>NW_022196903.1:13760050-13779412 GCF_008632895.1 Mastomys coucha
AAAAAAAAAAAAAAAAAAAAAAAACCAAACCAAACCAAACCAAACCAAAAACCCTCAATCTGATAGGATTTTATAATTAGATTGAATTTAAGTTGGAAGACCTAGGCAAGAATTAAGCACTTTGTATTTGAAGTGCTCTGTGGAGCTTCATCTACTCTGCTCCTGTAGTGTGAATGAATGAAAAGAACAGCTTTCTCATGGGTCCTCAGTTGACACCACCGCCCCCCCACACACACCAATGCATCAGCACACTGAAGTATTCTAAGTGTCGACTCTGTTCTGAGTGTGCTTTGTGCTGTGGGTAAGGAGGCAAGGCTCAGCCTTCAGTCTTCTGATGTTCCCTTTTCTGCTTGTCTAGAGCTCAAGGCTAAGCAGGGGCAAGTGCTTCTGCAGGAGAGAGCTCCTCCCGGTGGTTGGGAGAGAAGGTCTTTCTTTACTCTTTAGAATGAATATTTGTGGTACCTTTTGTTACTTCATCTATGAACATAGCTTATCGGCCTGGGTCTATTTTCTTATTATTTACAAAATCAGAATGTCAATTGACGTAAATTTTAGGCTTTTATGAGAGCATATTGAGGAACCTAAATGTCAATCTGTCTGAAAAGACAAGTTTTCAGGAGAATGAATATCTCTTGTGTGTTTTCTCCACTAAGTATTAAGAAACTTCAAAAATTTTTCACCTATCAAAGTGTTTCAAAAATTTCCCATTTTTATAACCCACCTAATACATTTTAGTGTTCTTAGGCTGATTTGGAAAGGAAATGTATTATAATGGCTGTGAAACTTGTTAAGAACACTCATTTCTGTCCTCTAAATGATTTCATAATCAGTTGCTTTGAGAATAGGTGTGCTTTTAAGAATTCAGTTCTTACTATTTATAGGAACTGACATTTAGCTAAGTACCAGTCAGTGGTTCTAAACTTCCCTCTGGACTACAATTTTCAAAGGGTAAAACCCTTTTCTCCACTGGACATGGCAGTGCTGCCTAGTGTCCAGGGCAGTGGGCTCTGGATTCCCATTGCCTGGACTCAGGTTGCAGATCTACTGCTTAGTAGACAAGTCCTTTGGCATTTCTGTGTGACTTCAGTGCTGAAACTTGGAGGCTGTTAATGTGACACAGAATGCAATGGGCTAGTCTGTTGAGGAATATATCCTGTGCTTACTGAGGACCTATTAGCTGCTGCTGCTGTTGTCTACATTTTTGCATTCTTTGCAGTGCACTGGTCCTCGTTGTAAAGGACAGTGAGTTTGTTTCTGTTGGCTACACATTTGTGAATATCAGCCTGTATTCATGCCATATGCTTGAGAAGTTAATGTAGAGGATAGTCTCATGAAACATGGACTTACTAAATACTTAGACAAAAGCCATACACTCATATCAGATCTCCTTCAGTGCCTTAGAATTTAACATTCTGAATACTATCCCATCAAGTTTAGGGTTATAAAAGACTTTTAAAAGCTGAATTCTATGTGTCTACTATTATGGTCTTGGTTTTGGATTATATTAATTATCAGTTTAGTTATTTAGATTATATTACTGAGAAACTAAAACATGTTTGATAACAATTTATGTACTTTTTATTTTTGTAAGTTTTCAGTAAGTAAAAAAATTGTAAGACATTGGAATTGTTCTAACACAAAAGACAATTTTACCATGAAAATTTTGAGTATTTCTTTACTTTCATGGAAAATATGTGCATTAACTTGAAAGTGTAATGATAACATTTATGAAATAAGTTGTTTTAAAACAACTGGTGATATATTTGCATAGAATCTATGATTGACATATTAATGGAATGAATTCCTAAAAACCTTTGATTTGGAGAAATGTTTGAACTTTACAGTTTTATATAGCTTTAAGAAAAAGATCATGCCTGATGTGTACCTGTTAGTGTGTGTGTGTGTGTGTGTGCATGTGCACACATGTGCATGTGCATGCAAATGCATGTTTATATGACCATAGAGTTCAGTATAAGGTATACTTATACTTGGTTATCCTCAGGAGAACCATCATCTCTTTTGAGACAGGTCTCTCATTGGCCTGAACTTCACCAGTTATTTTTGATTTGCTTACAAGTGAACCCTAGGAGTCTTACTGTGTCTGCCTTCCCAGCACTGGGATTACAACCATGTGTCATCTTGTACACCTTTTCATATAGATCCTTGGGAGTGAACTCAGGTCTTCATGCTTGTGAAGCTTGTTCTTCACTGACTGGGCTATAAACAGTTCCAACAAATCAGGTGTCAACATTTCCATTCTGCTTCTGATCCATGCACAGACATTATCTTATATTTGCCAAAACTTAGGTTATCCAAATCTGAAGGCTACTTTTTATATCTGAGGATATGGTATTTAGAAAACCCAGAATAGCTGTCCTTTTAGTTGACGGATACCATACAGGGGCCACAACTCCAATTTTCCATGTTATCATTTGGCTTTCCTGCAATTGTAATTGGAAGAAGCCACATCTAGGATGGAGAGACCCTCTGTTTGGACAGTATACAAGCACTGACCAATGTTGGCTCTGTACCAGCCCCTCAGGACTCCCTTCTGTTTATTTTCTTTTCACTGATCATGTCTGGATATTACACAACTCAGAATTTTTAACTTGGGATTTATGTTAGGTTCATGTTAGTTTTGTTTAATGAACAATTCTAAGAGCACCTCTTGTGCATGACATGATGAAATTATCATTTTATATGTGTAACATATATGTGTGTATGTATGTATAATAAAGATCTCTATACAGTGAAATTTATTTTAGTTGATGTCACAATTATTAAAGTTTCTTCTAAGGTCATATATCACATTACTACACAATATACTGTTAATAGTCAATCCCTTGTTCCTCAGAACAGAGGAAGCTATTATCTTAAAAATAACTTCCTCAACATGTTGTTTGATGTAATGATGAAATACTACTCAGTACATACTGATACACGGGAAATCAAGGCTTTTCGTTTTCTTTATGGAAGTTGGACTTACTGTGAAAATAATTCCTAAATGTTAAAACTTGTTTAAGAGGTCCACAAGTAAATATCACCATAAAGTATGTTATTACTGTTAATGTCCTTTCATAGGAACCTGTAATTTCACTGTGGTAGCACTATAGATAAGTATAGGATTGCCAAACCATAAGGGAAGGGTGTTAACCATTTAGCATGCATTTAGACATTGTTTGTTGAGACTTTAAACACACCTCTGAGTCAGCAGCAATTTGGGCCATTTTGATCCTCTCTTCCTCATGCATCTTGTCATTTCCTCAGAGCAAAGTCTCTGCGAAGCACTAAGTTTAACAGGCAAGAACCATGAAAGAGGTCCATTTGTTTGGAGGTACTAGCAGAGGAATTTCATAAACACATTTTTTCATCATCACTGAGGGAAATGTTATTTTACTAGTTTTCCCTCAGCTCTTACGAATAGAATGGATGCAGCATATAGGTTTTTCTTTGTAAAATTAGCATTACAAAGTGGCCTTTTCATGGAGAACTTAGGCTTTTAGCAAGAATACTGTAGTTAGTTCAGATGAGGCTTGTCAAATTGTCAGTTTCTGTATAGCCATTAATTAATTATCTTTTGACATTAATGGCTATTTGAAATTGTAAACTACTTTCCTGCTTAGTATTCACACCATTTCAGGACCCTAGGATTACATGATTATAATAACTCTTTCTTGCTGAAATTGGCTCCATTGTGATCAACTCTACAGATGTATCTATATTGCATATTGATGACATTTAGCATTCCCTCAAAATGGTAGGACAATCATTCTGATAAAATGAGTGAGGGGAACAACTGTTGACACATTTTTAATACAGTATTCCTTCAAATTTTCCTTATGATGTTTATCATGAACTCTTTAGAAAGTAGTCTACTTTATGACTCTTTGTTCTAGGGCAGTGGTTTTAACCTGTGTGTTGCAAGGGTCAAATGACCCTTACACATGGGTTGCATATCAGAAATCCTACATATCAGTTCTTCACCATACAATTCATAACAGTAGGAAAATTAGAGTTATGACATAGCAACAAAAATTATCTTATGATTTAGGTTCACCATAACATGAGAAACTTTATTGAAGAGTTACAGCAATAGAAAGGTCGTGAACCACTGCTCTAGGGTAAGGGAATGATTTGGAGATTTTTGAAGTCTGTAGCATTGTTAGACTTCTCAGCTTGGAAGATAATCTCCTGATATCATCAGATTAACTGCTCTCTCCCCCAAGTCAAAGTGGTATTTCCTCAATATTTTCTGTAGGTCATGACTCAGAGCAATGTTTGGAGTGCACTTTCATTCATTCTCTTTTCACCACCCCTGTACTCCATGCTTGGCATTAAGGTAGGAAAGGTGGTGCCTTCTGAATGAATAAATACCTTAAAACTGATAATATCAAACCACAGAGGTCCATAATCCACACTCGTGGCTGTTCAGGAAGGTTTGATAGAGAAGTGTTTCCTGTATTCATACACAGAGTCTTCTTTCAGTGAATATTATTCAGAAAAAGAGGATGGGCATGAGTTCTGAGAAAGATGAAAGCAAACCAGACTGTGGATAGGAATGACAGGAAGAACAAGGGAGAGACCGGCAGTGGTTCAGAGAAGGTCTTGAGTTTGTCCTGAAAGCATGTGACAGAGCTGGGGGAGCTAGATCACTGGGGACCTGATACATTTCTTAGGGCTTTATTGTAGTACTAGTGAAAAGTGACAGATTTTAAGCAAGCAGAAATATGATTATTTAAAGATTGTTGCAGTTTTTTTTTTTAAAGACTGACAGAAGGGATAGAGAAAGATGGCAGATCTGAAAGATACTTGGGAAGTAAAATTATCATATTTGTAAATTATAGGTGGAAAGTGAGAGTGAGGAAAAAGAAGGCTTAGATGGGTCGGTTTGGGCAGTAAAGTGAAAAAGCAATACATCCTATGAAGTGGGGTCCTTCTATTAGAGGCAGAGGCCTGGTGTGAGGGTAGGTGCCTATGCAAGTCTGCCATCTTTCACAGAAAATGCAGCTGGTTTGAGGTGGGTTATACAGTTGTTTGAATGAATTCTTTGTCTTGTCAATACTGTTTTTCAACAAATAATAATTAGGCAGAACTAATATTTTATTTGGTAGTGCTAAGGACCAAACCCCAGGCCCATGTGTATATTAAAACACTCTCCTACTAAACTGCACCCCAGCCCCAAGTAAGCACTTATTAGCAAAAAGATTCCTAACACTAATTCAGACAGATTTACCATCTAAGAACTCACATTTGCTTTTCTACTGCATTCACCTGACATTTCATAGTCACTGTTTTCTGTATATAAAAAATCAGTCTCTGTATCTTTCTCTCTCTCTCTCTCTCTCTCTCACACACACACACACACACACATTTTCACACACACACACGCACACACAAACACACACACAAAATTAAAAACCCATTATGGCTCAGTGTCAGTGATAGAGTAAGATATTAGGTATTCCCATAATTTAATTCAGTGCATCAAGTATATAACTACAATGAGACCTAAAAAAATTATTCACTCTATTAAGAGTTTATAGAACTGTTGAATTTAAGGGTCAGAGATAGCAATCCCAATAGCAGAACCAAGGATTTTTGCAGTAGAATTTGATGAGCCAGATAGTCACTATAAGATGAGCTCATTAAGGTGAGGATAATAACCTTGAAATACAAATGTGGCTTTTAGTGATGTGTTAATTATTTATTCATGCAAGCCTGTGTATGCACATTTATTTAGCATTACCAGTGAACCTCTATACTTGCCAGGTTTCTAACAGTTAACAGTCTTAGAGTCTATATAAGAATTTATTAAAATTTCTGTTTATTCTGCCTAAAGTTTCACTCTAATATATTTAATAATACCTTTTTTCTTTGTAATAAAATGGCTATCACATCATTTATAGATTCTATAATTATATTACTTAGTTTAATTAGACTAGGCATTAATGTTGACTCATAAAATCATTGCCTGTGTAAAGTAGTTAATATATAATAAAATATTACAGTTTAAATGGACTTCCTTGTAAACAAAAATTATTTAATGTTTTGAAAAATTAATGAAATCTTTCACCTGTGTTGTTAGCACAAGGTAATTTCATTTAGAAATGTA
Source organism: Mastomys coucha (assembly GCF_008632895.1). Lineage (NCBI taxonomy): Eukaryota > Metazoa > Chordata > Mammalia > Rodentia > Muridae > Mastomys > Mastomys coucha. The sequence goes on from NW_022196903.1 coordinate 13,766,163, forward strand.
TAATGTGTTAGTCCTTAACTCAGCCTATGGATTCCTTGAAGTATGGAGTGGTGACTTGTTGGCCCACATGTCATCAGGGCCCTGGAGACCCAGGTGTTTGATGGCACAGAAGGGGAGCAGAAGCAGTTGCCCCTGGTTTCACTCTCCTTTTGTCACCATTGTGACCACTGCTTCTGCAGAGTGACATGAGACACAGTCCAGTGAACTTAGATTTATTAGTAAAACAGCTGCCAGGGCTCTGCACTTAATGGAGACTTGTCCAGTGTTAGTGGTGTGTTAAGATGGATCCCAGTTGTAAGTTGTAATATTTTATTATATATCAACTACTTTACATAGTCAATGATTTTATAAATCAATATTAAAACAGGATGAGGAGATTCTTGAAATTAGAGCATTCTTCTTCACACCCAACAGCCATTTCTATAGCTTTTCTTTACTTTGATAAATACTAAGTATTTATATAGGTTCTCTGTGGAATATAACACACATATAACATGTAAAATATATTAAATATGCCAAGTCCTAAGTCCCACATAGACCTGGTAATTAAGTTTATGGCAAAGAATAACTTCTATGATATCCTTTAACAAATGCTCAGGTAATTCTTTTTTGCTGACTTATATCTAAAATCATTAATTCAATAATAAAGCACACTTGGATAACCCAACAGGTCTTCATTGGGCTAACAATATCCTCTTTCTCCTCCCCCACCTCCTCCTTCTCATCCTCCTCCTCTTCCTCCTCCTCCTCATCATCCTCGTCCTCCTCCTCTTCCTCCTCTTCCTCCTTTTCCTCCTCTTCCTCTTCTTCCTTCTCCTCCTCAGTAAATTAACAATAAAGATACAGAAATAGATCACCTTGCTACAAACTTGCCAGGTTTCTAACAGTCTTAGAGTCTATATAAGAATTTATTAAAATTTCTGTTTATTCTGCCTAAAGTTTCACTCTAATATATTTAATAATACCTTTTTTCTTTGTAATAAAATGGCTATCACATTCACTTATAGATTCTATAATTATATTACTTAGTTTAATTAGACTAGGCATTAATGTTGACTCATAAAATCATTGCCTGTGTAAAGTAGTTAATATATAATAAAATATTACAGTTTAAATGGACTTCCTTGAAAACAAAAATTATTTAATGTTTTGAAAAATTAATGAAATCTTTCACCTGTGTTGTTAGCATAAGGTAATTTGAATTTTTTCTCTTAGGTAGTTTCTGAATTCTGTAGTTTTGCCTCTGTCTTCTATCCCTTATTAAGTACACTCAAGAGATTATATACATTATCTCAGTGAAGTTTTGATCTTTCTTTGATAATTGCCCATATAAGAAATGTATTTAGCTCTGTATCCCACTTTTAATAGGGTTATTTGGTTCTCTGGAATCTAACTTCTTGAGTTCTTTGTATATATTGGCTATTAGCCCTCTATCAGATGTAGGATTGGTAAAGACCTTTTCCCAATCTGTTGGTTGCTGTTTTGTCCTATTGACAGTGTCCTTTGCTTACAGAAGCTTTGCAATTTTATGTGGTCCCATTTGAGAATTCTTGATCTTAGATCATAAGCTGTTGGTGTTCTGTTCAGGAAATTTTCCCCTGTGCCCATGTGCTCGAGGCTCTTCCCCACTTTCTTTTCTATTAGTTTCAGTGTATCTGGTTTTATGTGGAGGTCCTTGATCCACTTGGACTTGAGCTTTGTACAAGGAGATAGGAATGGATCGATTTGCATTCTTCTGCATGCTAACCAACAGTTGACCCAGCACCATTTGTTGAAAATGCTGTCTTTTTTCCACTGAATGGTTTTAGCTCCTTTGTCAAAGATCAAGTGACCTTAGGTGTGTGGATTCATTTCTGGGACTTCAATTCTGTTCCATTGATCTACCTACCTGTCATTATACCAATACCATGCAGTTTTTATCACAATTGCTCTGTAGTACAGCTTAAGGTCTGGGATGGTGATTCCACCAGAAGTTCTTTTATTGTTGAGAATAGCTTTCGCTATCATAGGTTTTTTGTTATTCCAGATGAATTTGCAAATTGCTCTTTCCAGCTCTGTGAAGAATTGAGTTGGAATTTTGATAAGGAGTATATTGAATCTGTACATTTTTTTCGGCAAGATGGCCATTTTTACTATATTAATCCTGCCAATCCATGAGCATGGGAGATCTTTCCATCTTCTGAGATCTTCTTTGATTTCTTTCTACAGAAACTTAAAGTTCTAGTCATACAGATCTTTCACTTGATTAGTTAGAGTAACTCAAGGTATTTTATATTATTTGTGACTATTGTGAAGGATGTTGTTTAATAGCTTTCTCAGCCTTTTTCTTCTTTTTCTTACTGAATGGCTGAGCACACCTAAAGAAATGTTCAACATCCTTAGTCATCAGGGAAATGCAAATCAAAACAACCCTAAGATTCTACCTCACACCAGTCAGAATGGCTAAGATCAAAACTCAGGTGACAGTAGATGCTGGTGAGGTTGGGGAGAAAGAGGAACTAAAGAGGATTTCCCCACCTGGAAATCCTTCCCATATACCATCACCAAACCCAGACATTACTGTGGATGCCAGCAAGTGCTTGCTGACAGGAGCCTGATATAGAGCCCTGAATAGGCTCTGCCAGTGCCCAACTAATAGAGAAGTGGAGGCTCACAGCCATCCATTGGATTGAGCACAGGATCCCCAATGACAGAGGTAGAGAAAGGACCCAAGGAGCTGAAGGGGTTTGCAACCCCATAGGAAGAACAACAATATGAACTAACTAGTACCCTCAGAGCTTCCAGGGATTAAACCACCAACCCAAAAGTACACATGATGGGACTCATGGCTCCAGCTGCATATGCATAGCAGAGGATGGCCCAGTTGGTCATCAATGGGAGGTGAGGACCTTGGCCCTGTGAAGGCTCTTTGTCCCAGTGTAGGGGAATGCTAGGGCCAGGAAGCAGGAGAGGGTGGGTTGGTGAGCAGGAGGAGCGGGAAGGGAATAAGGGTTTTTTCCTGAGGGGAAACTGGGAAAGGGTGAACATTTGAAATATAGATAAAATATCTAATAAAAAATGAAAAGAAAATTTTCAAAAAAATTAAAAAATATATGGTTTTAGTGGACTACAGTTTAGTACTCACCAAGCTAATAGATGTGATGTCAGATGTATCTCTAGCTTGTTGTAAATCTGGATATACAATTTTAGTCAATATATCACACACCTAGAGTAGAATTGATAAATTATTTCACGTGGCTTTTTATATTCTTTAAGTTTTCTTGTCTCTGAAATAATTTTTTACTGCCCTTGTTTATAGACAACATTAAACAAGCCATCAGCCTTTTGGAAGGGCTTGTTTCTTTAACAGCGACAAAAATTTACTTTATTTTATGTGTACACAAGTTTTTCCAGTTTGTATGTTTGTGCACTATGTGCACATTCTGACAGTGGAAGCCAGAAGAGGGTGTTGAATAGTCTGGAGTTGCAGATAGTTGGGAGACATCATGAAGATGCTGAAGACTGAGGTGAGGTCCTCTAGAAGAGCAGCTCTTAAGCACTGAGCCATCTCTCTGGCCCCTGTTTATTCAGTCTGTTTCTTATTGTAAGTCTTTATAACATCCACAAGAGGCAGAATGGAACTTTCCTCAAAATAAGGATATTCTTATATTTTACTCTCAGTGTTTAATTAAAAAAAAACAAACCACAGACAATATAGTAGGCCAGAATACATGGCAGTAGCTAAACATTGTTACACAGTAACAGCTCAGTGACAATAATGTGATTACGGCTGTGCTTCCTGTCCTGATTAAGGTAGCCAAGTACCAGCTAGTGTCTTTTGCTTCCCTCCGAAAGCCACTTTCCTACTTTTTATTTTCTCTCTAGAATACCAGGCTGGGCCTTTGTTTGAGTTTTCACCTCCTGACCGACGTCCTTCGCTCTCTAAGCATTTCACACCGTCTGTGGCATCTATGCTGCCATTTCCACCCAGCACTCGTTCTCATCATTCATGGCATCTGATCTTGATCTATTGGCCTTACTTACTTCTTATCCACCTGCTAAGGTTGTAGGAAGAGGTAGAGACATCTGATAGATGGTTCTTCAATTTGATGCTTGTCACTTTATATATACAAATTTTGGATTTTCTTCATATGGTAGTATCTACAGTTCTTTTAGAAAGGGCTTTTAACAGTAAGTCTTCATGGAATTTAAACACTTCAGGAATTTCTAAGGTACACACATATGTATGGCAAGAAAAGAATTTCTTTTCCACAAATAAAAAGATATAAAGTCCAAAATAAAATATTTATAAAATATTTTAAGCACTATTTTCTTGATTCCTTTTTTCTGTGTTTTACACAATTGTATATTTCTGAAATTGAAGTGTCTTATAATTTTTTTTTAACTTTTTTTGGCCATCAGATCCAGAAATAAATTATAATATAGATATAAAGCAATCCATAAAAGTTGCATATTTCCTGTATCAGCTGTGACTTCAGCTGATTTTTTTGGCATTAATTTCACCCTAAATGTTGACTTTTAACTTTGATTGCTTGCTATTCCTTGAGAAAGAGTGCTTTGTGATCCAGTTTTGGAAGTAACAGGTAACATATACTTGGATGCTTGTCTGGCATGTCAGGCATTATAATTACAACAGACATTCACCAAGTTTAGTACCCTCCCTTACCGTGAAATTATACACCTGTCCCAGAAGTGAAGGTGTTCCGAAGGCAGATTTACACTGTAAACTATTCATAGATTTGAAAGGCCAAGAGTGATTCAGAAAACTAATTTTTACTTGTGTATAAAAAGGGCTTAAGCTAAAACTTTTATTATGGTACCAAAAGTTATAAGTACTTGTGTAAATGATTATATAATTTTAATTTCTAAATCAGTATGTCATGTAAATTTTTGACAAGGCAAAATTGGTTTAACAGTGAATCTCATAATCAGTGTACCTTAGAGTGAATATAACCACTTTATTTAAAAACCATAATAATGTCACCTATGGCTGGTTACTTATCACTTCCTAGGTGTTTTGTAGCTCTGGGTTGTGCTGTGACCTTGTGACAACAGATGTCCTGTAGACATGCTAAGCTGTTAAATAAGAGTGGCTCATGTGTGCTGTAGGGACATGCTCACCTACGTAAAGTAGAGAACACAGTAAATATTACAATAAGCTTCAATATTCACCAAAAAGAGATGTCCAGTGAAATTTTCCTATTTGTAGGACTATTATGGAACTAAAATTATCATATAATACATTTGAGAATATGTAATTCTTTATTCCTAACTTTTATTCCTAAAAAAATACCAGTCACTTTAAATTTACATTTCAGATCAAAGTTTTGTGGGGTATGTCTGGAGAGTGGCAGATGTTGGGGTTGAAGGTTTCCAAGCCACTGAAGGTAGATTATGCTTGTATTGATTGTGCCTGACAATTTTTGAGTTCCATGCTTCATCTCTCCGTACTCTTAGAAATGTCTCACATTACACCTTATATCTAGTCTCTCTGTCAGTTCTTAGGTACCAGCATGTAGCGGAAGAAATGTGTACTTTGGAATTGGGCTTAGCTGGAATCCTCATTCTGTGACTTATTAACGTGTGTTCTTAGGCACTTAATCTTTCTGATACTCAGTTATTCTCACTGGGACAATGAGGTATATTAGAGTTCTCCTGAGGATAAGAATCTGTAGCAAATCTATTTAATATATAAGATTATTTATAAAGAATTAGCTTCAATGAGTAAGAAAACTGTTGGGTTCAAAACGTGCAGGGTTGTTTTCAGAGTAGAGACTATGAAAGCCATTATTCAGGTTTGAGTTCAAAAGCAGTCTGCTAGGAGTTACGTGTTATTTGGGGAGGCTGGTCTTTTTTAACAAACTCATGTTTTCAATGGATTAGGGAAGCCTTCTTACATTAGGGAGCTTGTAGTGGTGTACAGATATGCAGGTTTCCATGTGATTTTGGGAACAGAATTAACACAAATAACCCAGAACAATCCACAGCAGGAGCTCAACCTGCTCTAATTTAAATGCTCTGATTTAATGTCAGTCTGACCTCCAAGTGTCTTATCAATGGCCATAGCCATCACCCCTGTGAGGACTTTCTGTGTCTTCAGTGATAAGTAGTGCACGATACAGAACGACTCTTTAATAAGTGAACAGTAACACTCTTAGCAGCCACATCAGCACTAAGGCACTTAACACCTTTCAATTTCTGTCCAGTGTGTAATAGGGTAGCCCTTTCCTTCTTACATCTAACATTCCTCTCTTATGAAGTAGGCACAGCATGTGTGTGTGTGTGTGTGTGTGTGTGTGTGTGTGTGTGTGTGTGTGTGTGTGTTTATTGCTGGGTTTGAACTCTTTCCTAATGCAGCACGCTAAGCAAATTCTCTGAGGTACCGAGTTACACTTCCAACCCTCATCTTAAAATTTTAAGTTTATTTCAAGCACTCAGGCTACTCCCTCTGCTCCAAAATCTTTCCTTCCTACTCGTGTTTGCAGAGGCTGCCATCACCTAGTACTATCAACTGAATGGATTAGGCACCCAACATTTATCGTTATACTTCTAAATGCTGCAAGTCTGACATCAAGGTTTTAGTTGACTTGGTTTTTTCCCAAGGTCTGTGAGTGAGAATCTATTCTGTGCTTTCTTGTCTAGTGTTTGTCAGCATGCTGGTGGGTATTCTCAGCAATTTGAAATTTGTAGAGGTATCACCCTCCAGAGGCAGCCTTTTCACAGGTTTCTCCTCATGTCTTCAGATAAATGTCCAAAATCTACTCCTTTGTAAGGAAAACAGTCATACTGCCTGGAGCCTACTAAATGACTTTACTCTAAATGTTTTGAGCATCAGAGGTTAGAGGGGGTGAGTGGGTGGGGGAGCACCTCCATAGAAGCAGAGGGAGGGGGAATGGGGTAGGGAGTTTCTGGTGGGGATACTTGGAAAGGGGATAGCATTTGAAATGTAAATAAATAAAATATCCAATAAAAAATAAATGCATATATATATATACATATATATAATCCATAAAAATATGGAGACAGTGCAGAGGATACTATAAGACAGGATATGGGAACTTTCTTAGTATACCTTTATTACATCTGTACTAAAAATTTAATGAAGACCAAATATTGGGAAGAAGGTATAGATAATAAAAACTGTTTCATAAAATTTTATTAAACAAAATTAAATAATCTTGGTTAAATGTTTAGTACTGTGGGACATTAATGATATATAAAAAGAACATGTTATCTCTGACCAAGTATAAATCTCTCATGTTTGTATTGCATTCCTTTAGAGTTTTTTTTTCTTTCAGTGCCTTGACCAGAAGTGATGAACAAGCAAAACGTACTCACAAACAGTGTCCTCAGGGTGCTATAAACATACTATGTTTGTGAAGTTAATTACTAACAGATCAATTCACCAAGTTTCTAATTTGTTCAATGCAATGAACAGGACAATGAAGATAGGAAGATAAATTATACACTATGTTATCCTTAAGAATTTAATCTTGTAAGGAAAAATTAGCAGAGTATAATATGTTAACTTTAATTCAACATTTCAAAAAACTGAATGAGAATTATGTGCCATGTTCAATGGACAGTGCAGAGAATACTACACTTTAAACACAGCTCTATATGATGCTTCTCCTGTGGTATACAGTTCAGTGTACTTGGGGACCCGTGATTGATTAAGGAAGGAATACACAGTTAATATACAGTCTCAGAGGAAGGCAGAGTAGAGCAGAACAGTGTACACAGAAGACAAATCAACCAGACTGGAGAGGGGCTCCTCCTGATGAATACACCTTCTTAGAAATAGAAGTCAGGCTTTGTTTCAAGGAAGCTATCAATTTTTATTCAGTGTAACTCAGCTAAACCAGAGATTAATTTGTTCAGTGATAGTGATAGGAGAATCTTTTTAAGAATTAAGAGCCACCTTATTATCAGTGTTTTCATCCAGTTGAACTCCTGCAGAGTTCAAAAGCTGGAGAATCTGGCTCAATATTTCCTTTAAAGTTCATTTTCATAAAGCCTAAATGGAAATGAGATCATGACATTTCAAGGGAAAAAAAAGAAAACAAAACCTTTAAATACTTATAAAAACAACTTTTACTAACCTACCATGGTTTGTGTTAGGAACTATCCTTTTAAGTGCCTGATTACCAAAATGGATAATTTGATCTCTTAAATTGCTTACTAGAAACAATGAATTAATCACTGTTATTAATATGTGTTATGCTCTTGAAAAAATCAGCAATTTTAATTTTTGGTAGATCTTATCTGGTTTGTATTATATACACCGCTATGTTTAAATGAAGATAAAAATTATAAGTAGAGAATTAAAGTAAGGCCTTGGAGTAGTTTTATTTCATGGCAAGTTCTGGACCAATCTGGTCAACAACTCCATTCCCTGCTGAATCTCAGTTTTCCACAGGAATGCATGGTGAGCAAGGGTGAGGGCGAGCCTCTGTTTTCCTCGCCTGCAGCTCTGGGGAGCTTCATTGTTTGTTCTTGGTGACACCAAGGTTTTTGGACAATGCAAATAGAAATACTTTGCCTCCCAAACTCAGGAACAGGATATGAACCTTGAATTCCGAGTCATAGAGTGAACCTACCTACATCCTCCCCACACTAAAAGGGAAAAGGCATAAAGATTTTAAATCTCTACTTCAATTTGTTGTACTTTGCAGTTTTTCAGACAGCAAAGGTAAAAAATAGTTTAAAATGGCATTAATAAACAAATTTCGTATTTAACTGGGAGATGGGAAAATATCCACAGTTGAGAAGCCCGGATCAAATGCCACAGAGAAGGACTCTGCTCATGCCATTGGGGATTCACAGTAGGTATCGGTGCCTTAAAGGTTGGTCATATATAAACAAACTTGGGGAAAAGGAGGTCAGACAATGAGGAGAATTCCAGAACTGACTCACCAGACTAGGTGATTGCATGGAAAACTATGGAAACTATGTTTATCCCAAACTGAAGTTTAACCTTGTCTTCCTGATGCAGAATTACTTCTTTTAAAAACATTAGCATTCTTATTATACATGCATGTAATGTGTTTTGATTAAATCTCCCTCCTGTATATCCTCCTCTTCCCACTATCCCCCCCCCAACTTCATGTGCTCTTATTTATAGATTTAATGGCCACTGAGGCCATCCAGTACTGTCTTATATGACTATATGTGCACAGGAGACCATCTACTAAACATGGGTCATCTTTTAGGGATGGTCATCCTGAATATTGACTCTCTCTTCTCCAGCAGCTGTGGATTACCAATAACTTCTCAGAGAGAGCAGAGACTTCATAAGCCCCTTCCACATTCATGCTGGAGTTTTCACTGGCTTGCTCCTGTTACCTATTTTCATCTTTAAAAATTATATAGATGCTTCTAGTCTCTGGTGTATTATTTTTTTCTACTAAGCTCTGTGGGCTGGAATGCATTTTAAAATTACATTTGTGTCTTTGTGTGTATATATGTGCACATATGCACATGCATGCACACATTGCTGTGTACTAATGTATGGAAGTCAGAGGACAACTTGTAAGTCAGTCCTCTCTTTCCACCATATAGTTTTAATGTGTTGAACTTAGGTCATCAAACTTGACACCAACTACCTCCTAAGCCATCTGCTGGTCCTGGAATGTATAGAAGTCATTTTGAGGTAATGAATGACAAACATCTATCAAAAGGCTTTCAATAAGACAAAAAGGACTTCTTTGTACACATTGTGAGGAGCTATTAAATGATTTAGATATTGAAGATCACAAGAAGGTGTACTTTGTGTCTTATGTGTCATGGCTCATAGCAGATGATACCTGCAGGAATCTACCATCTGTCCAGAACCTCATAGAAGTTCTTTATCTCTAAGAGATAAATGTTCTTTATACGTTTAGGGGAAAACCTTGGAGAATCAAGTTGGTATGCTTGCAAATATTTAGTCTTTGTCAGAATGACAATCATGGCTCAGTAAAGGACATGTTTATTTCCCTGAGAAGTGAAAAGTATTGAATTTGGGTCTTTGTGATGCTGTCTGATAAAGCAAGATGAACAAAGAACCACAAGAAAGGATATAAAGCTCTAGAGAAAGGGAGAACCCCCTCAAATAAACTGAATAATTATTTTTAAAAGAGCAGCATGGTAATGTGTATATACCACATAGGAGATGTCTTTGAATGGCACTTGTCCGCAGTACATATTTTCAGTTGCCTAGTCTGAAGACAGGAACAACCTGTGCCTGTCTTCTCCCTTTCCTCCGTCCTTGAGGCTATGCTTGAAAGTGTTCTGGCCTCAGTTTTCTAGGAGATGATTTATCACTACACAGAGTGAATTTCCTGAAAGCACAGAGGTTTCCATCTGTAAGCTTTCATGCATGCCTGTCAGTAACCCAGGAGCATCGATACTATAAAATTGCAAGGCCAGGATGTTTCCTGTCTTCCTTATTCTTTTGGTTTCAAATATATTTCTTATTGATAATGAAAATATTGCTCAGAAATTCAAAAACAATTGTTTCACTTGGCTTTGCTAGGGAGTCTCTTAAAAGGACACATTCATGCAGGATATAAGCAGCTTCCTGGGGCAATTAGTACTATCTTTCTTGGTTTTGGTGTAGTTACAGCGATATTTGTGCTTCATAGAAAGGCACTGAGGCTGCTTTTTCAGAGCACATTGGTACTTGACTGTAAATTACACCCTTTGTTTTATGCTATCTCCTAAGATGAGCAGGACTTTTTTCCTTCCCTTCCCTTCCCTTCCCTTCCATTTCCTACTTCCTGTTTCCTATTTCCTTTTCTATTTTTCATTGTAGCCTTGCTTGTTGCATTTGAAGTTTAGAAATGCTCATGTCCTCTCACTGCCAATGAACATTTCTTAATTCTATACAATGTAATATCACAATGCCATTTTCCCCTTAGAATTCATAGTAGTTCCAAAATATAAGTTTCTGGCTTTGAGAGACAGGAAATAAACAATATATAACATTCATGTTGCTTGTCAGCAGTCATTAGCTGTTCCCATGAGCTGCTCACACACTCTGACATCATTGTCAGGAGCCGTCAAGGCATTTGCACATGTGAAAAGGGTTAGAGTTTGAAGGTCACCATGGAATTTCACCAGTTCTACAAGCATATCTCATTTACAAAAACATTCCAATACCAACACTGATTTCTCAACCCTCCACTCTGCTCTTCTAACTTATAGCTTTATTAAGGTAGAATTTACACACCAAACAATTTACCCATTTACAATATATGAAATAATGAATTTAACTCATATTTAAATTTTGTTAAATATCACTAAAATAAATGTAGGAACCTTTATTCATACAAAAAAGAAACTGCTTGGCCATTAGTAATTATTCCTCAGCTTTCTCATGCCTATCTGCTGATCTGTTTCAAGGGCCTTGTCTACTTGAAGCAGATCGAGCTTCCTGGGAAGAGCCTACACTGAGAAACTGCCTTCATCAGACTGGCCCATAAGCAAGTTCATGGGTTTTGTTTTTGTTTGTTTTGTTTCGTTTTTTGTTTTTGTTTTTCGATTAATGATTCATGTGGAAGAAGCAAGCCCATTATAAGCAATGTCATTCCTGAGTAGGTGATCTTACAATATATAAGAAAAGAAATCCAGTAAGCAATAGAGATCAAACCAATAAGCATCTTTCTCCTCATGGCCTCTGCTTCATTTTCTGTCTTTATGTTCCTGTTTAAGTTACTGCCCTAACTTCCATCTGCGATAAAGGCAGTGATGCATAAGTGTAAGCTTTTCTTCCCCCAGTTGCTTTTAGTCAGTGTTTTACCACAGTGGCAGAGAAACAAGCTATATATTTTGCCTCCCATCTCTTGTTCTAGGCAACTGTTAATCTACTTCAGCCTTTATGGTATTGCTTTATACAAATGAAACAATTCAATGTTTTGTGACTGGCCTTGTTCATATAGCACAATGGTTCAAAAGGTTGCCCCTATTATCACATGGTATACCACTTGTTTTAGGGATATATATGTTGTTAATTTTTTACTTGACAGGTATTGTTTTTGTAACCATTTGCCTGTTGTAAATGATATTCATGTGAATATCATGTAGTATGAGTTTTTATGTAGAAGTATGTTTTTGTTCTTTGGGGTGTATACTTGGGAGTGGAATGGGTAAGTCATGCAGTAACTTTATGCTTAATATTTTAAACATCTTACTGATTATTTTCCAAAATATATTCACGAATTTATGTTCCCACTAGCAGAACACGAGGGTTGCAATTTTCTATACATTTGCAACAATTTTTATCTGTTTAGTGTGTCGTTATTACAGCCATTCTATTGGGTATAAAATGGAATCTAGCTGTAGTTTTAAATTGTATTTTCCTATGTTATAGTGATCATTTCATGTGCTTACTGGTATTTGTGTAATTTCTTCCCCCTTTTTTTTTTTTTTTTGGTTTTTCAAGATGGTTTCTCTGTATAGCCCTGTCCTGGAACTCACCAGGACAGACCAGGTTGGCCTTAAACTCAGAAATCCACCCACCTTTGCCTCCCAAGTGCTAGGATTAAAGGTGTGTGCCACCACCACCCAGCAAATATTTGTGTAATTTCTATTTTGGATAAATTTTTACTCATCTCTTGTAATTTTATAATTTGGTTTTTGTTAGAAGTCTTTTATATGTCTGATATTAAAACCACCTAGCAGATATTTGACTTGCAGAAATTATGTAGACTATATGCTACTTTCTTTATTGTATACTTTAAAGGATAAAAGGTTTTGTTCATTTTATCCATTTTGATTATTGTTGTTTATGCTTCTGGTAGTATATTCAATTATATGCTACTTTTTCAAATTAGTTATAATATGGCAAATTAGAAAAATAAGTAAACTTTGTTATTATATGCCTATTTCTAAATTCTAACTTCACATTGACAAATTGATTAAGCATTAGTTAATCATAGTATGCATACGTAATGGTACATACAGAACCTCTTGTGTAACTTAAAGAATTATTTCCTTTTCTTAAAGTTATATGTTCATCACTGAATCTTTAAAAAGGCAAGTGAAAAGAAAACACACACACACGCACATGCACACACACACACACATTCTTACAGAAACTTTTTGTCTTACCTGTTCTTACCTTCTCTATCTCTCCCCTCCTCTCTCCTTTCTATTCTCTGCCTCTTCTCTCTCCTTCCTTCACTCCCTCCTCCCTTCACTCTGTCCTCCCTTCACTCCCTCCTCTCTTTACTCCCTCCTCCCCTTCACTCCCTCCTCCCCTTCACTCC
>NW_022196903.1:13779503-13822254 GCF_008632895.1 Mastomys coucha
CTCCCCTTCACTCCCTCCTCCCCTTCACTCCCTCCTCCCCTTCACTCCCTCCTCCCCTTCACTCTCTTCTCCCCTTTTCTTCCTGGTTTATGTTTAGATGTATCTCAAGAAATGGGTAAATTTACTTTATTATTTAAACTCTGGGCTCATTTTGCCACAAAGTTACAAACTAGTTTCCATATGGAAGCTAGAATACTTATAACCCTTAGGCCTTTAAATGATTTTTCTTAGAATTTGTGAACATTTTGTTGAATAGCAAGTAATTAGTTGTCCAGATCTTCTGAAATGCACTGACTGTATTAATTGTATTTTAGCCATCTAAACCAGAATAAATATAATTCTCTTTGAAAATGAGAGCTCCTTGAATAATTAGCTCTCAAACACAAAAGTGGCTAAGCATTAGCAGTTATTTATAGTATTCATAAAGTCCATCATGCTGATCTAGTGGTCAGTGCTTATACAAACAGCAATATGATGGAGAAGTAGCAAATTCAGTGCCAAATTCCTCAGAGAATCATTGGAGAGACAATGATCATCTGACATCATTACTGTAGCTTTAGATTGATTTTATTAATTTTCATTTGATAATTTCATATATACATATAATGTGTGTTGATCAAATTTACCCATTCCTTCCCTTCTAGTATTTTCTCTGTCATTTCACCACCATTCCTCTCATATTCACGTGTTGATTTTTAAACCTACTGAGTCCATGTAGTGCTGCTCATGAGTGCATGAGACAAGGGCCATCTACTTTGACATGAGTCTCTCAGATCCAAGATCCTTGAACAGAACTGCCGCTCCCTCTGTCAACAGCCAGCATATGCCAGTATCATCTCAGCTCATGTCATGACTTCATAACCACATCTGCCTTCATGCTGGGAATGTGCCTGGCTTCATATTGTGCAGGTCTTAAGTTAGATTGAATTCTTAAAGCCTGCTTGTTTTATCTAGAGCTTCTATAAGCTGAGTGTCTATTTTCTAAAATTTTTTAAAAACTATGTATGGCTATAAAATAACTTTAAAGCTAAGCCAATAAAACAATTGTGACATTCAAAATGCTATTTACAAGTTACTAAAAACTCTTTATAGAGGTTATTTAACTTTTAGCATTAAATTCCTCCTTCTCTTCCTCATAACCATTTAGCAACATACCTAAAGAGAAGCAATAGGGTAGAGCTCTGCTACAGCCGACTCAAATGACCCCTTTCTCTGCCTGACTACAATTCTCTGACTGGGTAGGACTGTATGGACAATGGGAGGTATTTTGAATTTATAGTAAATTTATAAGGGTGATAAGAAAATTTCTAGTGTTTAGATAACATTCATTGATTTCCTTTGACTTATTTTATATTAAAAAAAAGGTCATGAGTGTGGGCTAAAGTCAATTGTAATAGAAATGATACAACTGGTTGTAACAATATTTAATTCATTTGACTAGTTTAATAAAAAAGCAATATTAAATACTGTGGAAGTATGATTTTTCTGTGCAAATAATGATTGAGTTTGAAAATATTTGAGATACGACCTTAATACCAAGTTTTAGCAGATGAAAATGTCAGGTGACTCTGCTAGGTGTAGCTAAATGCCAGTTGGAAAACTGGTTATTGTCTTTAAATGTATGACTTTTATGAGGAAAGGTTTTGAAAAGAAACAAACATTTAATAATCATTATAATTTGCAGGTTTTTAATAGGAGCTTAAATGTTTCTGTTAAAGAGCTTTGACTCCTCATTTGGTTCATAGGTCACTATAAACAGGCTAAAAGCCTGGTGTCCATGACTGCATTTTGCATCTGTATTCTTGTCTGGATTTTTCTTTAACTTTGGGTTGAACTCTTTATTTGTATGTAGGTTTTATGTCACTTGTACAGTATTTGTCTCAAAAATGATACCTAATCTATCACATCTTTTATGACTAGATGCACAAAGAGAGAGAAATCTTACTGTCTCCCTCTATAGCATCTTTCTCTAGACTCCCAAGATGCCCTTGCATTTCTTCCATGATTGCCATAGCCTGTAGTCACTCTGTATTCCAAGAGAGCGGAATTGCACCTACAGACCACTATGCATGAGAATCATGCCACGTGCAGGAGCAGTCTTTCTTGGGAAATGGCTTGTCCCCACAAATGATAATGACTTCTTCGAACTGAATTATGGAACAAAACCTGAGACCAGATGATGACAATTTTACCAAACCTTTTAATGATGCACATCTACTATCTCTGATTCTATGGTTGTTTTATTTAAGCCTAAACTTTTATCAGTGTCCTGAGATGGACTCAGTGGGAGGTGCAGAACCCTTTTTCTGTTCTTCACTATGTCCCACTTAGATTAAATATTTCTTTTCTGTCCTTTGTCACTGCTCATCTTCTTAAGTGGCATATTTGGACAGGTGGCTAAGCCTTGTCTGGCAACCCTGGAGCAGGGACTTCCGCCCTCAATCTCTGGCAACAAATCATTTCATTATTAGAAATAAGATGTCATCCTATAAAAAAATTAGAGTTTTCCCAAAGAAATAGAATGAACTAAACTAGAGTAGGTTTTATATGTGCTTTTTTTTAGAAACTAAAATAGTAGCATTTTTCATAATAAAGCCTGAAGCTTCCTGTGGTTAAGTGAACAGAACAGTATCTGAGATACTAGGGTTTTTCCGTGAATGTTAGTAAACTCTAAAAACTACACATGAGAGTCTGCAAACTCACAGTTGATTAGCTAGTTTCTGTTAGAAATAGTCAGAATTTTAGAAACCATTATACTTTTGAGGACTACCAATTTATAAGTCCATAGAACATATATAGTGGCTGGTTATGAATCAAGATGCATAAGTGATTTGGATATGAGGTGAAGAGCTATCAGGGGCAATGGGAAGACAGAAAAGGAAATCTTCAATGTATTGCTTCCTGTTGTTCCAAGTTAAACCACTCAGACTCATGAAATACCTTACTGACTATATATTATTTTCTAATGGGAGAAATGCTGAGGTTAAAATCCTGGCTTGAATATTATTGAATTTACACAAGTCCATTGAATATACTTAGAATCACTGAAAAGAAAGAATGGCTTGAATTTCACATTAGTATTGCAAAGTACCTGAAACTTGAATGTCTGATTTTTTTAGTTTTGCTTTATTATTTCTTAGACTGGCCTGCAGTTGACTGGGAGAACTCATTGGTAGGAGACATTTGGCTTGATTTATTGGTTTAATCTCAGGATATAAAATCTTTCTCTAAGGTGACTCTTTGGTGATTGCAGACAGCTAATAGATTTTAGTTTTTCAAATTCATTTTAGACTTATAATGTATATGATGAGTGTTTTGCCTGTGTGTAAATATGTGTACTGCATGTGTACCTGGAGCCCTCAGAGGTCAGAAAAAAGCATCAGATCCCCTGGACCTGGAGTCCCAGATATTGTGAGTCACCATGTGGGGGCTGAGAAGCAAACTCTGGTCCTCTGTAAGAGCAGCAAATGCTCTAAACCACTGATCACCCCTCCTGTCCCTATATTTTACTTTTTATATTTTACATTGAACCTGTTTCAATTTGGGAACATAAATGGAGGTTGACTGTACTGTAACTGCCAAGAAGTGATGCTAATTATGAATAAAATACAGATGGTAAGATGTATGATGTTTGAGTATATTATACTACTGAATTCATTTTGCCTTCAATAGTTCTCTTGTTAAAACTAGATGTCTCTGTATAACATAATATCTTAAAATTCTGAGATAACAAAGGATGGTTTTTATAAAAGCATCTCACACATTGTGTTACTGTGAACTGTGCTGGAAGCTCATTTATGGGAATGGCCACTATATCTTATACATGAGCCAAAAGAATCAGAGTTATATTTTTCAAGGGGATAAAATGGTTTCAAATTTACCACTAAATGCCTTTTGAAGCATGGTATTGGAGGACAGTAAAATTCTGTTTGCTTAAAAAGTGATGTGACATTTTAATATTTTCAAATATATTGAGAGCACAAGGATTTTTAGTAGGTGGAAAACATTTTTTAACTGCGTTCTAACGATCATCATTCTTCCTGTCCCATCCCATCCGCCATCTGAAATTTCGAATCTCTGCCAGTAGGGATCAACACACTTGAGTTTTTCAAGCTGAATTGAATTGTGAACTAGCTGCTAAACATAGCCACTGTTAAATATCAAATTATAGAACTTAAATTGCAGTATGGTAAACAAAGGTTCAAATGGTGATCACTTTGCATTTATGTTGTACCTTGCTATTATGGTATTGAGGTCATTTGTGTTCATTGTCTCTGAAGAGGTGGACATGATAATATTTTATGCAGGTCAGTGATCTTCCCAGTTCTCATCTATAGTAGCTGGAAGTTGGTCATGAAGTTGAAGTTTATAAGAGTCCTTATAAAGCAGTGCATGCTGACGTCATGAGTTAGTTTTGCTTTGTTTTCTGGAAAAGGGCTTATTATTTGACTGCAGATCACACCCGTTCCTACTGCCTATTAGTTTTCACTTCCCTTACTTTTAGTCCAATTTTGTGTCTTATTTTAATACAACTCACTCTACTTACTTTTCAAAAGCTGAACATGGTTAAATGAATTCAAAAGAATGTGAAGAAACCTTTGATGTTAGTAATTTAGAAACGTTTTACACCTCTGAGTACCATTTCCTAATCCTGGTAATAAAGCAACACCCCTTTTTGTCCTGTTTGCTTAACAGAAATTTCAAATGCAAATAATAATGTGCTAATGGTTGTGAAACTTCTTTGGCAATTGCTAAATAGATACTTTAAAAAAAATTGTAGTAAACTCTTGCTTCAAGTTTATGGAGGATAATAGCCTAAATCACAGCATCCCACATTGCTATTTCCCTTTTACCTCCTATACTAACTGCCAGCTACTTTTCAGTGTCATTTTCCTTTGTGAGATTCTGGGGCAATGAGTACCTAGCTGTACTGCCTTTCCTTAGATGATACCACTAGAGGCACTGCACCATTGTGGCACCATTTTCCTCATGCATCCAAACCACTTTCATGAATATTCACTATTTTATTTTTTCCCTCTGACAAGAATGACCAGTGAATCACAGTGAACTGTGAAGACATCTAGTTTACCTTTGTGAAAGAGGCTCTCATCAAAATGTAAGCTTGCAAGTTAAAGGGAGAAAGTGACACACTAACCCATAGTCAATCACTCATGTCTTAGCAAGGAGTGGATAATGAGTTACTTAGTCTAAAGGATGGACCTAAATTTAGATCAGTCTTAAAGGCAACTATCAGAGCAATTAAGGACATAGGGCTGGTCCTAGTGATCAAACCAGGGACTAAAGTAATGTAAAGAATATGGACCCTTATATGGGAGGGATGAGGGTAATCATGAAGGCCATGTGGAACATTTTGCCCCAGAACAGTATCAAAATGTTGACATTTGGCAAGACATTTCCTTGCTCTCACATGACTTTGACAGAGTATGTTTTCCTGTTACATGTTTATCCTGCTTCTTGGATGCTGACTTTTGGTGGTTGCATGCAAATTTCCTTTTTTACATCCTTAAAAAGTCTCAATAACAGTACATCTTAGACATCTCTCAGGCACAAAAAGAGGTGCTGAGGGAGAAACCAGTTTTGTAAACCACTAAATCCAGATGAATTTCTTCCTTATGCGAATACACAGAATTTGACTTGCAGTGATCACACATGCCTTTAATACCAGCACTCCAGAGGCAGAGACAGATGGATCCCAATGAGTTCAAGGTCAGCATGGTCTACAGAGTGAGTTCCAGGACAGCCAGGGCTACACAGAGAACTGTCTCAAAACAACAAACATAAAATTTAAGCTGAGAAATATCTCATTCTTTTGAATTTATTTTAGAATTTTCTCTTGATATACAATTGCTTTTTTTATAATTTTCCTTTTCTCTGCCTGTCTTCCTTTCATATTTTTCAAGCTTCCTCATATACATATCTATTTTATATACATAATATACATATATATACATATATATGTGTATATTAATATTTATATTAAAAGGCTGACCTTAAACTCACTATATACACAGGATAGCCTCTAAAATCACTTTCTTTTGCCTCAGCCTCCCCAGTTCTGGGACTATAGGCATGTGCCACTATGTCTGGCTTGCTGTCAAAATGTTTTTAATTGAAAATTAGTATTGTGGTGGTCTGAATAAGAGTGACCTCCAAAGGCTCCTATATATTTGAATACTTGTTCACCAGTTGGTGAAGCTGTTTGGGAAAGATTAAGAGGTGTGGCCTTGTTGGAGGAGGTGTCATTAGGGACAGCTTTGAGGTGTGTGTATGTGTGTGTGTGTATGTTTGTGTATGTGTGTGTGTGAGTATGTATGTGTGTGTATGTGTGTGTGTGAGTGTGTATGTGTGTATGTGTGTGTATTTGTGTATGTGTGTATGTGTGTATATGTTTGTGTATGTGTGTGTATGTGTGTGAGTATGTATGTGTGTGTGTGTTAGAATTTCTGATTTCTGTCATTGTGAAGGTTATCCTGCCTTTTGCCATAGTAGTTAAAAACAGCATGTTTGAGCAAATAGGGCTACTCTTCTTATTTCTTCCATCAGTGTCTCTAGTTTTATCATAGATTATGTATTAAATTCCTAATAAATATCTACAGTGTAAAGAGAACAGTGGTGATGATTCATATTTTCTTGCAATAATATAGTGATAATTCTATCAGCTAACTGGTATAAGCTATTCACTGTTTATATTCACTTTTTAAAAAAAAAATTAATTTTTAAAAAAAATTTATTTTTTAACACTTTTTTACAGTCCAGTCTTCATCTCCCTCCCAGTCTTCTCACTGACCACTCCGCATCCCCTACCTTCCCCACCAACCCCAACTGCCCATGTCTCCAAGAGAATGTCCGCATCCCCCACGCCCCACCCCACTCTCGCCTCACCAGACCTCCCCACTCCCTGGGGCCTCAAGTCTCTGGAGACTGCTGGTCTTCCCATCGGGCCCACCCTCCTCCTTAGCTTCTTCTAGCTTTTCCCCAATTCAACCACAGCTGGGGCCCCAGCTTCCATGGATTGGGTGCTAGTATCTGCATATGACTGTTTCAGGTGCTTGTTGGGTCTCTCTTAGGGCAGCCCTCTTAAGCTCCTGTCTGCAAGCATACCGCAGCATCAGTAATAGTGCCATAGCTAATTACTTGCCGAATTGCCCTAGGCTACATTTGGGAAAGACTACACTGTAATAGATTTCTTGTCTATTCAGACTGAAGCAATGGCATCAGTTTAGAGGTGTTGGTGCTTATGTGGGTATATCAACTAAGATATGAATTATTGTATTTATGTAAGTTGTCTTATTTCACTTTCATCTTTTTGTGTGCATACAGTTGATATAAGAATCATGTCTACATTGGAGACCTAATCAAGTGAATAAATCTATCTGCCCTCTTCTCTTTCAGCTGGACCACACCAATTTTGAGGAAAGGGTACAGACACCACTTGGAGTTGTCAGACATATACCAAGCCCCTTCTGCTGACTCAGCTGACAACTTGTCTGAAAAACTAGAAAGGTATGATCTTATCAATGACCTTATTGGCAAAAGAAAGATGTTTTTCATGTCTTTTAAAGAACAGAAAGCTGGAATATTAGAGGTTCCATTTAAAAATGGTGCATCCAAATAAAATCATCTTATACTCTTGCTGAATCTTGATCAACTCAAGAATTAAGCAGTAAAACAATAAATGAAAGATAATCACTTTCTTAAGAAATGGTCTCTTTTACAAAAATAAATGATGCATAGTCTGAGAATTTCTGTCTTTAAAAAATGTAGGAAAAAGTAAGATTTGGAAAGAATAAAATGACATCATTGTGTAGCAAATTATTTATATTTGTTCCCAAAATGTTTGTGGCAGTAGGGATGGATGGAATGTATGCTTTTTTACTGTTTGTCAATCTTTTTTTTTTTTTTTTTTTTTTTTGGTTTCAGTATTTGTTTTCTTTTCTTTTTTGTTTCAGTATTTTTTTCTTTTTTTATTAGATATTTTCTTTGTTTACATTTCAAATGATATCTCCTTTCCTGGTTTCCCCTCTGTAAAAAAACAAACCCTGTTCCCTCCTCCCTCCCCGTGCTCACCAACCCACCCTCTCCTGCTTACTGGCCCTGGCATTCCCCTACACCAGGGCATAGAGCCTTCACAGGACCAAGGGCCTCTCCTCCCATTGATGACCAACTAGGCCATCCACTGCTATACATATGCTGCTGGAGCCATGAGTCCACACATGTGTACTCTTTGGTTGGTGGTTTAGTCCCTGGGAGCTCTGAGGGTACTAGTTAGTTCATATTGTTGTTTGTTAACAATGAGGTGCATTCTTAACCTTGGTCTTTTGAGACAAGATCTCATTATTTAGTCCAGGATAACCCTAAACTCACTATATACCCAGGATGGCTTCAAAACCTCTTCCTTTTTGTGTTAGCCTCCTAAGACTATAGGCATATACCACCAAGTCTGGCTTGCTTTGAAAATATTTATAAATTGAAGATGTTTATAATGATGGTGGTCTGAGTGAGAATGGCCCCTATAAGCTTATATAGTGAGTACTGAGTTGGAGAGGCTGTTTGGGAAGAATTGGGAAGTCTGGCCTTTAAGGTTTCAAAAGCCCATGCTATTCCCAATTAGCTCTCTCTGTCTTATGGTTACATCTCAAGATGTGAGCTCTCAGCTGCCCCAGGACCATACCTGCCTGCTGCTAAACTCCCCACCATGATGGTCATGAACTCACCCTCTGAAAGTGTAAGCTCCCAAGAGACTATTTCTTCTGTAAGTTGTCTGAGTCATGGTGCCTTGGCACAGTAGTGTAAAAGTAATTAAAACAATTAATCAAAATACATAAGCCAGTTAGATATTCTTAAAAATACTGGTTTGTTATGATTATTATAAAGTAGGAGTAGTTTAGCTTGCAGATATTAAAACAAAATATATTTGGATTTTTGAGATGGGAAGATATAGAATATATTTTTCTCTCTAATTTTGGCTTATTATGTTGATAATTTTATGTCAAGTCCATCTTTGATTCCATTCTACTCAGTGTCTATCTGATCCTCCCTGCCCTTTTCCCTCCCATGTTCCATGTGCTTCTTAAAAAACACACTTATTCCAGTTACAGCTACCATATGTGGATGGTATAGGACCATCTATTTGGTCGTTGGTGACCTCTCCAGCTGCATCTCTATTAATTACCAATAGCTCCTCAGGTAGTAGTGGGACTTCATAAGCCCCTTCCATCCATGCTGAAATTTTGTTTGACATGGTTGTGTACAGGTCTTGTACATGCAGTTATAGCTATTATGAGTTTATATGTGCAACAGTGTTGTCATGTTCAGCACATTCTGACAGCACATACTATATTTCTGCATGTATCCAATAACTCTAGCTCTTAAACTCATCCCACATCCACTGCCACAATGATTCCTGAGCAGATAAGTGTCTCATTTAGAGCTGAGAACTCCACAGTCATGTCCTCCACTGACCAGCTGTGGACCTAAAAATTAATTGTTATCTACTGCAAAAAGTGGCTTATCTGATGAAGGCTGAGACATGCAGAAATCTATAAATATAGATAACTTAGGCAGTGGGTTAATACTATGTCTATTTAGCAGAATAATAGTATTAGGTTCTCTCCTAGGGCTATGATATAGCCCGGTTAATGGTACCAAGCATAACTTTTATCTTGTGAAGTGGGCCTTCAATCCAATCAGAAAAAGGTTGATTATGTAAGTTGATATTCATATCTCTTAGTGTCCTACTCATGGGTATGTCTTTCCAAAGCCAGTCTTCATTATGGATGGCAGCATTTATATGTAAGCCTGTTACTTTTTTCCTCTGGTCACATACATAGAATTTTCAGCACTATGACCACCAGCCACTATGAGTGAAGCTTCCTTTTTGCTACCTGATTGATTTTTTTTTTTTTTTTTTTTTTTTTTTTTTTTTTTTTTTTTTTTTTTTTTTTTTTTTTTTTTTTACATCTCAAGTATCCAATTACTTCAGCAGTAGAGTCTTTCCATCAAACTCTGGAAGCTTACCAAGAACATTGGCAATATGTAGCCTGTAATATTTGGGGGTTTATGGGACCCCAGTAACCAAAACCTCTAGAGAGATAATCACTGGCTGGCACTGGGATTTTATTTTTTTATTAATTTACTTTATATCCTGATCATAGCTTCCCCTTCCTCTTCTCCTCCCACCTCCCGCTCATCTTACCTTTCTGCCATCCTCCCGTCCACCCTTTCTCTTCAAAAAAGACTCAGAAAAAGAGAAGCCTTTAACTGGTATCACCCTGCCTTGGCATATCAAGTTGCAGTGGGAGGAGGCACATCTTGTATTATGGCTAGGCAAGGCAGCCCAGTTATGGGAAAGAGATCCATAGGATTCTACAGAGCCAGAGGCAGCCCTGCTCCTGCTGTACAGCTGTTACCAAGGTGTGGAGGGCCTAGGTCTGTCCCATGATCCCATGTATACTCTTTGTTTGGTGGGTCAGTCTTTGTGGGCTCCTAGGGGCTCAGATTAGTTGATTCTGTTTATTTATTATGGTATGTTTGACCTCTCTGTCTCCTTCAATCTCTGTCCCCTTCTTCCATAGAATTCCCCAAGCTCCGCCTAAGTTTGGCAAGGCACTGGGATTTTTATTTGCTAAGCTATGGTGTCTAAGAGAGATATTACCCTAGTGTTCTTAGGGTAACTCCATTTAATAGCCTTTTATTTACATATATATGTATATTTACTTACATATACATATTATTTTAGGAAACTTTTACAGTGATAGATTCTCATGGTTGCTTTTGCTAGCATATGCATTTTGTGGTACCATTTGAATTTTAAGTTTATTTTTTTCAATTTCTGTAAAGTATTGTATTGGGTTTTGATTGCACTGAATCTGTAGACTGTCTTGATAGGATGACCATTTTTATATTAATTCTACCAATCAATGAGTGTGGGGAAATATCATCTTCTTGTATTTTCTTAAAATCTTGTTTGGTGTTTTAAAGTTTTCATTTTATAAGTCCTTCAATTCTTTGGTTAGATTTATTCAAAGATAATTTATTTTTAAGCTATTATGAATAGAACTGTTTTTCCTGATTTCTTGTATGGATATTATTTCTGTAGGAAGACTACTAGTTATTTTTTTGTATTAATTTTATACCCTGCTACTTTGCTGAATATGTTCAGCATCTGTAGGAGTTTTCTGATATCTGTGGTATTTTATGCATGGAATCATATAATGTAAAAATAAGAATACTCTGACATACCTTTTCTATTTATGTCTACTTCATTTACTACTTTTGTTTTACTTGTCTAGCTAAGACATCAAGCACTATATTGAACAGTAGTGAAGTGGATAGGGTGAACATCCATATCTTCCTAATTTTGGTAGAAATGCTTCAAATTTTCTCCATTTATCATAATGTTGGCTGCAAGCTTGTATATGCCCCTTATTGTGTGAAATGTGTTACCCCCATACCCCTAGATTCTCAAGGACCTTAATCATGAAGGAGGTGAAATTTGTCAAAGACACACACACACACACACACACACACACACACACACACACACACATCTAAGGAGATATTCATGTAGTTTTAGTCTCTAGAGCCTATTTGTTTGGTGTATTGCTTTTATTGATTTATGTTTGCTGAATACTCCCTGCACCTCTAGAATGAAGGTGATTTCATCATCATAGGTGATATATTTTATATGTTCTTGAATATGGTTTACAAGTATTTTAAGAGAATTTTTACATACGTGTCCATTAGAAAGACTGGTCTACCATCCTCACTTTTTTTTGTTGGGTGTTTGTCTGATCTTGGTATCAGGTAAAAAATAATTTGGAAATTTTTCTTCCTTTTCTGTTTTATCAAACAATTTAAGAACTATTGGTGTTAATTCTTTAAGGACTACTATTGTTAATTCTTTGAAGGTCTAGTAGAATTCTGAATTCTGTGCTGCATCCATCTGGCTGTGTGTGTATGTGTGTGTGTGTGTGTGTGTGTGTGTGTGTGTGTGTGTGTGTATGTGTGCATGTCTGTGTGTTTTTGTGTCTGTGTATGTGTGTGTGTTCATACAGAGATTTTTAATTACTGCTTTCTCATTGACTGTTATTAAGCTGTTTAAATTATTTTCTTCATCTTGATTTAACTTTATAGGTCACATGCATTCACAACTCATCTGCTTCTTTGAGTGTTTGCTGATTAGTGGAATATAGTATTTAAATTGTGTTGATTCTTTGAATCCTCTCTCTGTCTGTTGAAATGACATTTGTTTCATCTCTAATTTTGTCAGTTTGGGGCTTCTCTCTTTTCTAGTATTGGCTAATGATTTGTCAGACTTGTTACTCTTTTCACAGACCCAACTCTTTATTTCCTTGATTCATTGTTTTCTTTTTATGTCATTAATTTCAGTCCTGATATTGAAATATCTCTTCTTATCTATTCTTCTCTGATATTATTTGTTCTTGTTTTTCCAAGGCCTTTGGGTGTACCATTAATTAAATCTCAGTTTTTTTTTTTTAATATTTTTGTCTCTTGCTACAGTAAACTTCCTTCTTCAAACTGCCTTCATGTGTCCCATAGGTTTTGGGATCCTGTATTTTTATTTTCATTCAGGTCTTAGGATTTAAGTTTTTTCTTTGACCCAGTTTTCATTCAGTCATGGGCTGATTAGTTTCCAAAAGTTCATATACTTTCTCTTGTTGTTGATATCCATCTTTACTCCATTATGTCACATGGAATGCAAAGTGCCCTAACATGTAGTTGGTTTTGGAGAGAGTTCTCTGGGTTAATGCGAAGAATGTGTGTTCTTTAATATTTGGGTGGGGTGTTCTGTAGATATCTGTTAGGTCCACTTGATCTGTGAGATGACCTGTCTGTTGGTGACACTGAGTTTTGAAGCCACATTTTTCCCCCTGAAACTGGGTACACTTGCGTTTTGTACATATATAGCAATATCTAAATGTAATATCCTCTATATGGATTTTTTCAATAAGTTACCTAATAACAAGGATGATACCTACTTTGGTTTTACTTATATAGCTACTCTTCTGAGTAGTTTTGGTTTGAAGCTTATCTTGTTAGATATTACAATAGGTATACTAATTGTTTCTTAGTTCCATTTGCTTAGAATACCTTTTTCTATCCTATTACCCTACACTGAGCTGGTATCTGATGTTGATGGTGATGTATGCTTCTTAGAGGCAGCAAAAAGATGGATCCCAGTTTCAAATCCAAGCTGGTAGTCTGCATCTTTCTACTGAGGAGTTGAGACACTTCTGAAAGGTGTATATTACTGTCTGCTGTGTTGTTTTGTGCTATCTTTTGAGACCTTTGTGGTAAACTGTTATGGAATTACTTATCCTCTGACTTATTGTGAAGCCTGTTTATCTTGTTTTCAGGCCCTAGTATTTCTTCCAGTATCCTTTTTAGAGCCAGCTCAGTACCTGTAAATTCCTTTAATTTCTTTTTATCATGGTAAGTTTTTATTTCTCTTTAAATTTTAATAGATAATTTTTGCTGAATATAACACTGTGGCTTTACAATCATGATCTTTTGGAACTTTTGGATCTTTTGGGATATCCCTTTTTCAGCCTTTCTGGCTTAGAAGAAGCAATGATTGGGAAGTGAGGTGGGGATTATGGAAGGAGTAAGAGGAAAGGGACTTTGACTGGGCTGGAGGGAGGAAAGAGGGCAATCTGCTAGGCTTCAAGATGTTCACAGTAAATAAAGATTTTTTGAAGAGAACTTTCTGCTAAATTTTCAGGTGCTATTCTGATGGGCCCTGCCATTAGAAGAGACTTGACCTCTCTTTTGTTTCAATCTCTTTCTCCGTTTTGCACTTTTAATGTTTTAACCATAACATGTTCTGAGGATGGAAGTCTCTTTTGTGGTTTTGTCTTTCTGGTGTTCTGTGAGCCCTCTTGTATCTAGAAGGATATCTCTTTTTCTAGGTTTGGCATTTTTTTCCTATGGTTTTATTAGTAACTTGTTGAGGAAACATGGTTTCTTGTTTTTTCATGTTTATTTTATTTCTATTTATAAAGCCTTCACTATGGAGTTTCAAAGGTTTCCCATATTTTGGTCACATTTTTAAAATTTTTAAAATTCCCTGCTGACTTTTACTGAGTGACACAATTCCAATATGTTGTCTTCAGCCCTCATCCTCTGTTTTCTATAGGAGTCTACTGATTAGACTTCGCACGAAGATTTTTACTTGGATTATTGATGTTTTTCATTTCAAGAATCATTTTAGTTTGAAATTTGTCCCCAAAATTCCCTTAATTGAAGGTTATTATTCTACCTTGTGTTGATGTCTTATTTATTTATTTATTTATTTATTTATTTATTTATTTATTTATTTATTTATATGAGTATATTGTAGCTATCTTCAGACACACCAAAAGAGGGCTTCAGATCCCACTACAGATGGTTGGGAGCTACCATGTAGGTGCTGGCAATTGAACTTAGGACCTTTGGAAGAGCAATCAGTGCTCTTAACCACTGAGCCATCTCTCCAGCCTTGTTTTGCTCTATTTTCAAAGACTTAGACACCATTAAATGAATGCAGTAGTTGGATATGAAGTTTAATAATGGTTCTTTCATGCTTTTTCTTTAAAACTCCAGTAAGCTTTTCTTATTTTCAATCACAAGTTGTTTCCCTGATGTCTCCCCTTTCATTAGCATGTCTGTTGGTATCGTCACTGTTCAGGTCTCTTTTAGGCAACCAGATTGTTGAGGTATTATGGGTATAGCTTCCCTATCATTTTTAGGAGACATATCTCACAGCAGATTTTCTGGCCTTCTGGCTCTTACAGTGTGCATCAGCCCCTTCTTTCAAGATCCTCACTCCCAGACAAAGAACTGTACACAACTGAGAGAGAAATTACTTTTTCTAGTGGTGAGCTCCCTAATCAGTTATCCAATGCCAAGGAGACATCCCTGAAGTCTTATAGATACAGGCAGCACTAAAGGTACTCAGCAGGTTGTATTTATGTATGTATATATGGGTAAATATTTTAATAAAAGACAAAGAGGCTATGAATTTGAGAAAGAATGTAGAAAAGGGACAGGGGAGGGGCTGAAGGGAAGAGACATAGGAAGAGATAGGTAGACAATGAAAGGGAAAATGATTTAAATTTTATTAATTAAAATTAAAAATATATTCAAAACAAAAAATTCATCTGAGGTTTTAATTTGTTTTTGAAAGCTGCAAATTGTGAAGTCTTCGACAGTTAAGAATACATAAATGTCATGAGATAACAGGAAAAAAGCTTAAAATATCTATTATTTGCATCTTATTCTGAGCACAAGTGCATTCTCAGTGTTATACATTATTTGCTCACCCCTGTCATTGCTACTAAGAAACCTAGCATACAAAACTCAGGATTTTCATAAAATGAAACTGTACAGAGTGATTTCATGGATGACCATTAGATTATGCTAAACATCTATTGGGCAGTTGGTACTGGGGCGACGTCACAAGGTTTTGTCTCTTACATCATGGTAGTGAATCTCCTTGATACTCATGGGACAGAAAGTATGAAGGGAAATAGAGCAGCTCAGATATTTGCACCTGCAGCCCACTGGTTTCATTTTCTTGTTCTTTGCAGAGAATGGGACAGAGAACAAGCTTCAAAAAAGAATCCCCAGCTTTTCCACGCCCTTCGGCGATGCTTTTTCTGGAAATTCTCCTTCTATGGAATCTTGTTATACCTAGGGGTAAGAATCTCACTTGCAAATATAGTGTCGTGTATTATAAGATATAATCATTAGTTTTGTGATTACAGAAAGATGAGGGCAATCTTTTAAACAAATATTTTTGTTTTTGTTTATTGTTTTGTTTTTGTTTTCTTTTTTTTAATTTTATAAAATTGTGTTACAAGTCTAACACAAATGACCGAAAACTCTAGCAAAGATAAGTGAAAATTCCTAAAATGTAGGTCTCAATTGATAATTCAAAATTAAAATGGGTCTAGAAAAGCAAATTACTTGTTTCAAAATTATGTTCATTTATGAATCCAGATTATAATGCCTTAACAGTATATGAAATTACTGGCACCTTTACTTTTCTGTATTAAAAAAGAGGATGTTAGAAGGCAATCTCATGACAAGAGTCACACTCCAGTCAGTGATATGGAGGAATGTTTTTGATATCTTGGATATATAGAGAGATTTATTGAATTATATGGAGGAATGTTTATGATATTTTGAAAACACATATATAGATATACTGAATTGTTTACAAAAGATGGCAAAAATTTAAAATGAGGCAGTGAGGTGCACTTAGAAGGTATTTTGTCAGCAGCCTATGTCTCCATCCTTCTGAGGAGAATAACCGCCTGAAAACCTAGGCTTTTATTTTTTTTTTCGTTTAAATAATACTTTATTTATAGAAACAAGCAATGGGGTGGATTTGGCCTATGCACCATAGACACAGGTATATTGTTATCTATGGTAGATTAAAGATACGACTTAAGCATGACATACATACTTCTCAGTATATTTTTGACTTTTTTTTATTAGATATTTTCTTTATTTACATGTCATATTATTTCTCCTTTCCCAGTTTCCCCTTCAAAAAACAAACAAACAGAGAACAAACCCTGTTGCCTCCCCCCCCCATGCCTGCCACCCCACCCTCTCCCACTTTCTGGCCCTGGCATTTCCCTACACTGGGGCACAGAACCTTCACAGGGCCAAGGGCCTCTCCTCCCATTGATGATCGACTTTGCAATCCTCTACTATACACATGCTGCCAGAACAATCAGACCCCTCCATGTGCAGTCCTTGGTTGGTGGTTGAGACCCTGGGAGCTCTGAGGGTACTAGTTAGTTCATATTGTTGTTCGTCCAGGGGCTACAAACCCTTCAGCTCCTTTGGTCCTTTCTCTAGCTCCTTCATTGGGGACCCTGTACTCAGTCCAATGGATGGCTGTGAGCCTCTACATCTGTATTAGTCAGGTACTGTCAGAGCCTCTCAGGAGACAGCTATATCAGGCTAGCTTGTCCTTCCTTCAGTCTTTGCTCCATAGTTAGGCTTTATGGTGTTTAAGGACTTTGGATGTTCCCCATATGCACTTAAAAGTGGTTGTTGTTTTCTGTGTCATGTGAGCATCACTTTGAAAGCATGGTCATAGCTTGTAAAAGGGGGTAACAAACAGAAAATGTGTGAGTCTGCTGTCACAACTCAGCACAATACAGCCTTGGGGTGTTATGTTCCATTTGGATTGACTTGCATTGTATTTCTTCAGGTCTTTATCCTCAGCTTGCAGGGCTTTGGTTTCTTTGTGAGTAAATCCATGCATATTGTAATATCACAATTTCCATATAGATTCATATATTATATTCACATAAAATAAATAATTTGTTATATATTATAGATCTGTTGTTTAATGGTAGATCTATACATCTATGTATGAAAGACAAGACTATAAAAAGATAATATAATTTCATCTAGTAAAATATGCTTTATAAAATACATATATAGACACATAGAGATATAACCAGAAGAATGAGTTATCTTTTAAAGATATCTTTGAGGTCATTTTTATCAATGAGTACACCCATGGCATTTGAAGATATTTTCAGTCAAGATCTCCTTGTG
Organism: Mastomys coucha; assembly: GCF_008632895.1. Classification (NCBI taxonomy): domain Eukaryota; kingdom Metazoa; phylum Chordata; class Mammalia; order Rodentia; family Muridae; genus Mastomys; species Mastomys coucha. The sequence continues at coordinate 13,797,108 of NW_022196903.1, forward strand.
AGTAGACATTAAAGATGGGGAGATGCAGTAAATATGAAAAAGTATTAAAACCTTTCAAGATTAAAAATAGCTAAAAAATCTCAAAGCCATTCACAGTGTGTTAATTATCAATGGATGAGTGATTAGAAGTACTTCTGAGATACTCTGAGAGCTGGGATGTATCTCTGGACCCATCATAGCATTTGGAGCCAAAGATTAAGTTTCTGCTAATACCCAGTCAAGTGGGTAAGGAAGGTCCTGATGGGAGAGAGTAGGTGAATATGAGAAGGCACCAGGAAGAAAATGAGCAGGACATAGTGTAGTGATGTTGAAGGGGCTCTTTTATCCCCTCTTCTCCCTACACAATGTTTCACTGAGACCATACAGTTCAATGTTGTAAAACTGTTGAAATCTAGATCCCATTTATTTAGGTAAGTACAATTTCCTAAAGCTTTTATTTATTTATATTTAAGTTTTATTTTAAAAGATTTATTTGACATATATAAGTTGTCATAAAATACACAGTGTATATTTCAATATATGTATACAATTTTTCATTATCAAATGAGGGTAATTAACATACAGATCACTCATTAAATTACTATTTCTTTGTGGTGAGAAGAGTAAAATCTACTCCAGGCTGATTTGAACTATAATCACCCTAGGAGAGCATGTTCCTTGTGTCTGAATTTGTCACTGATAACAGAGCTTTCCCAGCATCCTGTCTCTACTACCCTTACTAGCCTTTGCTATCTTAACTCCTCTTCCAGTTCACAGTGAAAATGGGAGAAAGTTTAGCCATTTTAATAAGCTTCTACTGTGTCAAATAACCAATGCCAATGCTTTACTAATGTGTGTTCTTTCTAGCAGTTTCTTCTTCCTGTTAAATAAACAAAGATTACTGAAACAGATATAACACTTGTATAGATAAAGGTAGAGGGACGTACATTCAGAATGTGTTAATATTCTTGGTCTCTGTATATCATGATAATTGTGACATAACAATTATTTAGTTGGTTTCAGTACTGATGGACAAAAGCACTATAAATATGCCTTCAACTGTGAATGGTTAAGAAAAAGGAAATACCATCACAAAGGACCTTATTTCTACAACAGTGATGCAATTTTAAAATCTTGTTAGCTATGGTACATCTCTGTTAACTATGGACTTGTTTTTCTTTATCTGACACAGCAGCCAGAAATAACATGGTCTTTAATATTTAAGACTTCCAGCACAGAAGAGCAACAGGCTGCTGAAAACTTAAGTAGGAGAGTCAATTAAGGATAATCTAAGGAAGCTAAGTAGAGGAATCTGTAAGCATATCACTGACAGACTGCAGTCATCAGAGAGAACTTTTTTTCTGTAGAATTCACAGGTATACACTCAGAAGTACTTTTGATTCTATGTTTCCATCACTGCATATAGGTATCACTAGTTCAGCTTAAATCAGGACTTTTTGTTAAAGTCCCAGAAAGCTAAAGGACATAAAGAAAGCCTGGTTCTCACAATGCCACAGTTCTTATATTCTCCAGACTGTTATAAAAGAGGATCTGTCTCTCATATTTAGACAATGTCAGGCTCTTGAATCCAAGCCTCCTGCTCCTGAAGCAAGAGTGTTTGGGGTAATTCTGCTCAGGCGTGGGCTCTGCCTAGGGCACTTTATCTTCATACGTCCCCTCAGTATGAATGCTCTCAGCAAAGCCTAGAGGCCTGATATCTAGGATTCACTTCTCATCTCTGTCCCATCCCTGGGAACACCCATAGCTGGCTGCTTCTCTGGATGCAGCTACATTCACCTGAACTCTCCATAAGCTTGCTGCAGCTCAAGTGTTTGTTTATTCTCCTTGTAGATACTGCACCCCTATCACTAACAGATACGCTTCCCATAGAAAAGGCCTTCCCTAGATCTTGTAACCAGAACACTGAAGTCCATGGCATCCTTTTGGAAAAGGAAAGAATTTTTACTCATCTTTACGGTATCTAACTCCAGATAATTTGATATTTCTTCCTCCTTTTTCTATGGGAATATTTGCCTAATGAAAGGGAGGGAGAACATTCATCTATATAGTGTTCCGCTGTTCTCTTAATGTATTGTGAATGTCTTTCTATGCCATTAGATGTTCTCCACCTGATTAGTAAATCTTCTATTTGTACTGTAGTTCATGGAATAAGTTCCAAATTATTTTAAATTATTTCAACTTTATGGTTAGTGAAACTAGTCCTTCAATATAAATCCAGTTAGATAAAAAACTAAATCTTGCTACAACTTCTAGACTTGTATACAAATATAGCTAGAAATATTAATTTTTCTAGTACTATAGTGGAAAGTTGAATCTTTATCATCAATTGATGTTATCATCATCTTTGAATGCCATATTTCTAGAATAGAAGAATACATTATTTGCCAGCATTATTTTTGGTTCTTAATAAGCTTAAAATGCCTTTTATAGTCATTATGCATTTAAAGTTGTGTGTATGTGTGTGTGTGCATTCATGTGTATGTATGAAAATTGTCCTTTCATTCTATTTCTATTTTATTATGTTTCTCTGTTTAGAATATTTTCCTTAGACTTTTATGGACCTTATAAATTTATTCTAGTAATTTTAACTTATTTTTGAGATAGGGTCCTACCATGTAACCCTGGTTGTCCTAGTTTATTCAGAATTTACAGTGTAGCCTATGCAGTTTGGAAATCACAGAAAACTAAGCGCTTCTGGCCCCTGAGCACTGGACCAAAGGCATGAGGCACCATATGTGGACAAGTTTTTATTTTTTAGTTATTATAATTTTAATTGCTGCATATCTGTGTAATCTTTTTTGTTTTGTTTTTATGCTTCTATTCAGAGGTATATAAAACTCAAGTATTATGCAAGGTGCAGATATCGTTGGCTTTATTTTAATTTTTTTGTCTCTAGATTTACTCATTTTTAGGTATATATGTGTACTTGCACGTCTATATTTTTTCCAGATGTGTACATGTACCACAGAGGCCAAATGAGGTCACTGTGTTCCCTGGGACTTGATTTACAGACAGTTGTAAGCTACTTTATGTGGGTGCTGGGAACCAGTCTCCAAAGTCAAGTCCTTTAGAAAAACCAAGTCCTCTTAACCGTGAAGCCATTTCCCTAGCCCTCATTTATGCGTTATTATATCATGTTTTACACTTACATAGCTATGCTACTTAGAATTTACCTTCTCCATTGAATTAAGTGCCATGCATTATAAGTTAAATTATTATATATATTTGGACTTTTCTCTGGAATTTCCAGATAAATCAGTATACTTTCTTTGACCTGTGACATGTATGCATGTATGGTTTAATATTCAGTAGCTTAAATTTTCATATTGTTTTTATTCTTCAAATGGTTTTAATTATAATTTATTCCTAAATGAAATTCAGAATAATTTAATTTATTGATTTTTACAAATAATTATTGCTTAAGTATACTCGTTAAGATACCATAACAGTTGTGACAATATAAATAGATAGCCAGTATCCTGGTACAATTTTATTTATTTTTTAAAATATTCTTGAAATTTTTATGTGACTACATTAATCCTATAAAGTAGATTAGGTGAAACATAATCTTTGCAATATTTAGATTTTTAAATTTAGTTAGTTTTTTAAATGTACTTAATAGTTTCTGGAATCAATCACATGTTAGTACAGGTGCTTTTTGCTTTTTATATAATTCATAGCTATCATTTTTCTTATTAAATTACCTTAGCTAGACATTTCAGGAAAGTGTTAAGTGGTTATAGTAGTCAGGTTTTCTCTGCTTTCCCTCCAACATGTGTGTTTACAGCTGTCCCTGATTCTGGAGGGACTCTTCTTAGGGTAACAAGCAATGTTTCCATTCAGGTTTGGGGGAACTTTAACCAGGCACAGATATTGTTTATCAAATTAGTTATTTCACTGTTACTGTGATATTCACAGCTTGTTCAATAGTATATTGGCATCCTGTTAGTTGATTTCTTGGAATAGCCGGCCCTAATATTCTAAATGTAAAGATATATAAAATGTGCTTACAACACATGAAGATTATCACCTTCATGTTGATACTTAGTTGCTGCACAAGACATAGCAAGAAACTCTTAAACCTCACATGCTAGCTAGGTAAGCACTCCTGACCTAAATCCCCAGGCCTGCAACATGTGCCCCCCCTTTTAAGTATAAAGATAAAGTTCATATAATTTAGCTGCGAGCCTAAGTCTGCCCTTTTATTTTTGTCTGAACTTTTCTCTATGGTCTGAATATCCACTCAACACAGACTTATCTGTCTGTCTCTAGAAACATCTGACTACTTGCCAGGTACAATGGAAAGTCCTTTAGCTACTTTCTACATGATCACCTACCCAGATGACACTTTTTTTTTTTTTTTTTTTTTAGTGTGTGTGAAGGAAGTGTATGTAGACCAGCCTGGAATTCATAATCCTCCTTTTTCAGCCTTCCTAGATAGGATTATGGTCATGTGTCAGAACTCCTGGCCCCAGTTGGTCTGAACTCACAGTGTAGGGTTCTATATTTCTCTTAGCAGAAAAAAAACCACCTAATGTCATGGAAAGAAATGGACCAGTACAATTATCTTAGGTATTACTGAGCCTCTGCATAGTACTCCAAGACTCAGATCATGCTTCGAGGGATGGTGTTATAGGAGAGAACCTTCTAGGTACCAGAGCTTGCCAATAAGGAGAACTGTCCAAACAATAGAAGTGACTGAGGTGACACAGAGTAAATATACTGAAATAAGAATAATAAGGAAGAGGCCATGAGCTTGTGAGGGAGTCAGATGGGACATGGATGGAGTTGGAAGAGAGGGAGAGAGTGGAGAAGTGTGTGTGTGTGTGTGTGTGTGTGTGAGTGTGTGTGAAGGATTCATGTATGAAATTCTCAAAAATAAATGTAAGCATGGGTATTTGAGTTTTATGATTCTGAAGTTAGTGTTCTTATTGTCTTAAACATTAGTATTAAGCTTATTTTCTAAGGAAAACAATTAAGAAAATTGTGTTTTGGTTTATGCCTGATAAAGTTATTAAAATACTTCATTGCATATTCTTATTTAAAATAGTTTAACATTTTTTTCTCTTGGATACAATTCTATTTGGATTACTATTTCAATGTGGGGAAAAATGAGGGAATTTTTATTTCTGAAAATAGTCTGAGCAGCAGAGGATGTCAGCTCACATGGAGCAGTGCTGAGTTTTGAAAGGAGCTGTGCTTTATAGATTAAGCTCGGTATCAGTTACCATTGTTTTTTATTTCCACACTTAAAAAAATGTCATGTGGATCTATGAATGGTTCCATTGTAAATATTAGAGAACATGATACATGAAAGAGATTAGGGGAAATGATAGAAGGAGAGAGTCTAGAAGTGCTGGTTTTGTCCTTGAGTGATAAGGTACTATGTGGTAGTGAGATCTGTGCTGTGCTCTACAGACCATCTTGTCAATGACATTTTCCAGTTAAGAAACAAACTGTGTCTTACTGTATGAATATATGCTCCTCCAGAGTAATCCTGTCAGTGTCCTTATGAGATGGCCTGTATTGTTGAAAAGATGAGTACATCCTATTAGCTGAGGCAAGATGAGACCTAACTCATTAGTAGCAATATGTAAAATAGGCATGCCATTCAAGGTAATGAAAGCTATAATTACTGTATTAAGTTGCAATCAAATAATTAAGCAAATAAGTCTAGTATGATAAAGTAGGTTATTGAAAACCATAATGGAGATCTAACATTAGCAAACAGAAGAAAAACATTTAAGCTTATAACTTACAATTTGAAAAAAATCTGTGTTAAAATGAAGTTTTAAAATATACTTATTTTTACTCAGGATGTTCTTTGTAATCTTCCATAATCAAGAATGATTTCTTAGAAATAATTATATATAGTACAATATGATATTCAATATAGTTTCTTACTTGTCTCTGGATATCTCTCACCCTACAAAACAATCAAGATCTTAACAGCTTAAAAATAGAAATGGCACATTATCTCAGTGCAGTAATAGACAAACTGATATATTTGTAAGAAGGCATGTTCGATAATACTTAGAACAAATGAGGTAATTATATGATATGAGTAGGGGATAAATATAAAAATACTTTTAGGTTTTTGAAAAATGACATTATGAGGATCTTTATATGACATTTAAAAATCATATCTATGTCCAGTTCTCTGAGGAACCTTCAGACTGATTTCCAGAGTAGTTGTACCAGCTTGTAATCCTACCAACAATGAAGGAGTGTTCCTCTTTCTCTACATCCTTGCCAGCATCTACTGTCACCTGAGTTTTTGATCTTAGCCATTCTGATTGGTGTGAGGTGGAATCTCAGGACTGTTTTGATTTGCATTTCCCTGATGACTAAGGATGTTACATCCTTAAAGATGAACATTTCTTTAGGTGCTTCTTGATCATTCAAGTTTCTTCAGTTGAGAATTTTTGTTTAGCTCTGTACCCAAATTTTTAAATAGGGTTATTTGTTTGTCTGGAGTCTAATATATTGAGTTCTTTGTATATATTGGATATTAGCCCTCTATTCTATGTAGGATTGGTAAAGATATTTTCCCAATCTGTTGGTTGCCATTTTGTCCTATCAACAGTGTCCTTTGCCTTACAATTTGCTTTGCAATTTTATGAGGTCCCATTTCTCAATTCTCAATCTTAAAGCATAAACCATTGGTGTTCTGTTCAGGAACTTTTCCCCTGTGCCCATGTATTCAAAGCTCTTCCCCACTTTATCTTCTATTAGTTTCAGTGTATCTGGTTTTATGTGGAGGACATAGTATTACCTGAGGACCCAGCTATACCACTCCTGGGCATATACCCAAAAGATGCTCCAACATATAATAAGGACACATGCTCCAATATGTTCATAGCAGCCTTATTTATAATAGCCAGAAGCTGGAAAGAACCCAGATGTCCTTCAACAGAGGAATGGATACAGAAAATATGGTACATTTACACAATGGAGTATTACTCAGCTATTAAGAACAATGAATTCATGAAATTCTTAGGCAAATGGATGGAACTAGAAAATATCATCCTGAGTGAGGTAACCCAATCACAAAAGAACACTCATGGTATGCACTCATTGATAAATGCATTATTAGCCCCAGAGTTCAGAATACCTAAGATACAATTCACAGACCACATGAAGCTCAAGAAGAAGGAAGACCAAAGTGTAGGTGCTTCAGTCCTTCTTAGAAGGGGTAACAAAATAATCACAGGAGCAAATATGGAGCCAAAGTTTGGAGAAGATACTTAAGAAAGGCCATCCAGAGACTGCCCCACTTGGGGATCCATCCCATATACAGTCACACTATTGCAGATGCCAAGAAATGCATGCTGACAGGAGCCTGATATAGCTGTCTCCTGAGAGGTTCTGCCAGAGCCTTGCATGCACAACGGCTCACAGCCAATCATTGAACTGATCACAGGACCCCAAAAGGAGGAGTTAGAGAAAGGACTGAAGGAGCTGAAAGGGTTTGCAACCACATAGGAAGAGCAACAATATGAACCAACCAGAGCTCCCAGAGACTAAACCACCAACCAAAGAGTACACATGGAGGGACCCATGGCTCCAGCTGCATATGTAGCAGAGGATGGCCTTATTGATCATGAGTGGGAGGAGAGGCCCTTGATTCTGGGAAGGCTCAGTGCCTCAGTGAAGGGGAATGCCAGGGCAAGGAGGCAGGAGTGGGTGAGTGGATGGGGCAACATCCTCATAGAAGCAGGAGGAGGGGGATGGGGTAGGGGGCCTCTAGGGGGAGATCGGAATAACATTTGAAATGTAAATAAATACAATTTCCAATAAAAATCATATCTAGGCTATATCACCCTGAATGTGCCTGCTTAGTCTCTAATATAATCCAATATCTAAATATGTTCAAGATATTTAGCTATGTAATAAAAATATGATGCATATGTAAGATGATATACAGCAAGAACTATTTTATATACTTTTTAAAAATCAAGTTTTATTTATTAGATATCAAATAATTGACATATTATATCTAGTTAAGAGGTTAAAAATTCTTTTTGCTACCTGCCTTTTCATTTGGCATAATTCAAATCCAGTTCAAACACAGCATGTAAAAGGAAAGAATTATATCTCATTTTTGTGATTATCTTGGAAGCTTTTTCAAAGGCTTGAATCTTCTTTTATATTCAGAGCTTTGAATGAAGTACTGTATATAAAATAGAGAATGAACAGCTACACAAAGCCAATGACCAATGACAGATTTTAATTCCCTGTAGGGATCAAGGTGATGTAGAAAACGTGGTCATATTCTGGGACTGGTGGGGCAGGTAGTATTGGCACTTGAGATTTGAAAAAGCCATCATAGAGAACAATGAAAATCAAATTAACAGTAAGAGCTGAACAGCACTAGGGTGGGTCAGCCAGACTTAGAGATACACATTGTAAATACAACCCCTTAAATTGGCATCACTTCTATATTAGTCTTCTTGCAAAACTTAGCCCTAAGTTCTATTTTACTAAATTATCATAAAACAAAAATTGGGAAATAATGTTTTTTCCTAATTCAAAGGCTGTTTATCTAAATGGATGAGATTTAGATTTTTCTGGGTTCAAATCCATCCATGTACATGAATTGGTTGAACAGTTTGGTTGATAATCAGTTTTGGACTATTGAAAAGTTATGGGCTTGTTGGAAACTGGCCCAAGGTAGAGTGCTCTAGTGCACATCTTTACTGAAGCCCATACCCAGCTCTACACTGGCAAAGTGAAGGGACAGTACCCAAGTGGCTGGCTTTAAATACCACTGGTGCTGGCATGTCCTTCCCTCCTGACTCCAGCTCCACTCATTGGTAGTAGTCCCAAGAAGCTGTTCCTTCTGAACATAATGCCATGGCTCAAAATACTTAAAAAAGTTCATTTTGAAATTTCATAGTGTCTTGCTTTTTTTGGCCTCCATTTCTTCATCTGTCTGAGTAGTGAAAACAGTTCCTCCATGGACTGAGAGTTGTGAAGTCATCTGGGATATATTTTAGGAATGGCTTTGTGACATGTAGGTGTTACTAATTAATGTGCCACTTCCTCAAGTACCCCTTTACAATATAGTCACTATTCATGCAGGTTTTAGTGAACACCTCACACAACTTGTCTCTGAACGACTTTTGCTGTAAACTAATAATCAAGTCTTATTTCAGAGTATGCACAAAGACACTATCAGCAGTTTCATACATTGTCCAACCTTCTTTGTAAAGTTATTTTAAATCCTTTGTAACAATGAAATTTTCATAATTAAAATGTGAGGGCACTTTAAGAACAGGAAATGAAATTTAATCACTGTTTTCTTCTGTAGGAAGTCACCAAGGCTGTCCAGCCCGTCTTGCTAGGAAGAATCATAGCATCCTATGATCCAGAAAACAAAGAGGAACGTTCCATTGCCATTTACCTAGGCATAGGCTTATGCCTTCTCTTCATTGTCAGGACGCTGCTTCTGCACCCAGCTATTTTTGGCCTTCATCACATTGGAATGCAGATGAGAGTAGCTATGTTTAGCTTGATTTATAAGAAGGTAATACTTTTTTGGAAGATGTTATTTGGTCTTGTTTTACTATTTCAGTACTAGAGATTAAATTCAGGATTTCTTGTATGCCAGGCTTTGCCGTGTTTGCTGCCCTGCACAGTCTCAGGTATTCTACCTGACATGTCTATAGACAATAGAATAGGTGTGAATACTTATTCCAGTTTTACCTGCCTATGAAACAAATGGCAGGTACAAGTATTGTTCTGAGTTATCTATCCTTGATAATGCAAATTTACTCAGTAGACAGTTATTAAATACCTTCTGTAAATTACCTATATTGCAGATGTCATATTTTAGAGGAAGGATTTGAGTAGTTTTGTGTTTTTTTTTAATTTCTAGGGCTTCACACATAATAGACAAGTTATAGCAGTAAGCTAAATCACTATCAGTTTTTTGAATCCACTTTTTTTCAGTTAAAATGACAAATAGTACAAAACTCATTGACAAAATATCATCTTATGATAAAATGCTATCTATTTTTACTAGCAATAATATATCACTGTTAATGATAACCTAAGCAATACATTCCCTCTTTAACCAGCTGCCACAGATGGTGACAGTGTCACAGTGGTGACATTCACCCACCATCTTACTCTGAGTTTGATTTTTGTCATCCAGTGAATTCTGAAACTTTATACTCTTTATGAAAAAGTGTATACATTGAGATCATATGAACTTACTTTGCTTTTCTGCATTCATTAGCTAGATAAGAGCCTAGGCTGTCTAGGAATTATTTAAATGTATTTAAGTGAACATTAAGCTACCTAATGTCTTAATTTTGACAACATTCAAGTCATTTCAATGGTGTATGCTCATGCCAATCTGTGTATGCGACTTCATTGCTCTTCCAAGTGATCAAAGAAAGATATATTGGTGGCATTTAGATATTATATTATTCTTTTCTATTTTCTTTCTTTAGTAACAAATTATATATATTTGGCTTATAAGGGCTATGGGTCTGAAATTGACCTCTAACAAGTAATCCATGATACCACTCAAGGTTAGTTGTGTCATAAAATCTGATAGTCATACTTTATTGTTTAAAAGCTGCTTTTATGGAGGCAGAGAAGAACAAAAAGAACAAAAAGAAGTTAGAGTTTAATTCAATCTCTATGCTTGCAAAATCAATTCAAAAGTTTCAGAAAAACATGTTGAATAATCAACAAAGATTTTAGAGATTATTTGGAATATAGAATCTACAAAACTTGCTATCAAAGAAAATTGAATTTACTTTAATAATTTGTTAGAAGTACTTATTATAATAACTAAGCATATGTATATTACACTAATGAATTATTTAAATGTAATCTAATTTTATCTACCCACAACTTTTTACTATAGGTGCTATTATCTTTCTTTAAGGAACTTTAAACCTTTAAAGAAAGAACATTGAAAAAAGGTAAACAACTAAATTGTGTACAAATTAAAACTGTAGCTTTTGGTCTGCATGACATCAGCTAGCCGAAAGTTATAGCACTTTATTTTTAGAATTTGTTGTAGTAAGAACTGAGGAGTCTAGAAATCTCTAGAAAATCAAAATCGCTCTTTAAGAATTTTTTTCAGGCCTGGAGAGATGGCTCAGTGGTTAAGAGCACTGATTGCTGTTCCAAAGGTTCAGAGTTCAAATCCCAGTAATCACATGGTGGTTCACAACCATCCATAATGAGATCTGATGCCCTCTTCTGGTGTGTCTGAAGATAGTGCTACAGTGTACTTATATATAATGACAAATAAATCTTAAAAAAAAAAAGTAAAAAGGTACTTCAAAGCTTCAAAATAGATAAGTCACAGTCTTGGAAAGTGGTTTCCAAGTAATTAGGTAAAACAAAAGTATGGAAACATAATATTGAGGCAAAGGACATATGAAGTAAAATAAGGAGGATGGCTAATTTGTAATCAAGTCCTTAGAGACATTAGTGAAGAATTTGAAGCTATTACCTATATATTTACCTCTCACCATCACCTACTTGTGATTGCTGATCATTTAGTTTATCTTACAGACCACATTTAACTTCCCTATTGGCTCATCACCAAAGAGTATGAGTGCATCTTCATGGTGCTCTAGTTGGTTCCTAGTTGTACTTTGTCTTGCTTGTCCCATATCTTTTATCCTTTCCCCTGTCCATACTGTTTCAGTTTCATGGCAAGGACATATAGGATCCTTCCAACAATATCTGCAATTTATAGTAGAGAAATTCCCTCCCATTAAAATTCTGAAGACAAACATGTTATATTCAAAATAATGAATACAAACACAAACTGAACTTTGCCCATTAATTTGAAGATCACCAAAATAACTGAATAGATATTTACTATGTGCTATGGATGAAGCTCCATGCTTTAGCCTGTGCATTACTTTATCTGACACTGAAATTCCTTCTAAACACATGTAATCTGTCTCAGCGAGTCCAGTCTCTTCTTAATGCTCTAATAATATTTTGTAATTACCTACACTCATTCCTTCTTCATCTTTGATTCTCTAAATATATGTATTGCATTAGTTCGATCTCTATAAAATCTTTCATATTTTTAATCGAAATTTTGAACCCACTCTACATTCTGCCTTTCTTAACTAATTTATCATATATATTTTTTTCTAGGTTATTCCCAGTCAAGGATAGTATCTTAATAAATATTAATTCCTGATGCATATAGGACAATGGTTTACATCTATTAAGTATTCAACAAATATGTGATGAATTGAAACAAATAATGTGTCCTTTGTTGACAAAGCCATCTAACAGAAAATAAGTTATTAAATTTTACAAGGCAAAAGATTACTCTCTTTCATGATCATAATTTATCTAATAAGTTAAAACATTAATTTAGGGCTGTCGATGGCTCAGTGGGTAAGAGCACTGACTGCTCTTCCAGAGGTCATGAGTTCAAATCCCAGCAACCACATGGTGGCTCACAACCACTGATAATGAGATATGATGCCCTCTTCTGGTGCGTTTGAAGTCAGCTACAGTGTACTTATGTATAATAATAAATTAAGAAACCCATTAATTTATAAATAACTAAATATTTTTAATCAATGATCTTCCATGTTTTTTCATTTGTAATATTTGAAACTTGGTTTTGATAACATAAAAATATTGATTCAGTTATTCATAACATTCTTTTGTTGAATTTAAGTACTTTCTTTCCAAAGAATTAGCAAAGGACTTTATGAAAATATTAAGACAAGGATTCACTGCCTTAGGTTCCATCTTTTATTTCTAAATTTATATTTTTTCTTGTTTGGCATCTTTAAATATTTACATAATTAATTTTAGTTATCTGTACCTTCAGTTTCTCTCTCATTCCCTGTCTCTCCCTCTGGAACTCATCCTAACAAGTACCTTCCTACTTTAAAGCCTTCTTGCGGGTGGCCCATTGAGTTTAATGAGAGCATAGGTGGGGGGTTTTTTAGTGGAGCAAAGACAGCTTATATGTATTGCAGACATGAGAACAGAATAGGACAACTCCTCCCTAACAACCATGAGCCTGTCCACCCATCCTAACATGTTTTAACATGTATGGATAACCCCAGCTCTAATGAGTTCATGACTGCAAGTGCTGTGTCCTGTAGCAAAGATGTCTGTCTACTGTATATCTCTCTCCAGCTCAGCTCTTGAGTTCTTCAGGCCCTCTCTTCTGCCATGTTCTCTGAATCATGGTGGAGCCTTCCCATTTATGACAAATATTCTACCACCATTTATTTGCTACTGGTTAAGTTTCTGCAGTCACCAGGACCCACTGTGGTAAGAAACTTTTCTGATAACAGCTTGGTACAAGCTCTAATCTATGGTATAAACCTGAGTTGTGAGAAGGTAGCTAGATAACATGACCATTTAGCAGACAGTTACTTGGATACCCTCACAGTCAAAGACCTCCCCAGTAAGAGATTCTTAACCAGGGTTACAGAACCAAATACAAATTCCTATTTGTGCAGTAGGCCATAAATACAATCAGAAAACAGCTAGTCACCTCCATAAGAACCATACTATTGCTATACTAGAGGACACAGTTTACAAAGATATGTGATTAGTATAGCTTACAAGAGTCACAGCTGGGTAAATCTGATGATGCTCTTTCCCCCAGCAACTTGCATAGCCTCTGGCACTATGAACCAGTAGGGAGGAAGCTTACAGTTCAGCTCCATGCCCTGTGACCATAGCAAACAATCCTTTTAAAGCAGGTTCTTACCATCAAGTGGTGGGCAACCAAGAGCACTGGAAAAAGCCTGTGTTGTTTGGGGCATCTCTGAGATCCCTCTTGTCAGTCACTCAAGGGTATCCCCTACCCAGTACTGGGACCTTTTGTTTGATTATTCATAGTACCTGAGAGGAATATCATCTAAAAGAGTACTTCTATTTAAACTTTTTAAAGATTACATATATTTCTTAGAACTGTACAATAGTGATACTCAAATGGTAAATTTTGAACTCAAATATATATAGTTTTTATCTATGTTCAACTATTAACTAATTTCTCAAGGCACGATATGTATTATAGGTAAGACAAACACTAATAATAATGTTTACAAATCTCTGTATTAAATCATCTTGATAATTGCAATTTGGGACACACTTCATTACTTCATGGCATGACATATGTTTCCTTGCATTATCATTGACAGAGACAGATTATGAGTAAATGAGTCTCTGCCAGTGTATTTGTCTGCTGATTAGATTGTATTATTGAAAATTCTATACCCACCTCATACTCCCATGTGGAACTCTATTCTGTGAAAGCTAGTTTAGTTAAAACTAGGTAATGCCATTTCTGAAGCCACTCAACAGAGAGAATGCCTCAGCCACCCAAAGTAGAGGGAAGATGACTGTCCACCCTACTGCTTTTTAAACTCAATTGGGCCACTGGACACCCCTCACCTGTCCTATTAACCTGGCTGTCTGACATGCAAGCATTTATAAAGTCATAAGATGGTACTTATTAAACTAAGCTTATAAAACAGTATTTTCAAGATGCCTTTTTCATATACACTTAGATTTAGATTTATGAACCGCTACTACTTGCTACTCTTCTTGTTGTCTACTGTCTTCCCACCATGTTCCATGCATATGTCTCTACCTTGAGTAGCCCTCAACCCTGGCCTCCATTTTCATGCCTAATGTGTAATCCTATCCTCCTCCTCCTCTCTCTCTCTAATGCCTCTCTCTATCTTTCTTACTTTTGTCAACATATTGTTACACTTAATATTATTAAAATGAATAGCTCACATAAGGAAGAACTGGTAGTATTGTCCTTTTGGGTCTGGCCTATCTGACACAGTGAAATATTTGTTCCCATTAAAATAAGAAGTAAAACAGATCCCCAAAACTCAAACAAAAACACTCAAAACAACAACAAAAATGATTCAAATTTGACATTTTGCAAATGGAAATACAGTATCATTCTTATTGTCAAAGACAAAAATGTCTCTATATGACAAAATATCCAAATCTAGCTATTTCAGTGTATTTCTTTTTAAGTTGACTATTTATAAAGCTGAGAAAGTATAAAAGTAACAAATATGAAACAAGGTTTATCCCTCCGGTTAAGATACATGAAGCCACATCTTGCTAAAGTGTTACTTATGAATACATTTTACATTTGTTTGTTGATATCACACCTAACTTTCCATTTTTTCTTTTAGACTTTAAAGTTGTCAAGCCGTGTTCTTGATAAAATAAGTATTGGACAACTTGTTAGTCTTCTTTCCAACAATCTGAACAAATTTGATGAAGTATGTACCATTGATTTAATATTTTATGTATTTTGTTAGAAATCAAACAAGTCTAAAGAAGGATTTATCCTGTATCAGATAACAGTGATAAGTAGTAAATCCCACCCTAGCTAGTTTGGCTATTTCTGGAAACTGGGAAAGCTAGTTGTGTGGCAGAGCACCATTCTGAGGTCAGGTAAGATTGCCCAACTCAAACATACCTCAGCTTGCTCTTAATAATGTTTTTCAAAACTTAAACCTTATCAGACCTAGCCTGCTTCCTTTTACTATAATACTTTAAATTGTTATGTACTTTGGCTAAATATGATACTCTGAGCAGTTCTTGTTCTGTGCTGCCTTATGTCACAAGTAAACTCAAGGCCCTTGAGGACAGATAGATACTGTGTTTTAGTTATCTTTGCATTTTCAGTATTTAATAGAGCAAGTGTTAAATAAATTATGGCTGAATTGAGTACCTGATACTCTGTGTTTGTGTGTGTGTGTGTGTGTGTGTGTGCAACGTGTGTAGTAAATCTCTTAGGAGAGTCCCTTCTTCTCACATGTTCTATATGAGGACACTAGCTTTATTTAAAAGGGGCATTAATAAAACCTGGACACAATTTCAAAGATACACAATCTCAATACACAATCTCCACTGAATGAAAACATAATGCAGTAACTATGCATGAATTAATCCCAATACATAAATTGTAGTATGCTCAGAACAGTGAATTTCTTGATTGGATACGTCTTCAGTGCTCATTTCCTTCCACATGTATCTCTTTGCTTGGTTTCGGATGGTGGAGTGTAATATGCCACTTGATTTTCTCTGTGCTTCTATTTTTCAGGGACTTGCCTTGGCACATTTTATATGGATTGCTCCTTTACAAGTGACTCTTCTGATGGGACTTCTCTGGGACTTGTTACAGTACTCAGCCTTCGGTGGCCTTGGTTTATTGATAATCCTGGTTATTTTTCAAGCTATCTTAGGGAAGATGATGGTGAAGTACAGGTAGTGATCTTTGTCAAAGCTTGAAGGAATTTGAATTGGGCTTCTCTAAGCCCTAACAATAAAGCCATGCCATATCACTTAGAAGAGATTATTTTAAATCTGTAAATAATTCTTTCTATAACAAAAGGGTAATTATTTTCCCTGTTGGTCTACAGAATTTCTTTGTGCATGTTTTAAGGTTCAGTACATTTTTATATTCATAAAGTTTAGATAAAATGTATATTGTATTTATAACAACTGGAAGGACTGCCTAAATTTTGTATGGAGCAAACTGGCCTCTTCCTCTCCATATTGTAGGCCATCCTACCAAAGCTTTTATTACTTCTATTGGTAATATGAGTTATGTAATGTGCTTATTGCAGAAATTTGTAGTTTGCCTGTTTGAATATGATAGAAAGTTGAAAATGTGGGGACACAGACAGGTTTTTAAGTTTGTATGTACTTTCATTTGCTTCACAAAATGGAAGCAATCATTAGAGACTTCGTAAAGGATTGGATTAGAGATATTGTCTAAAGTTCATCTGCTGGTGGGTGTTTTGACATTTTTTTTTACTATTTTTTTCTTTCTGTTTTTCTGTGACAGGGCTTCTTTATGTAGCCATGGCTGTCCTGGATCTCACTCTGTAGACCAAGCTGATCTAGAACTCAGAGGTTCGCCTGCCTCTGCCTCCTGAGTGCTGGAATTAAAAATGTACACTGGCTAGAATTTTGTTTGTTCCCAGCTGTTTAATAACAAACTGTTTATCTATTTAATAAAAAATATGGAATTTCTTAAAATTTTGAATAGTTATTAATAGATAATTTGACTTGTTTTTGTTATTGATTGATCAATTGATCGGTTTACAGAGATCAAAGAGCTGCAAAGATCAATGAAAGACTTGTGATCACATCAGAAATTATTGATAATATCTATTCTGTTAAGGCATATTGTTGGGAATCAGCGATGGAGAAAATAATTGAAAACTTGAGAGAGTAAGTTGACATAATTACAATCCAATTTTATATTTAACATTTAAAACTGACCACTCATGTGGATTTTCAACTCATCTGGACTTTCTAAAACTCAAGTGTATGTCCTGAGTTTTACCATGGTTTATACATCAGAGGCATACAATTATTTTGATGAGCAATGTTTTCTTTTGTTTTTTGAGACTGGGTCTCACTATGTACTCTTGGCTAGCATAGATCTCAGTATGTAAAGGCTAGAACTTAAAGGCATGTGCCACCACACCTGTCCCTGGCTGGCTTATGGCTTTACAGTTGATTCAGTTCTTTTGTAGTACATGGATAGTTATCTCTTACTAATGATTCTCCTATACTAGTTCATAGGTGTTTCATACCCTTAATTTAATTAGAACAATACTGAAGATGCTGGGGGCTAGTTGAAACTATAAATGGAAATACTAAAATATATAGTTTTGAAAGGAAATGGTGATCATGTATGACACTGTACTTCAAGTGTTATGACTTACAAAGAATGGGTGGCAGCCACATTGGGGCAACTTCTACTTGTTATTCTGAGCTTGAGGAATAATGACAAAGGAAATTTTCCTTAGTATTACTCATGTAAATTGCTTACAAGAGGCTAAGTCAGTTTCCGTAACAAAAGCCACCTCCTGAGATGCAATCTTTACTTTAGCACCCCTGTGTGTCTTGTCTTCTTTCATCTCAGATAAACTTTTGCAGATCAGTAAAGATTACCTCTGACAAAAAAAAAAAAAAAAAAAAAAAAAAAAAAAAAAGGTACAGCACAGGCTGATACATAATTACTGATATAATTTTGGGTAAAAGAAACATGAGCATTGCTGTAGCCCTGTACCATTTTACCTTAGTTAACTTCCCTGTTCTACCAACTACAGTCAAGGAAATGCTTTAGACTTCTGGGGATGGGTGCACCATGAAGGATACTAGTAATTTAAAGACATGGGATATGTGAATAGTTCCCAGGGAAAAGGAAGTGAAGAGTGCTCTTTGCAAGGGCGCAAATTCGGACTATTTCCTATTCTGGCTGCTGGAGACCTGTAGACAATGTAACTGAGCCACAGGTGTGTGATTGGAACAACAATGGAAATGCTGAAATCTTAAGTCCTTTGCCATGTAAATAGAAAGAGCAAAAAGAGTATTTATTTTCCAAATATTATTGCTCACCTGGTTTTGTTATGCCTTTCAAGGTAAATCCAGGAAAGGAATTGCATTTTCTTTCCAGAAACATCCTTGAAGTTCTTGGGGGAATTATTCAGTTGCTAAGAGTTGTTTTTCACATTATCAAGTTGAGTGCTCCCTCACACTCTGTCAGTCCAGTCATGGCAGGGCTTATAAGGTTATCAGAGTATCCAGTTTTCTCAGACTTCACAATCAGCTCTCAGAAGTTCGTTCCCTGTGCCTGACAGTTTTTTTGTTTGTTTGTTTGTTTTGTTTTGTTTCTTTCTTTCTTTTTTTGACAGTGGTATTTTACCCCTCTTCTCCTCACATGATGAAATCCATCTTTCCTATTCTGTATATCAGGTTGGTTAATTCTAATAGCTAGCATTTGTATGGTTGTAACCTGTTTGATACAGCATGAAATTGTTACCTGAAAAAGCTGGAGAGTTCTGACGTAAAACGGAAAGCAAGAATTGCTTTACTCTGTAGAGCAAATACAATGTTCTGGGAGAGACTGACGGGATGCTCTTATAAGGATGATTACCTCAGCCTGGAAGCTGTGGAACTGGGCCAAAGGCTATGCAAATGTTCTTGACAAAAACCTGCCTTTTATTGCTTTTTAGCAATAAAGACACTTTCAATTTTTTATAAGAAACTGGTAGAATTTTTTTATGACTCATAAAATGTTAGGGATTTTATGTTAGTTTCTAGATGATTGTGTTAAGTGTTTTGGATAGATTATTCTTTTTTCTATGTGACTTCTCACTTGTCTGAGCTGTTCTAATATATTTGAACAATTTTGACACTTTACTACCTTTTGTAAACAATTCTCTCCTTCTATAAATACGAGCCTCATCAATATATTTTTTTATCTCTAGAAGAAAAGGGGCACACATTGCCCTTTTACATCTTCTGCTATGCTGTCATCTAAGCTTAACTACATCTGTACAAGGAAAGTATTATGTTTTCTTTAGTGATGGAATCCCATTTAATTAGAGGGAAGAGTGCCTTTCTTTAAACATAGGTAAGACAGGCAGAACCTGAATAATAGTCCACCTTCAGTACGAACTTATTGAAAAATAAAACACTACAACTCCTTAGACTGATCACAATATAGGTTATACATGTGACCTCTATCAGTGAGCTCAATAGAATATTGTTTTCTTTGAGGACTTAAAAAAATATGTTTTTTTTGTTTTTTTGTTTTTTTTAGTTCTACCACTTGACAATAACACTTGTTTCTCTGGATTAGAGGTACTTTGAAGCACAGTGTCTGTGTGTCATGTGCCTTCCTGCACCAGGCTGTAGATCAGTTACTGTTCCTTTCAGAGAGAGCCTTCATTTTGTGTTCCCATTGGTCTTTGCCCACACCAGAACTGGTTGTTTTTACAAGTGATCACAAGTGGCTTGAAGTTTTATGGCTCCTGGAACAGTGGTGGGGCTGAGGGCAGTGTTCTCCACCTTCCCTTTGTCACCATCTTCTGTGATTCTTGCTTTCTGCCCAGTGAAGCATTTAACCTCTTACAGTATATGTTAAAAAAGTAAATACCTCCCAGTTGGAGTTCAGACTAGAACATACTAGAAGACTGCAACTCTAGTAAGGTGTGACTGCAGGTAATTAAACTGCAATGAAAGAGACTAGGAGGGAGGAGCTACTCCCAGCTCTTTGAAGAACCACCTGCAGCTGCATCACTTGGCCTCTGACTCCAGAGTAGCTCCTGGGAAGCTGCGCAGCATCTCAGCATCAGTAGATGTGTCAGGGAGGAGAGTAACCAGCAACATGTTTCTCAGGTCCTCCGTGTCCGTGTTAGCCTCTCCTCTTTGATATATATACCTAGTCAGTGCTATTTAAAGCCAAGCTAGAATCTCAAAAATGCTAAGAATCTGATAGATAACTACAAAATTGTCCCTTTTGCCCATAAAGCTTACAGCATTGTTTTCCCTTCTACACATCACTTCAAATGTTAATGAAGTTACTAAAGATATAAAAAGAATGTAAAATTTAATCTATTTATATAATACAATTTAAATTAATTTTAATTATAATTAAAAATAAAATTATGACAGTAATTGAAGTTCTTGTTTTATATTAACAAGTATTCTGTGTAAATAAATGGTATATTCATTAACAGACATATAAACTAATTAAGGCTAAGAACAGTTTTATAACTTGCCAAAACTTTAGAATATATATTCAGATTTTATATTCTAAGACACCTGATAATTGAAAGAAAATAATGTGTCACGTCTTCTGTTTTCCCCAGGGCGGAACTGAAAATGACCCGGAAGGCAGCCTATATGAGGTTCTTCACTAGCTCTGCCTTCTTCTTCTCAGGGTTCTTTGTAGTCTTTTTATCAGTGCTTCCCTACACGGTCATCAATGGAATTGTCCTCCGAAAAATATTCACAACCATTTCATTCTGCATTGTCCTGCGTATGTCTGTCACACGGCAGTTCCCCACTGCTGTACAGATATGGTATGATTCTTTTGGAATGATAAGAAAAATACAGGTAACTTCCATGATAATATACTTACATGATTTTGGAAACATTTTAGAATTTGTATTGTGGAAGAAAAAAATCTCTAAAATGAATTTCTTGATTTTGGATTTAATAATGGATTAGATTTCCTCTCTTCATTTTCATACATAGTCTTGTGAGCCCTTACAGTGTAAATCTAATGAGATAAAATCCTAGGAGATTAATAGGTCAAATGAATTTAAAATAATTGTTTCTATAATCTAGAAAATCCCATCCCAAGAAATCTGTGAATAGATCATTTCTAGGCAGCTTGTAAATATCCAAAAACATTGAAAATAAACTTCAGCAGGAAGTTAAAAAGAAAAGCATTCCTGCTAACCCAGGAATGCTCAACTTATAGGCCACTGTACTTTCCCATGAGGCATTGTTATGTTCCAAGAACTTTAGTTCCTAAAATGCCAGAAAGTTACCTGATCCTTGGGCAGGTGGGCCTTAAACGGCTGAGCAATACATAAGAAGTAGTTTATTCATAGCAAATTGAATAAACTTCTAAGACAAAGTATCTTATTATCCTTTAAAATATCAGTTTAAATATTCAGTGCAGAAAGTAAATCACCATGAGGAATAAATGTGAGGTGGAGGGTGGGCTGCTTTTTAAGCGATTCTCCAGTAGTTTACCTCTGGTGGATGTTACAAATGAAAGATGACATGTAATTTTTGCTTCTATATATGTTTTATTTGGCCTTTGAAACTTTTGAATTAATTACTAGAAATTAGAAGTAGAGAGATATCATTTGAACCTCTGTGCACAGGCATCCATGTGTATACACACATGTATTGAGTGTCTTCTGGAGATTTGAGATTATCTAGTAATTTGGGTTCCCACAGTTACAGCAACTGCCCTCAAGAGAGTGTACCCTGCCTAACTCATCAAATCTTTTACAGCCTTTTCTACCCAACATTTCACCTCAAGGTTAAATGAACTTGAGTTGTGTGACTAGAGCAGTTACTGAAATTTAGAATCATATGGCTCTATGATGAATCTTATTTCTCTGCTGACATCACCCTAGTTGGGTGGAGGGATGAGAGAAGAAAGACAGAGAGAAGGGCAGAGATGTAAGAAGAGAAATGGGAATATCAATGAACAGTAACAGAAACATCTGAAAAAAAGAGAAGGAAATGAGACAAACCAATAGGGGAAGAGGAGGGGGCAAGGAAGAAAGACAAGAGGCCAGGCAAAGACCAGTGAAGACCTCCACCTTCCCTAAGAACCATGTTGTTTGAATTCTCTGATGAAGGCCTTTCTCAGAGAACTGAGAAGTAGTTCTATGAAGTCCTTCTACTTCCCTTTATATAGAGGAGCATGATTATGATGTTGCTTGTAAAGAGGGTGTTAAAAAAATTGTTATTCTTTTCATATGTGCTAGCCTTGAACTGATACATGAATAATTGTCAGGGTTTCATTAGAAATTCATATTCTCTATAACAATGTAAGAAAGAAACAACTATGCACTGATATCTAATGTATAAAACTAATTTCATACACCAATATATTTAAAGAATATATTTTGACCATGATGAATCCTACTGCTTACTACTTTAACTTTAAGACAATTGTAATGTTAATTTATTAAGAAACAGCTTCTATTTTAATTGTTAAAATCCATACAAGACACTGTAATGGTAGAGTATAAGAAGATATAACAATACATTTTTTGCTATTGTGATTCTACAATTGAGAGATTTGGTCTTCATTGACTAGGATTTCCTACAGAATCAAGAATATAAAGCACTGGAGTATAACTTAATGACCACAGGCATAGTCATGGAGAATGTAACAGCATTTTGGGAGGAGGTGAGAATTTCTTAATATTGTGGATTTTTAAAATATGTAAACAATTGATCTTTTTCCTTTTCATGCACCTAAATTTCTACTCAATGAAATATAAGATTCAAAAGATATTATATCTGATAAGGCTATAAGGAGGGGCTATCCTCTTTTATAAAGTGGAAAGTGGGGAATCAGAAATATTAAATGCCACATAAAGTGCCTTTATTTTTTTAAAGTCATATATTTGATTTCATATAGCGGGCCAAGATGATGATGCCTTCGATACTAGATTTAAATCCTGTCTCTGCAATACACTTTCCATGTAATCTAAATCATATTATGTTCAAGTTGTTAAGCCTCTAGTGTCTTCATCTGTAAAATGAAGACATTATTTTCCTACTGACTAAGATGATTTACATGGGCTGTTCATTAGTGCATGGAATGGTTCTTCAGTGAAGATTAACTTCTCTAATCATGACTTCTAAGTCTCCCCTGCCTATCACTCAGCATTGATGAACCAGTGAGTTCCCAAGAGCAACTTCCAGCAGTTTACTCACTCTGTATGTGGTGTGAGTGACCTCATCCAGCCTCAGCTTCAGTGAACTCCATCTCCTTTGATGGCAACACCTGAGAGGCAAGCCAAACTTTCATTAGATAATTTTTTTTTACCATGTTCAACTTCCACTCTTTCTCCTAACTCCTCCCAATCAAACCCTCAATGTTGGACTTAGAAGTACTATTTTTGAAAGGTGAAGATAGATCCCTACATTGGAAATCTAGATGAAATATGATGGTACTTCCTTTTTTTCCCCTTAGTATTTTTACCTTTGCTTTTGTGGTCCTCTTGTTTCAAGACATCATGAATTCCTTTTGGTGTCATTGTTTGGGTCTGATTTTTCACATTCTGGAGAGTACCTTAGTGATATTGGCATAGTACGACAGAGGGAGTTGTTTCTGTAGAAAGCAAGGCAAGAGCAATTGTGAGGTGCAAGCGGATCATGAGAAGTAGCAGACAATGAATTCTTAGGCTGGGAAACTTTAGGAAAGGATCTGTGGATGTTGCAGACCTAAAAATAGATTCACTTAAAACTAGGCACACAGGTTTCACAGGCTTCTTCATGATCACTATTTGATGCTACTTATTTTGCTTTGGAGACAATACCTCAGAGCTTCCACTGGGCAATAGGGAGGCAAGCAATTTTTAAAAGAGGATTTCTCTCCACCCCACAATACTCTTTTTTTAATTAATTTATTTTTTACACTTCATATTTCATTCCCTGCCTCCCATCCACCTTCCAACTGTTCCACATCCCACACCTCCTCCCAACTCCTCATCTCCATATGGATGCCCCCACCCCCCACCTCACCGACCTCTGAACACCCTGGGGCCTCCAATCTCTTAGGTTAGGTGCATCATTTCTGAATGAAGGCAGACCCAAAAGTCGTCTCCTATATGCCATACATACTCTTGTACAGAAAAATTACTTTGAATCCACTGGCAACTTCATCATTTGTATTTGTAGTCAATGAAAAGTGTTTAGAACAAATCTTAGAGGATCAGAAGTGAGGATTATGTATTCCACCCTGTGAGATACTTGCTGTGACTTTTTGCTGAGTCAGAGTCTACAGTTTTAAAAGAGGAGGATTGTAAAACTGGCCTTATATATTATATTGAAAATTAATTAATGTTTATTTACCAAGTCTATAGGAGGAAGAGTATATGTGTATACTTCCTTATAGTCTTGATACACACACACACACACACACACACACACACACACACACACACACTTTAGCCATTAATAATATGAGACTGAGGCAATGATAAGCAAAAGTCTAATAAAGGGAAATTTTGTTCTCATTAAATGTACCTATTTCTCAAACACATTGAACCATACTCTTCAGAAACCATGTGCTTTATAGTTATATATTACAAATTAATGTTATGTCTGTATTTTAATGGATCCTGTACCATGTATTTCTTAAACTTATTGTACATACAGTTTTCTGTGGAAAATCTGAAAACATTATCTTTAATGTGTATAAATAGGGATTTGGGGAATTACTGGAGAAAGTACAGCTAAACAATGATGACAGAAATCGTTCCAGTGATGAGAACAACCTCAGTTTTAGTCATCTCTGTCTTATGGGAAATCCTGTGTTGAAAAACATCAATTTGAATATAGAAAAAGGAGAGATGTTGGCAGTTACTGGATCTACTGGATCAGGAAAGGTACTGTCTCTTTAAATTGTTAATTTTTTGAAAAGTTCATACACAAATACTGTATTTTCATAATTTCTATCCTTGTTTCCAGTGTCTAACTCCTTCCATGTAACCCTCCTCACTTCCATTCAAATTCAAGACCTTTTTGTTTATTACTATTATATATAATGTTCTGGACTTATTTTGTGTGTATATATATGTATATA
>NW_022196903.1:13822264-13823373 GCF_008632895.1 Mastomys coucha
TATATATATATATATATATATATATATAAAATATGTCTATATGTGTGTGTGTGTGTGTTTAGAACTGATCACTTAAGATTGAATAACCTATCAGAGAGCTCATTTATGGAGAAAATTGATTCTCCCTCTCAGCAACTTTGCCTGCAGTATTTCATCTAGGGGAGGGACCTTGTAAGATAACCTCATGAACAGTGTCATGTCACCTGGTAATGTCAGCCTGTAGTACTTGTTTAGTTAACAGTATTTTTTTTCATTTTTTTCAACTTTTATTGCATTATGAGAAAAATTACATGATTTCAATTTATCTGAATTTGTTAACATTTAAAAACATATTTTAAGTAAATAGAATTAAATCACATTCTTGTTTCTCTTTTGTACCCCAACTCCTCCCAGAGACCCCCCTCTTCAATACCTACAATATCTTTTTTTGTCATATTCTTTAAAATTTATAAAATATTATAACAATAAAAATGAGTATTATAAAAGTTGTTTGATATAAAACAACAATCAGTTTAACAGTGTTATGTAGATGCTTGTCTACAGCAATACTGAAAATACATATGTTTTTCTCAATATAAATTTTAAATAACTCCATACATATTAACTGTATAGTTTTGACCATAGCAGGATGTCTGTATCCAAAAATTGTGTCTACAATTCATTCCTTGGTGTAGCAGAACTGTCAACTCTCAGCTTAGCTACGATGGAGGTAAAATCCTTTGGTGATTTGAGGGTCATCGAAGTACAGACTTATTACAATGAAATCCAATGTCTAAAAATTGTTCTTATTTTGGGCTTGTCCCACAGTAAGAGCCAAGATTTTAAACTCTACTAAATACAAAACAAACAAACAAAAAGACTTTATATATTTATGTTCATTTAAGACTAGTAGTGATATATTATTTTGAAACAGTATTTTTAATATTTCATAGGTGTAGCATCTCATTGTCTAGGAGATACTATCTAGCAGTAGACATGCCTGTTTTCTGGCTATCTTTTAGCCCCATCTTCCACAATTTGCCCTGAACCTTAAATATAGAGTTTGCATTATAGATGTGTCAACATAGTCAATTCTTCTTTGACAAGCTGTAGATCTCTGCAATACTTTC
>NW_022196903.1:13823383-13826194 GCF_008632895.1 Mastomys coucha
AAAAAAAGATGTGTCTTAAAAAAGAGGTGAGAACTATGCTTACCTGTGGCTATGAAGATAAGTATTTAGAACCCAGTTAGAAATTGTATTAGTTTACAAAATGGCAATAGTAAGATCTCCTCTGAGAGCTAGGACCTCTCCAACTATGGGTAGTAGTTATGTCCACATTACTAGATTACTAGGTATGAATTGAATACTCTTAATTTTTTGGCCTTAGGTTTAATCAGGCAGCTGTTTGTTATCTCTAGGGAAACACTGTTGTACCATTGATGTTGTATTTTGCTAATACATCAGTTTTTTTTTTGTTTACTTGTTTTTTGTCTATTTATTCCTTATCATTAAGAATTTAATTTACTTTTCATTTATCCTTTTTATCTAGTTTGCAGTATGTGAAATACTTCAGAGAAATTCATATATGTATGGAATATCTGGTGTAATATATGCATTTTATATATATATATATATATATATGAATATTTGAGTATAATGTTTCCTTAAAATACAAGTTGCTTCAGTAATGAGTTCCTCCAGGTTTTTAGTTATTTACATAATTTCTTATGACTTTTTTGTATATAATTTAACCTTGTCACACATATAGATGGCTTTCAAGAACTGTTGGTTAAAAAACTATCCTTTTAACCATTCTTTACTATAGATCTATTTTCAGAGCTGGTACAAAAAACTCTGGTTTAGATTTTACCTCTTTCTATGTATATTTGACCTCTTTATATAAGTGGAATTTTATTGAATAGAACCAGTCTTGCTTTTCGTATATTATTAAAATATGTCAAGTGAATGTTAAAATGTTAAAAATGTTAATTTATTCAGTGACTGTGTTACTCCGCACCCAGTACCAAGAACAATCAATTATGATTTGGAGAGACATCTTACAAAATCTAACTGGCTAGAAGTAAAAAGTGCTCAAAGCAGTAATTCCTCTGCCAAGAGGCTTGCTCTTGTTTCAGATATGTTCTGTCATGTAGATAATGATAGATTCTTGGTTTTTTTATAGCTACTAGATAATAAATGACCAAAGAAATAAAATTTGACTTCAGTCCATGCTTTGAGCAGCAAACTACTTGCTGTGGAGATCCATAAATTAGATCCTTGTTACAATCAGATTGTTGCTTTAGAGTATCTTTCAGTAATACAAATATATGTTTATTAATCCCTAAAATTCTATTTAAGAATATGGAGCAATGGGAGAGGAAGCATTGGAAGAAAAAAAGGGGAGGAAAAAATAACGATGAGGCAGTGTTGTTATAAAATAAAAATGAAAATTAAGGATCATAGTTGCCTAACATAGATGTTTCCTGAGAAGCTTCATCCAGCAGTGAAGACCTACAGCCAAACATCAGGCTGAGCTCAGGAAATCTTATGGAAGGGGGGGAGGGTAGGATTAAACTAGCCAGAAGGTTCAAGTACACCACAAAAAGGCCTACAGACTCAACCATCCTGGGCCCTTGGGTGCTCACAGAGATCAAACCAAAGAGCATGCAGGAGTTGGTCCTAGGTTTTCTACACATTTATAGAAGACGTACAGCTTGGTCTTCATGTAGGTCCCCTAGCAATTGAACCAGGGGCTGTCCCTGACTCTGTTGTCTGCAGTTAGATCCCCTACCTGCTAGCAGGACTGCTTTTTTGGGGCCTCACTGGGAGAGGATGCATTTAGTCCTACTGAGACTTGATATCCCAGAGCAGGCTGGTACCCAAGGTGGGCTTCTCTTTCTCTGAGGAGGAGGGGAGATGGTAATGGGAGTAGGCATTTGTGAGAGTGGGACTGGGAGAGGGGGCTGAAGCCAGGATGTAAAGTGAATAAATAAATGAATTAATAAAAACAAAAAGTATTCTAAAAAGGGAATTTGTTTCTAATAATATCTTAAGCAGGGATTTTATTTTAAAGAGTTTTATATGAGATTTTGGAAATAAAATAGCACAATTTTTCTAATCACTATACATTTTACTTATTTTTCTCTCCAATTGTTTTCTTATATGTGACATAGGCATTTTATTTTGTTTTATTTTACTTATTTAAAGACTGAATGACCTTTATTGCTCATTTTTAATTAATCATTTTATTTATTTACATCCCCCTCCCAGAATTCTTCACCCTATTCACCTCTGAGAGGGTGCCTAAGCCCAGGAATTTCTCTTCTCTGGTACATTAAATCTCTACAGAATTACATACATCGTCTCACACTAGGGCCAGACAGATGACATGAGCATTTTAAATAAAGTAGCTATAGTTTTATATTCTCGTCCTACAGAAACGCTTGCTCCTTAGAATGTTACTTCTTTTCTCATTTTCTGATATGGAATTAGAGACAGTTTTCACTATTAAAAGAAAATGGTACCCCAGGAATCTGAGTAGCTAATGCTATAAAAGACACAGATAACCTGAAAGCACACTGTCTACTTAGAAGAGAGGATTACTTGCGTTACACAGAATTTGAAAAAGGAATTGTTCATGTACTTAAGACCAATACAGGAAATATGTATAAAAAGAGCTTTGGAATCACAGTTGTTGAAGTTATCAGCAGTTAACCCTCAGCGAGTCTATGAAACACTAGTGAGTAAGTAATTAGGAGCTGGGACTGTTCTTGCCTCTCACAGAATATTGTGAGGGCAGAGAAAGATCTGAATGATCTGAATGATCTGAAAGATCAGGGAAGCTGACAACTTACTCGGAGAGACTGCTCTTTTGTAATAATAAGAAGGAAAATCTATCATTTGACTGGAAAAATGTCTAGCTATAATATAAGTTTTAAAATATTAATATTGAAAGTTAATTTTTTTTTTTTTTTTTTTGGT
>NW_022196903.1:13826258-13837026 GCF_008632895.1 Mastomys coucha
AAATCCACCTGCCTCTGCCTCCCAAGTGCTGGGATTAAAGGCGTGCGCCACCACCGCCCGGCTTGAAAGTTAATTTTATACCTCTCAATTTGATAGTTTATTATTTAAGACTTAAATAGAACCTAATAATCTTTTTTTTATTAGATATTTTCTTTATTACATGTCATATGATTTTTCTTTTCCTAGTTTCCCCTCCCAGGAACAAACAAACAAAAACAAGAACAAGCCCCTGTTGCCTCCCCCCTCCCCATGCTCACTACCCCACCCTCTCCCACTTATTGGCCCTGGCATTCCCCTACACTGGGGCACAGAACCTTCACAGGGCCAAGGACCTCTCCTCCCATTGATGATTGATTTTGCAATCCTCTACTATTCACATGCTGCCAGAACAATCAGTCCCACCATGTATACTTCTTGGTTGGTGGTTGAGTCCCTAGGAGCTCTGAGAGAACCTAATAACCTTATATGTTATACCCTTATATATTTACAGAGATTTTCTGTAGGTATCTTTGGAGTAGCATGTCTATGTATTGAAGTTCTATAGTCCCTGATTATAGAAAATTTTACAAGATATGTAGCTAAGTGAGAAAACAAAAACATTTTTGTGTGGTATGCTACATTCTACTCAAGGATACTAAACTATATTATTATTTTCCTTAAAGTCTATATTTTGTTCTATTGGATACATTTATAATATTTATATATGCTTCATATTTCATTTATTCTTTACATTTTCTTCACTCATAAGGAGCTTGAATAAAATCAGTATTTTTCCTTCTCCTGCTACCCATTTTCATTATACTAAATGGTACAGTAGATTAAGAGCACTTTCTGTGTAAGCACAGGGACCTGAACTTGAATTCCAAGCTCCCATATTAGGTGCACCCATAACCCTACATTGAGAGGCTGAGATAGTTGGATCATAGGATCTCACTGGCAGTCAGTGTAGCTGAAACTGTGAGCTTCCATTCATTAAGACACTTGGTTTGCCTCAAGCAATAAGAAGAGACATACCTAATATCCTGCTCTGGCCTCTACATGCACACATAAGGGTAGAGGTGTCCACATGTTCACATTGTAGTGCTCTCTGTCTCTCTGTCTTTGTCTCTGTCTTTCTCTCTCTCTGTCTCTCTCTCTCTCTCTCTCTCTCTCTCTCATACACACACAAAAATTTGAAATCCAGCTTTTCTTTTTACTTTTCTTGTAGTTTTTTAGAAATCATTTATTAGGTTTTTCATTAGATATTTTCTTTATTTACATTTCAAATATTATCCCCTTTCCTTGTTTCTCCTCTGAAAATCCCCATCCCCTCCCTCCCTCTCCTGCTGCTCACTAACCCACCCACTCCTGCTTCCCTGTCTTGGCATTCCTCTATACTGGGGCATCAAGCTTTCAGAGGACCAAGGACCTCTCCTTTCATTGATGTCCCACAGGCCATCCTCTGCTACATATGCGGCTGGAGCCATTGTTGGTGGTTTAGTCCCTGGGAGCTCTGGGGGTACTGGTTGGTTCATATTGTTGGTCCTCCTATGGGGTTGCAAACCCCTTCAGCTCCTTCAGTCCTTCCTGTAGCGCCTCCATTGGGAACCCTGTGCTCAGTCTAATGGTTGACTGAGAGCATCCACCTCTATATTTGTCAGGCACTGGCAGAGCCTCTCAGGAGACAACTATATCAGGTTCCTGTCAGCAAGCACTTGTTGGCATCCACAATACTGTCTGGATTTGGTAACTATATGGGATGGATCCTCAGATGGACCAGTCTCTGGATGGCCTTTCCTTCAGTTTCTGGTCCACACTTTGTCTCTGTATCTCGTCTCATGTGTATTTTGATCCCCCTTCTAAGAAGGATCCAGCTTTTCTTAAGATTAACAAATTCTCTATACCACATCCTTCTCTGTTGCCTGTTTTATACATACTGGTTTTTCACTTAGGACCCCTCTTATGAGGGCACATAGCATTTAAGTTCTTTTCTTCCTTTTCCATTTTTATAGTTACACAATGAAAACTTTTAAAAACACATATGTTTTTAACATTTCTTAAAGATGGAAGCAAATTTTCATACTGAAAAGATGAAAGTACTTTCTAATTTTGCACAAATAATATTGATAAGTGTTTAATGACAGTTCTTTTAGTTATCTCTTAGGTTATCATAAACATGAAAAAAGGCTATCTGAATATGCTTTTTCTTTTTAGATTCTGACTGAATCTATGTTAATTTATTGTGATAAACGCTCTCATATAATTAGAGCATAGAGGCAGCACATAGCCCCATGAACCCTCAACAAGTGTTCCCTGTAACCAGTCTCCTACCTCTGCAAATTAATCCCAGCAATTTAAGTAGGGGCTCACTCTTCTTTGTGAACCTTAATCCTGAATATAGCATCTGTGTTACCCAGGTCTCTTTCGTTCCTTGTCTTTTTTATGCCTAGGAAAGTCCCTGTATCCTGCAGTACTAAAACATGTTTAATCAAGTGAGTTAGACTCTTTAAACATTGCAAGACTTCTGATTGGAAAAAGTGGAGGCAAGGAAAAGATAAGAAATTTGATCAAACAATTTAGCAATTATTTTTATTTGTAGACATCACTCCTGATGATGATTTTGGGAGAACTGGAAGCTTCTGAGGGAATTATTAAGCACAGTGGAAGAGTTTCATTCTGCTCTCAATTTTCTTGGATTATGCCGGGTACTATCAAAGAAAATATCATCTTTGGTGTTTCCTATGATGAATACAGATATAAGAGCATTGTCAAAGCTTGCCAACTACAGGAGGTAAGCATATGTATGAAAAAAATGCTGATTGTATTAGCTACTTGTGTCATTGTTGTGGTAAAATACCTTGACTATTCACCTTGAAAAAGGGTTTATTTTAAATTTTGTTCAGGGAAGATACTGTCCATCTTGGCAAAGAAGGGACAGGAATGGGAGAATGGCTAGACATGTATCCATTTTCAGGAAGCAGACAGCCAACAGGAAGTGGGGATTCAAGGCCCACTTCTAGTAGCTTACTTTCTGCAGTAAAACTCCACCTCCTAAACACTGTGTAACCTTCCCTAGTGTACCACCAACTGAATGTGTTCAAACACATGAGCCCACTGTGGGTATTTCACATTTAAACCACCACATAGATTATGTTCATTCAATCTTCAGACTAACCAAATGACATATCTAGTTTTCTATTAAGTTAATGCATATATATCAAGGATCTCTCTAGGAGTAAGCTGGAGTAGGTGGGTCAGTGAATAAAACCATGACTCCTACTTTAAGTTTGCAAATTTATAAATAAAGATGCAGTTTTTTTTCTTTTAAGTATGTTTGGGTATTATAAAAATAAAAATTCCTTATGCATGGGGTGTGGTACTTCATGATTGCAATCCCAATACTCAGGTGACTGAAGCAAAAAGGTCACCAAGTTGAAGCCAGTCTCAGCTGTATAATGAGTTCTAGGACAGCCTGGATTACATGGTAGGATCATGCTAAAAACAAACAAGCCAAAAGTCTTTACGAATTCATAGTAATATTTTGTGTAAACTTTGAGACCACAGTGAAAAGAGAAGCTATCCTAAAACATTGGGTTAACCTTGAAGAGGATAACCATGCTTTTCCAAAAGTCCTTCTTTTACAACACATAGGTTGATGTATTTTGGGTTTGTTACCAGATCTGTTTTTAGAAGAGTTTTTTGGGCAAAAATTGGAGGGAGTGATAGGTTTTACTTGGCTTATTTTGGGGGTGGTAGGGGTGAGGTAGGGTGGTACTTTCTTGCTAGATTTAGATTTTGCTCTGAATATGTATTTTCCCATAGAAATGATTTTACAGATGATATTTTGACGAACCAAAGTCAATATACAACATATATATAATTCAAATATAACATTTATACATTACTGCTAATAAATTTAGAGCTGTGTGTCTCTCCTCCATGCAACAAGTATTTACAACATTCTGAACATGGGTAGGTCATTGGAATGTTTAGATGAAATAGATTGTGTATATTTTTAAAGCTTATAAAGTATATCTCAATAAAATAATAAAAGAAGGAAAAGCAAAATATATTGCTCTTTCTTTTGGATGCAAGGATATATTACAATTATTTTATAATGTATGATTCACTGTGTTTTAGTATAGTTACAGTGGTACAATGATGACCACTCTTTTAGAACTTCTAAAGAGAAACTCCATATTCATTAATAGTCAAATTCTATTTTTTGTATGTTTGCCAACTCTAAGCAACCACTAATCTATCGCCATAAATTCTCCTGATCCTTTTTTTTTTACATTTTACATAAAGGAAATTTATTGAGAATTTCATAAATATATCCAGTATATGTTTTATCTAATCCATATCACACTATCTTTCCTTTAACTTCTTCCAGACTCCCTTCAACCACTTCACCCATCCACATCTACACTCTAACTTAACCTTCAGAGTTCAGTCCATCATCCTAGTGAATGGCCTTATACCCATGCTATGCTGGCAGCTCTAAAGAAATTTTAATGTAGAAGTAATTAGTTTTCATCTACTTAGACTTGCTGAGCTTTACACAGTATCCCAAAGAGTGATAGAAACAGACCAATAATGAATTTAGTTGAAAATGGAAAAAAAAGGGGGGGAATGTTTTAGGAGTAAAAAGAAGAAACAGAGACTCCATCAGGGTCTGCCCAAAGAATAGCAGCCCCCATATGCAGAAAAGGGTAATAATATTCCTGATCGGGTGATTCTCTATAGAATTCTGAGAATCATAAGAAAAGCTTATGGCCCCAAGAATTCTTTATTAGGAACTTTGGAACAATGAAAAAGAAAGAGAGAAAGTCAGATAAGATTTAAGAAGTAAAAAATGGGATATGATTGTTTAGAGTGAATGAGGAGGTAGCTGACCAATGGAGCACTTGATATAAAATCCTTTCATTAAACACTAAGTTATTTTTGCTTCTTTTGAAATATAGAATAATATCACTACAGAGAAAAGCAGGAAAAATACTTTGAGAGCAAGTTGTTTTTAGTAAGTGAATTCTGTGGTGACAAACTGGTTAAGGATGAGAAGAGCCTCGAAACCAAAGAATAATAAAAAGGCATTGATATGATATTAATATTGACAAAAGTGGTCATGGAGAAGATGATAACAATAGCATTTTAAATTTTTGGCTTACATGACATAGTCAACAAAATTTAGGTATCTATGGAAGAAATTAAAATGACAGAAAGCCTGGAGGTTTGGAATGTGGATGCATTGGCTTCAGTGTCAGTGAGAACTGGTAGTCACCCCACTTTAGTGTTTCTTCAGACACTACCCCCCCAAAAAAACTATTTGTATCATTCCTTTATGTCAAACTGTTTTGGTTTGATTTCCAATGTCATGATTTTGACCAAAAACAACTTAGGTGATTAAAGGGATAATGCGTCTTATACTTCCTGGTCACAGTTGCTCATTGGTGAAGTCAGAGTAAGGAACTCAAAAGCAGGAACTTGAAGCAGAAACTAAGAAGAATACTGTTTTCTCATTTGTTCTTTGTCTTGCTAGCAGACTTATGCTTAGCTAGCTTTCTCTTACAAATTAGGTGCCAGGAAGTGGTACCGCCCAAAGATAGGCTGGGCCCTCCTACATCAGCTAGCAATCTAGACAATTCCCCACAGATAGGCACAGGCCAGTTGGTCTAGAAAATGTTTCTTCCCAGGTGACTATAGGCTCTGTTCAATTGACAATAAAAACTGTCTACTTTAGGAGAGTCAAGGTGGATACCAAATGAAAGCTTAACCACTTCTCATATGAAAGATTTATATGATAAATTTTGGGGAAACAAACTTAAGGTTCTAATTTCTGTATGCTATGGCAGTTGTTGGGTTAAAGTCAGTGGTGAGATTTGAACCTACTTGGATAAGTCAGGAAGCCTGTCTCTAAGAAAAGACTTCTTGAAGAAGAAGTCAAAAAGAAAGGTAACATTATGTATAATAGAAAATAAACAGAAACTTGGGTGTGAAACCACCTATTACAGGGATTATAAGCATCTTTATAGAGCCATGATGCCGTTAAAGAGAATGAGTGAGCAGAGATGGATTTAGGGAGCCAGACCTGAGAGGTTTATCCTAGAGAACTATTAGCAAGAGTGCTGTGAGAGCTTTGAAGTCCATTCCTGTCATTCTGGGATGATGGAGAGCAGGATTAAGATGGATATCACATGAATCTTAGCACAGCATACATAGCATATATTTTGAAATTGTACAAAGCTGGGTCATAAGGTTACTTAACTTGTCCCAATACTGGGGTTTTTCCCTTTACAATATGAAGCTAATATTGCCTATTCTATAGCTTTTGTAGAGTGCTCTAGTACATAGAAAGTTCATCATAAATAAAGCATCCATTATTATTATTACTGTCATCATCATTGTCAATACTGTTCTGTTCACTATTGTGGCTAGAAGAAGGGAGACTAATAGAAAATGATTTCAGTTACACATATTATTATGGTCATGATGGACAAGAAGAGACAAAAGTTAGGTAAAAGAATTGTGGGAATATAGGAAGTTATTATGCAATTTTTATTCATTGGAAAGGATATCAGTGAAAAAATGGTTATTCATGGAGAATAAGATATTTCTGCAAATAATGTTTTTAAAGGGGTATAAATTGGTTCAAGATTAAGAGATCTGAGATCTTTAAAACAACAATCAGAAAATGGACAGGTTTAGGTCATGGCTTCAAGAAGGACACAGAGTGAACAAGGTAGAAGGATCACAGATGTGGCTGACAAAGAACAATGGAGGGTACCACTAGGAAGGGCTTAAATAGTTATGAAATAGTTATACTCTCTATTTTTTCTTTTTTAACGTATTTCATACATAGATCTTCAATTACTTCTAGACCATTTCCTGTTGTTATGCTTTCAAAGATTACTTCACTTTTACTGCTCTCCAAAACTTCTCATTAACTGTGAAAGTGTCGTCTGCCTAGCCTCCTCCATTGTAGAGACTGAACTTGGGGTCTTGCCTAAGCTCTATCATTATATGCCTAGTTAGTCCCCAGACCCTCAGGGTTTCTTTAACTGTTTTCATGCATTCCATTTTGTCTGTCTGTCAATGCTATTTTCTGAGTGTTATCTAGGTTCTGTCTTTTATTTTAGTTTTAGTTTTAGTTTTAAGACTGTCCTATCACTCTCAGGCATGCCCTCTACCCTGCTCTCATTGAAATTAACAGCCTCTTTTTCTTTAAGTGTTGTTACTTAGACTGCTCTCAGCACTCCTTAGTTGCCTGAACTTTTCCCCCTCTACATTAAAAAAGCCCATTGGTGTCATTGTTGTTGATTGTACCTTTAATTTGCAAATTACCCTTCTTTTTCTTAGTTAAATAAAATGTGAAGTAAAACTTTTTTTTTAATTTTAAAGAATCCCTAAATATTTGTTCCTTTTTGTCCCACTGCTTTTTGCCATGAGTTAGAACTTTTTAGTTACCATATGAAAGGCTTTTTTCTTAAATCCCTTTGCTCTTTAAAATAGCAAATGTAGTATTACAATGAGCTAAGTCCATGCTGTGGTGTTATCTTCTGAACCACAGAGCAAAGTTCTGGACACAACAACTCTAAAAATGCTATTTTAATTCAGCCTATCTAGTGTTCTGATAAAATAGTAAATTTTTTCCTGGGTGTGACTGTTTTGGAAATGGTTTGAGGTAAAAGGTTGTTGGGAGAATTTTGCTCAGAAAAGGTTCTGTGAGTGTCATGGTCTCAGAATCTGAGCAGATTTTTTTTTCTTGAATGAACACCCTTTCTGGAAGCTTGGAATGGTTGTGCTTGTCTGACTGTAATGAAAAGCATCAGGAGTCTCCTGTGTGCAGTGACTGAAGCCTCCATGTTTGTTTCTGTAATATAAATACACATTTGGTCAGCTGCAGAAGGAACCTCATATACTAAAACCCTTTGTCTTCTTAGATAAATAAAATGTTCAGTAAAACTTTTTTTTTTAATTTTAAAGAATCCCTAAGTCTTTGTTCCTTTTTTCTACTACTTTTTGCCATATATACATATACATACACATATGCACACATACATATACATACATACATAGATACATACACACATACATTTATATACATACATGCATGCATCCATACATATAATGAAGATTTTGCCTCTTAGGAATGGAGGAATTTTGATCACAGGAACACAATATACCTACAGAGTCCTCAATGGCTTAGCAGCTGGCACCAACACAATCCCTCAGCATAATCTGTGGGTGGTCCCTCTTGCCAAATTCAAACACTCATGACTGCTTGCATTTTGACTGCTGAAGTTAATCTGTTTCTGAGTGTGCTGAATCAAGGCTTGGAATTAAAGATGGGGATGGAATATTCCTCCTCATGCTTGTGTTTTTGTTCAACTCTAAGATCTTCAAAGTACCCCATGTGTCATGATGCTCAGCGTCATAGGAGTAGGCAGCTGTGTGTGAGTGTGGAAGGGCAAAACATGCACAACATATTTCACATAGTTTTCTGATTTCAGTCTGTTGTTGGAAGTTATTCACTAGATGATACAGCTAAAGGCTTTATCAAGGGGGAAGGGCACACTGGTTCTGTTGGTAGAATAATTTTTACAATGCAGTCTCAAATAAGTTATGTTGGTATTTTTTTACTTTTAACCTCTTGTTTGGGAAAATCCCTATGCTCTGCTTTATAAAAATGAATTTTAGAGTCTAGACTTTTAGGTGAATTGTGTCACTGCAAAACACTGTTCTGCATCCTTGTGTCCATTGGCTGTCTCTTCATTTTCCTCCGTGGGCCTTTAGGGTTTTCTTGACACATTTCTTTTCAGTGCCCAGCATTAGGGACTGTGTTAGCTTTAAAAGAAGTAGTATGATTTAACTCTAGTTGAATAACATGTCTTATGAAATTATAGTCCTCTTTCAGTATTGAGGGAGAGAGAGAGAGAGCTTACACTATTCTCTCTCCCACCTTCCCTGCCCCACATAGCTCCAATGACAAGAAAATTCTGGACAGGTCAATGTTTGGGTAATAAGTGACTTGATGGTCTTTATTCTGTCACTCTTATAAAAGTACCTGGGTTTGGAGAGGTAACTAACATTTATAATAGTTTATGGTGGGGAGTAAGGATGGGAAATGTGCAAAGGAGTTCAGGGGCTTAGGACATGTAATCAGTTTCCACAAAATTATTGTGATGCTTTTTGAAACCACAAAATGATCCTCATCAAGTAAGTATCTGCCACGGCAGCCATTACACATGCACTGCAGCAAAAATATTTACTATGTAAGCTGAAGAAGGAGAAATCTTGAATGTTTTTCTCTTCTATAGCTGCTTAGTGGTTTTTGTATTTAACTTGCTAGAGAAAATACTGAGAAGAAACTTGCCAAGAATCCAATAAAACATTAAAAAAAAAAAAAAAAAAAGAAGAACCTTGGGAGAGAAATTGGCAAGATGTAATGAAAAAGTTGGGAGGGGAAATAAGCTGAGAAATGAGGGTGTTCTGGAAAATAAATTCCACCATAGAGATTGCACATGACTAACTGAATTTGAATTTGACCTCTGGCTCTCCATGTTCTGCACGACTAACCTATGAGAAGGTGAGACTTAAACCTTTGAATAGTCAATTTACCAAGTTGGATAATTCACAACTTTACAGTTAGAAGTAATGAGAAGATAAAGGTGTCATAGGACTCAGCATTTGTACTAGCTCAGACATAATGCATATCTAAAGCAGATATTTGAAACACATTGAACTATGTCCCTTTCAACGAGAATAAATCACATTGACTGTACCATGAACTACCTATAATTGTCTGCTTATACATGGTTAGGAAACACTGGATATTATTTACTGTAATGAGGCCAAGAATACTTTATAGAACTACTGAACCAGAACTAAATGGGAATGCCATAGTATTTTATAGACTGAACTGATATTTTCACTTCATTTGAGCCTTGGAACTTAAAAAGTAAATACTAGTTAAGGTTTCGGGAAAGAGCATCCATGGCAGCACTGTGCTGAGCACTAGCATGAACTGGCCCATGGTGTTGTCACTTCTGATTTATTTAGTGACAGCTTTACCAAGAGTTTGCAGTCAGAGTGAAAATGTGCTGATTTCAAAGTGCAGATTAGGCTTTAGGCCCTAAGAGCATCAAGTTCCAGAGCTAATTATCAGGTTAACACACCAGAGTCCTTAAGTCATGAAAACCAAAATAGCACCAGAATAGCCACTCCTAGTGAGATTTGGTGAAGTCAACAGAGCAGTAGGATATGAACATAATTATAACTGTCTGAACAGATTACCTCATGAGTAGACTGTGAAACTATGACATGTAAGCCTGGCCTTCATATTTAAAACAAAAGATTTAACAATAGGAAAACTTCCAAAGATAAAAATAATTTTATACAATCCTTATTATGTATTTTCAGTTTCTACCTTTTGTAGAAAATTCAGATTCAGAGTTTTCTATATTTAGATGATGAATAGTTGTATTATAAACCAAGAAAAAATTAAAATATAATTTTAGATGCAAGATGGCGCTCAGAAATCCCTGGCTAAATTTCACATTTGTGGCAAAAAATTGACATTTTCATCAGAATTGTAACTCTATAGATGTTCATAAAAGCTTACCTAAAGAAGGCGTCCTGATGTTTTCTAAATTGAATGGGAAGTCTTCCTTAGACAGTGAAAGATACTAACACTGACAGCTGTTAGAAGTAACTCTATAAGGACAGGATAAGTGTTTATATATGTTGCTTATTTTTGGTTTAGATTGATGAAGTAAAAAAGAAATTAATC
>NW_022196903.1:13837036-13893280 GCF_008632895.1 Mastomys coucha
GTGGGAGGCAGAGGCAGGCAGATCTCTCAGTAGTTTGACCCCAGCCTGGTTTACAGAGTGAGTTCCAGGATAACCAGGGTTACAGATGTAGCCTGTCTCCAAAAAGAAAGAAGAGAGAGAGAGAGAGGGAGAGAGGGAGAGGGAGAGAGAGAGAGAGAGAGAGAGAGAGAGAGAGAGAGAGAGAGAGAAGATGGGGAAAGGGGGAAAGAGAGAGAGAGAGAGGGAGAGAAACAAAGAAACAAAGAAAGAAAAGAAAAGGAGTTAATCTCAGCAACTTTTCATTGAGTTCCTACTATAAACACAATGCTACACTAAGCACAGTAGATGTTGCCTGCAGGTATAACTAGTAACTTGTCTACAGTGAGATTTTTGCTACAAAAGTTTATAGCAGGATAGCATATATTCAGTCAGTAAACATATATGAGTGTATGCATCAAACTAATGATTATACCAAACTCTGGGAATTACACTGATAAAGAAGGTACAATGCATGCACTCTTCTCAAAGAGATCTTTATTCTAGTAGAAAAGAGGAACAATTAAAGACTAGAATAGGTTAATGTATTGTATGTTTCTTAGGGTTCTTTTTTACATTAGGAAGTTAACAATGTGGTCCTAAAAGGTGATGGAAGTTTCCTCCAAGGAAGTGACATCTAAAGTGAAAAGTGAGTGAAGAGGCAGAAGAATGTTAGAAAGAGAACAGAGGGTGGTGAACCCAAAGATGATATTGTACCAGGGAGCCAGAGTCGGTTGTATGACACTGCAGTATAGACTGAATTAAGTGTGGATCCTTTGGCAACTTGTGGAGCTCTATGTATATAGTGTAATAAGCATGGGCACCTGGAAAGGAAAGGCTATGTGAAGAGAGGTGAACTGGGGAAGGAAGGGAACCCATTATGCTAGACTCAGGAATTCAGGGACTTATGGGATGCATCCAAGGGTTTTAAAGTAGGAGATATGCCTTAGAATTACCTTTTTCAAAGATGTTTTCAGCTACAATGTACTGTTCCCATGTTCTCAATTAAAGGACTAGCAAAGTTGGTGGCAGATAGATAATTTCAAAGTTTGTTTCAATGGTTTGGATGATAAATAATGTTGACCTACTAGGTAGGAGAAAAACCAAATAGTTGTCATTATAGAACTGTACAGTAGCCACATTTGATAAGGTAAGAAACAAAGTAGGATTAATCAAGCATGTGGCCAAGTTTTTACATTTTACTTTTAGTTAATTAATTTTATACTTCAAAATAGTTTTTAAAAGAATTTTAAAATAGTTTATTAAAGTACAGTTGACACATATGTTTATCATATGCAGTTTGATATGAAATACATCTATCAGTTTTAAAGCTGTCATTTGCATTTGTGTAGTAAACAAACATTTAAGTTTTACTTTCTAGATTAGATATTGTGGATCATACTTGTAATGTCATTATTGGGAGACATAGACAGAAGGATTCTTCAAGTCAGGGTCCACCTTGTCTGTGTAGTGAGTTCCAGACAAGTTGGGATTACACAGTGAGACTGTGTCAAAACAAAAATCAAACAAAACAACCAAAAATTTAACAACTATTCACTGAGCATAAAATATAAGATGTAGAATTGACTGTAGCACAGGGTAGATCTCTAGAGCCTATTCATCTTTTCTGAGACATTGTGTCCTATGAATACTTCCCTATGATGGTACTATTTGCTGAGCAAGTTATTACAATAAAAGCATTGTGCTTCATTATGGAAATCTGGAAGTAATGTAGAACTTCGAAGGGAACCTTGCTGGAAAGGTTGTTGGCTAGAGATGGACAGAAAAGAATCTTCAGCCTATAGATTATAAATGAAGACACAGAAGAACAGGATGGCACCAACATAGATTGACAAAAGATTTAACTGATGATATAATATCAATACTTACAAGGCAGCAAAGTGAAAAGGGTTTAAATGTAAAGAATACAAAGAAGGTTAGTACTACAAATATAGACAAATGGAGTAAAGTGATACAGAAAGTGACAGAGCGCCTCAAACTCAGAAATCTGCCTGCCTCTGCCTCCCAAGTGCTGAGATTAAAGGCATGAACCACCACTGCCTGGCTGTGACAGCATTTTTAATAGACAGTACTTAATAATGGAATCTTTTTTAGAAATATCAAGAAAGATAAATAAGAACTCATTAATTTTCTTAGTTCTATCAAAATGTATACAAATTAAGAAGGGCAAAAATTAGGTAAGGTATATAAGTAGAATATTTGTTTAAAATATCTGAAACAACTGAACATATAATACTCAAGCTAATTCATAATTAAGAGAATAAGCATGAGTGAGTGACAATAGGAGGCTCCAAGGAGGGGGAGCTCCCGAAGGCTCAGTACAGAAGAGCACAGATGACTTACAGCACAAGAAGGCCAACGCACACATAGAGCAGGTTGTAAGTCTGAGCTCCAGTAAGTGAAGGGCACCTTCATTTGGAGAATTAAGAGAATGAAAATAAGATAGTACATATGAAAATATAAGGTCAGTGTAGTGGAAAATTGAAGAATTTCATGTTCATTCGAAAGTATTTACTGAGTTTCTTTGTGGTATCATTACTTTAGGAACAAAGGACACACTTAGACAAGGATCTTTATTCTTAGGTTCATTCTACTCAAAAGAGATAGACATTCATAGACAAAACACAGGAAGTCAGCTCTTGAGAGACAAAAGATTAGATGGGATTTTCAAGGTAGTGAGTTTGAAGCCCTTCTAAGAATCTGAGTTACAAGACACAAGAGACTTGATAGGAGGAACCATAAGACAATTTTGGAAAACAAAAAGCAGGAACATAGTCTAGGTAACACAAGATATTCTATTAAAGTATGCTATTCTTTTCCCTAGGCCTTTGATTTGATGGAATTACTGTACTCAATAGTTCCTCTCTTAAGAATGCTTGAGCTATATATCCATTCTGAGTATAAACCCAGAGCTATACACACAAGGAAGTATACAATAGCAATAGTTATATTTATATTCACAGGTTCACACACACACACACACATGAAAACTGGTTATAAAACAGTTTAGACTGTGTGTATGATATACGAAGGCATGTGCTCTCCTGTATGTGAATGTGTACATATCATGGTAAGTGTGTAGAGGTCAGATGACTGGGCTTTACTATCTTCCATGTTTGAGGCAGAGTTGTTCTCCTTTCTGTTGTTATTATATATGAGACTAGTTGGCTTGTGAACTACTGGATCTCAGGCAGTTCTCCTGTTTCGACTTTTCATCTTCCAGTACAGGCATAATTGGATTACAGATGCTCAAAGTATGGCGTCTAGTTTTAATGGGGATTCTGGGGAATCCAAACTCAAATTGTCCAGCCTGTGAGGCAAGTGCTTTAGCCCACTGAGCCATCTTTCCAGCCCAAAGCCTTTAGTGTTGATGGTAACTACTATAACATTAATTTTTATATTTTTCTTGGTTATAATAGAGATTATGTTAAATGTTAAATTTTTCTCTTCTATAAACTTGGTTACTATTCACTAGTGAAGGCAAATCTTTTTATCTTTAAAATTGATGGAAATTCTCACACCCATCCTTTTTAGGAGAGCTTAGTCTTTTGAAAATGTTTCCTCATGCAGCTATTTGTAATAAAGTTTGAGTTAGGTCAACAACTTATCTTATTTATTAGACTTATCCAAATTTAAATTATGAGCTCCTTAGTGTGTGCATTCTGCTATGAAGCTTACCTGTGTGGATCTCTGTCAGAGACTTCTGGGTGTCTGTTTGCCATACACACTCAATTAACTATGTAGAAATGTTTACTAGACTTCTTCTTTTTCCAGTGCTTTCTTGGCTGTCTCACATTTTCCCATCCTGACCTCTTCCTACCTGATTTTTCTACCTTTCCCTTAAACCTCTCTTCCATTGGCCATCTTCTGTATACACGAAACAAAGCAGTGTTTAGTGATTTTTAAACATTATTAACAATGGCATTAGTAATCCAGTGATTCACTGTTAAAGATATGCTTTATTGAGCTGCATTACCCTGAAGTAAATGTTCCCTTAACCCTAGCTTCCCACCATGCCCACCCTCTTCTTCCCACAAGCGTCTGTATTGTCAAGGTTGTTCTAAGAATGATAAGCCAGCCATATAAAAGTTTATGGTATTTTCCTATCTTCAAAGCTACAGGAAGCTCAAATATACCCAGCAAATATTGCTCAATTACAAAAGACTATTAAATGTAACACCCCTCCCTTTCTTCTAAAAAGCACCTCCTCTTCTATATCTTTTCCCTTTCTTTCTTAGTATAACAGCCTAGGTCATTGTGTGATCAATTCAGAGCAAATGAGGTTCAGACTAGTAAGTTTCCTTAAGAACTTCTGGTTTGTTTGATATAGTTGAAGGATACCAAGATGGTAAATTCTGCCTTTCTAAGAGAAGTCAGTGGTAAATGTGAATAAATGGAACACACCACAATAAGTATGTTCTCTAGTCCTTAATGATAAAATAGGTTAATCTTTATTGCACACTTATTATAATATTACTTTGACCCTCTCCAGTGTGCTTATCTCAGCGTTTTCAAGTGTTTTACAACCTCAAACACACACATTGTGTTGTGTGCACAGACTGCTTTGAAGTTGACATTTGCCTTTCTGACTAGGCTGTAATAAAGGAAGTCAAGCAACTGAGAGAACAAGTG
The DNA here is from genome assembly GCF_008632895.1 of Mastomys coucha. Lineage (NCBI taxonomy): Eukaryota > Metazoa > Chordata > Mammalia > Rodentia > Muridae > Mastomys > Mastomys coucha. The sequence continues at coordinate 13,841,705 of NW_022196903.1, forward strand.
TCTGACGAGGATCTCAGGCCCTGGCGAGGACCACTGTGTGGGTTAAGTGCAGATTACCCAGAGGCCTCTGAGTCACCCCAGGTGCAGCAATCTTAAACAAATAGAGTTTCTGCTAATTAGCTCAAGAGCCTCACCTTAGTTTGGTAGATATTTGATGTTATTTGTAGATAAAGTACACTGAAAAAAATAAATAATCAAAAAATTAAAAATTAAAATTAGGAGTAGAGAATAATTTGAAAGAAAAGTTATTAATGTTCTATAAAAATAGTCTTTGATCACATAAGTTTTTATTTCAGAATAAGACAGTTTTCTTTTATTAAAGAAAATTCTTCTGGAATAATAAGCTTAATAAGCATGTGCAAAGAGCTCTATTTCATCTGTAGCTGCAATATAAACAAATAAAAAAACTAAAGAAAATCTAACAGCTACTTTTATAGAATATTTTATAGCTAATTTTATTATCAAATATTACCTAATACCCTTATCTAGGACCCTTATTCCAATAGATGCTTTTCTTCAAGGGGTTAGATGGATAAATTCCCTCCCCCCAAAAAAAATCCAGAGAATTTTCAGCATTAGCAAAGAAAAGTAGCATCTGTACCTGTGCTCCCGGCTTACTCTAAAAGGCACATGTGTTCATGCAGTACTTTAAAGAGCTCACAACATACCCCAATGGATGGCCACACACCCATGTCCATATTGGGCAACATTAGTTGAACTAAGGGGATTATTGATAAAAGTAAAAAGACAAGGTTTGAATGAGATGGGGTGAGAGGCACACGGGGGCGTTAGAGGGAGGAAACTGTGGAATTTATATGATCAAATGCATTGTATAGATGTATAGGGTTTTCAAAAAGAAAAATATTATTTAAAAAGTTCCCTCCCCAACATGACTGCCCAAACATGAGCTGGACAAAGACAACACCAATGGACATTCTAAATGGACTAGGGAAAGCCTAGGAGGCCTCAACCCTTCACAAAGAAATATGGGTCACTGAGGACATCTGAGAGCAGGAGAGGTGGTGTTGTTCTCTAGGGAAGAGCACTCTAGTCGATGTCCAGTGCCAAACAGTTCCCCCCAAAAAAACATACATACAAGTAACATTTTAAGACCAAACAGGCTATATTTGGGCTATATTTGTATATACATGCAGTAGCCATTAATGAAAAACTGAAAAAAAAAATAAAAGAGGAGGCCATGAATTTGAAGGACACTTGGGAAGCACATATGAGGAGGGTTTGGAGGGAGGAAAAGGAATGGATAAATGAAATTATATTACAATCTCAGACATAAAAATAAAAGATTAAAAAACAAACCCTCATGATAGGCAGAAGTGGTATAACAGTTTTCAAGTTGTGATTTTTACAGATAGGGAAAATCTATGAAGTTTGAAGCCAACGCCCTTAAAATAAATATATTACCAGATTTGAGTATCCTTAGTAGTCAGCAAAGGTCAATGTTTAACAGTGCATGCAAAACAGAGTGCTTTGTTTTAAATCAAACAGAATGTTAAGTACTCATAAATCTGCAGATGGATGAGGTATAAACTGAGTAATCAAACTAAGTGCTCATATTAATAGAAGGATATTGGCAATGCTGATGTATTTGGCTGTAGTGAGTGTTATCTCAGTTTTCCTTGATAGATCCCCGCTGTCTGTCCCTCATTTTTACTCTCAAGAGCGTCATAACAACAGGCATGGAGATCTTCACTCACTGAGTGAAAGTTATCCACAGTTCTCTCCACAAGTGGATTCAGTCCATAAAAAATAAATAAATAAATAAATAAATAAATAAATAAATAAATAAATAAAAATAATAAAAAAAACGGTTCAAACCTTGGCTCAGCAGGCAGATCTTCTGTTTTCATACCATTGGAAGTCAATTCACGCAAATAATATGTTGTAGAAGAAAACATTTATGTCACAGTGTCCTTATTATGTTCAATGTCAAAAGCTTGGATAACATCATCACAACTCTGCCACAAAACTCTAAGCTCCAGCAATTAGAATAATGAAATGTGTATTTTCCAATCCATTTAAAACAATTTATACCCATATATGCAGGTCAGCTTTAAAAATTTTGTAGTAATATAATTTGCACATAGTATCCTCTAACTTTTTCGGTTCCTGTTATCTTTTAAGAAATAACAATACCTATTTACATGTTTATCCACTTATTTAGGGAGGAGTGAGTGTGTACATGTGGCAGAGGGCTCCTATGTGGAGTCAGTCCTTCAACCTTGTCAGCCATTACTGAGTATTTGAATTTACTCACATCTTTAAAACTCCTATCAGTGACTTTAAATCTTTTGCTCATTCTGACTCCTAAATCAAAATTTCCATTATTTTGTCTCTATTATTCTACCTACAATCTATCTTTCTACTTTGGATAGCTAAATTTTGACATCCAAATCACCAGGCTGCTTTGCCAGCTTCTTCCTTGGACTAAAATGGTGTAATATTCTTCCATACCAACCATCTATCCTACTTTAGGATCTGAGTTGCAGTGAGCTCTTCAGACTTCTTCCCATCTTCACTGTGTGTTTCCTTTTCCACAGCATCTCACCCAATTAAACTCTTGGACCTTTGATACCATGTTGGAATCTGTTCGGAGAATTTTGACTGATAGCTGTACATATTACATTATCATCCTCTGCAGTGATAGCTTTTGTCATAATTTTTATATAGTCAATTTTATCTAAATGCCATTTTATGTTTTGATATTTCTGACTCCTCTTAAAGATAACCATTAGAGCACAAAATAGACATTCTGTCATAATAGTTTTACATTTTCATTTATCAAGATTATAGATTATTAGAAATATTTGGGGTACAGTTTTATGTTTACATTTTACATTTTTTATTTTTTCATTTTACATTTTTAATTACGATATAATTGCTTCTTTTCCTTCTCCCCTTCCTTCCATTTTTCCTTATGTCCCTTCTCTCCAACCCCTCTAATTTCCCTCTCTTTTTCAAACTGATGTCCTCTTTATTATTGCTGCATGTATAAGCATAAATATATATTCACTTATCTCTTAGTATCAGCGAACAATTGTTTAACTGCATGGAAGGCATGCTCAGCAGTCACATTTACTATTTAGGAAAGTAATGTGAAAGGTGACTTGCCTGAAGTTTCAGTATCTTTAGTATCCTAGTAGATCTTTTGAAATGATCATAAAATATCTCTGGATCTAAACCTATCATAACAAAGTAGCCAAATACTTTTAGGTTCCACTATGATGATCTAAAGTTCTGTTAAAATTTTATGACATATATTAATTGTAGAAACCTTTAATATCACTTTCTTCATCCTAATCAAAGTGGTCAGATTACAGATTTCTAGGTTTCTTTGAAGAAATATTAGTTCACTGTTGTTTCTATTAAAAAAATTAATTTCACATGTTAGCCCTATGATTAAATGAGTGAATTGTAGACAAACATTTAAGATAACTAGTTCTTCCTACAGAAAAGTCATCTAAAACTATAAATGGGAAACAACTATTCAGTTCACAATAATAGCAAACCTCAAAGTATTTAATGATTGTTATAGCTCTCATGGGACATTTATAGAATATGAAGAAAATTATAAATTTTATTGAAGTATTTAATACAACATCTGAATCAAGAAAAAGACTAGTGTTGCAAACTAGAATTCTGTGTAAAAGTATGGTATTAAGAAGTTGCAAATAAATTCTAATGAGGTTATCTTAAACTAAGCTTAATATAAAATCTTAGAAGTACTTAATTTATGGACAAATTATTTTGGTTGGAATTTTGGCTTCATTATCTGTGGCCTTGATATCATGATATTTGTAGTTCTTATATTTGAAATGTTAGTGAGGAATAACTACTACATTAAATGTGCTCAAGTCAACACTTGAGACTGTGTTAGCTCCTTTTATAATATATTATTTCAATAGTTGACATGGTTACTTTGTCAAAAACTAAGAAAGCCAACTATTTTATGAGGAAGGATTATATTTTTCAGATATTAAATATATAATTTCATTAAAAACCCAGGACCCAAAAGTCCAGAAAGTATTAATATAGGGATAAAGAATGGATCAGAAAAACAACAGAACCCAGAACTAGAAACTATGACAGATAATTCAGGCATCAGTAAAACATTATTCTTGTTGCCTTGTGATAAATTAAAGATAGGTTAGACAAATATAAAATTGTGCCGTAAGGGTTTTGAAAGTTTGAAAATAATATTCAAGGTAATACATATAGCTATCTGGTGGGGAGTAGATAAATTTATTTCACCCTGAAACTTTTTGCACATGATAAGTGATATGCACAGTGAAAACAAGAGAAAAAATATTGTTTTTTATATGCAATGTAGAAAGTTGCAAAAACCTACTACATAACAAATATGAGACACTCCAAAGAAGAAAACACAACACAGCAAATATTTAAAATCTTTTGGATTAAGGAAAATGTAAATTAAAACAGAAAATTGGCAAAAATTATTGCTTTTTTATTTTTTTATTAGGTATTTTCTTTATTTACATTTCAAATGTTATCCTCTTCCCAGGTTTCCCCTCCGAAAACTCCCTACCTCCTCTTCACTCCCCCTGCTCACCAACCTACCCACTCCCACTTCCTGACCCTGGTATTCCCCTACATGGGTCATAGAGCCTTCCCAAAGGCTTCTCCTTCCATTGATGCTCAACAAGGCCACCCACTGCTACATATGTGGCTGGAGCCATGGGTCCCTCCATGTGTACTCTTTGGTTGGTGGTTTAGTCCCTGGGAGATCTGAGGGTACTGGTTGGTTCATATTGTTGTTCCTCCTTTGGGGCTACAAACCCCTTCAGCTCCTTCAATCCTTTCTCTAGGTCCTCCATTGGGGACCCTGTGCTCAGTCTAATGGTTGGCTGAGAGCATCCACCTCTGTATTTGTCAGGCACTTGGCAGAGCCTGTCAGGAGACAGCTATATCAGGCTCCTGTCAGCAAGCACTTGTTGGCATCCACAATAGTGTCTGGGTTTGGTGACTGTATATGGGATGGAGCCCCAGGTGTCACAGTTTCTGGATGGCCTTTCCTTCAGTCTCTGCACCACACTTTGTCTCTGTTACCTCCTCTTATGAATATTTTCTTCTCCCTTCTAAGAAGGGCTGAAGTATCCACAGTTTGGTCTTCTTCTTGAACTTCATGGCCTGTGTTCCAGTTCCTGCCTCCAGATTCCTGCCTGAATTACTGCACTGGCTTCCCTCAGTGATGGACATATAAGTTGTAAGATGAAATAAACCCTTTCTTCTTCAAATTGCTGCTTTTGGTCCTGTTATCACAGGAAAAAAAAAAAACTAATGAAAACAACATCTGTGCAATGGTAGTATGTAGGAAGTTACTGTTTGATCACAGGTCTTTGGTCACTCAGTCAGGAATGCTGTTAGAAGGGGTTCTTTTTTCCATGTGAATATCATGGCCAGCTAAGGAGGCAGCAGAGAAGACTAGAGGGTGTTGGGAGGAGAGAATATTAATGGAAATCGGTACCTAACTGGATTGCCCTTCCCTACTCAGGTGAAGCCCCTCATGGAAGGCCTCTAACATTTTCTGTGTGGTGTGTGCTTTACTCCTATTGTCTAAATAATTAGCATGCCAATTAATTAATCCTTTGTAAAATTGTTTAGTAAATGGCTAGGTTGTTATTTAATTCTCTCTTCAGGATTAGAGCTTATCTTCTAAATTAGGTTTACACTCTCTGGAGTCTTGGACTGCTTCTTAGAAACCCAGGTCTTCTTTTGCCATGCCTTCATAGTTGCTACTAGAGAAAAGATCATTATTGGGGGCAAGGACGGATTAATGGAAATGGTGAAATGGTGAGGAGGTTGTGTTGTTTGGGAAGATGATTGAAGGAACTGACTTGTCCTGTTGCTAGCCATTGAAGATACCTATGGGTTGCTGGGTGTGAAGAGTTTAGCTTTTCTTATTAACAAGCTTATCCAGTGTTTTGACATTTTTTGAAAGAGTGATTTTTAAGTTGAAAGTCTATTTTTCACATTTGAATAGCATTTGAGTTTATATGATGGGCTTATGGGTAGTTTTTGAATATAAACATTCCCCAAATAAACAGTTGCTCTGAAGAACAATGTCCTTTTCAATTTCAGATTGTATACACTAAATTTTATTTCTGGTGTTATGCTTTGGATAATAGGACATCACCAAGTTTGCAGAACAAGACAACACAGTTCTTGGTGAAGGTGGAGTCACACTGAGTGGAGGCCAGCGTGCAAGGATTTCTTTAGCAAGGTAAACTTTTAACTGTTGGTCTGGTGAGCACTTGCTATAAATACTATGGATATTTAATTTTACATATACATGGCTCTTCTGCTCCGTGTTCTGTCTCTGGGGTTAATACAAGAACTATAGATATTATAGTATTCAAATTTGGTAAAGATGTTTTTTTTTAAATGCATACTTCAAACTGCATACTCTTATTTTTATTTGTCCATACTTGTTATGTTGCATGGATTGTTATGAAGAGAAAAGTATAGAATTCTAAAGAAAACAAGAAAAGGAAATTACAAGTTTCTGTTAATCCCCTTCTTTCCCTGTCCCCAGATGCTTCTGCTTTGAATTTCTGTTTATACTTCTAAGTTTAGATTATATATATATATATATATATATATTCAATTTTTAATTCTTAGAACACAATCTATGAAATTATAACAAAAATAGGAAGACAAATGACGTCACTAAGGTTTCTCATTTTTTTAGAGACAAAGGACAGGTCTCCCTATTAGTACTTATCATCTTTCTGTGTTTGTTTCTGTATACTAGGATGAAAATGTGTGCGACCACACCCATGTAAGCTTTATACGGAATACATGCCTTCATTTGTGATGCTAATTGTCCTTAGGGTCACGTTTAATTTTTGTCTGAAAGAAGCATTTATTTAAATTGTAGCTTCTGTTTAAAGACATTTGGTGGTGCTGGGCGGTGGTGGCTCACGCCTTTAATCCCAGCACTTGGGAGGCAGAGGCAGGTGGATTTCTGAGTTCGAGGCCAGCCTGGTCTACAGAGTGAGTTCCAGGACAGCCAGGGCTATACAATGAAACCCTGTCTCTGGAAAAAAAAAAAAAAAAGACATTTGGTGGTATGGGATTTCAAATGATCTCTAGTTTTATTGAAACAAATTCTTACTACATTACCAAAGTTGTTGTGAGAAATTACATTGCCTCAGTGGTATCTTGGCATCTTGGAACTCCTGGAAAAGTAAGTCCTAAATACCTACAACTGATGCCTTGATACCATTCCTTCCTCCCCCTCCCTTTGTCTGTCTGTCTGTCTGTCTCTGAATGTGTGTTTATGATCTCAAGCCCCACACAAGCCTAGAAGCAGAGATCATTCTCTTTATTTTATGGAAGAAATCACAAGATAATTGAGGTAGTCAGACATTAACTTGCCAAAAGCCACAAGGAAATGATAGTCAGTATTTAATCAAGGTTATCTTGACTCCTTATGTTAAACTATGTTTCGCTCTGGAGAATACACTGGGAAATCAGATCAACAGATACAGATAATTTCCAGACGACGGCTTCATAATGATCAGAAGCTAATTCCCTAATCTGTGTGGTAAAGATCATATCTTAAACATTCCATTTGAGGTTTAAGTAAAATATGGTATGTGACTTCAGTATAGTATTTATATTTACTAGTTTAAGATTTAGTCATGGTTACTATGTAATGTACAGCAATACTAAAAATAGTTGTCTACAGTTACTCCCATTTACATGTGCAATAAAATATATCATCTACTTTTATATGATGAATATATACATTTTAATCTTGAGAAACTGGTCACACATGTGAATGAGACTTTTTAGCCTGTTTTTGCACTAATAATTCACCAATATATTCAGAGTAAATTTTACAGAAAAATCACTTTTTTATTCCCACTTAGTGTTTAAAGTAAAAGAATCATATCCAGTGATGGTACCTCATTGGCAAAGTCTTGATCAGCATAAAAATAATCACATATCAAGAAAAAAAGGGAATGTGTGTGTGTGTTTATGTTCTCTGGTATTCATTTCTTCATAAAGCCACCATTATCCAATCATGAATACCCACCTTGATAATCTTACTTAATCCTCATCGTTTTGCAGAATGACCACCATTGAGCTTTGCTGTTGGACTAAGTTTCCACCCTCCTCCTGCCTCATGATGGATATAAAGTCTATATTAGTTTCAGAGTGGACAAATATATTTGAATTATATTGCAGAGAAAGAAATAAAATCTAAATGCTGATAAAGACTTGAGAGTCCATTTTTATGGAGTCCATTAGCTCTTTTTACAATTTACAGCATAAAGGGCTTTTTATTTAGTTATTTATTTTATTCTTTAATACTTTTTTACAGTCCAGAATTCATCCCCCTCCCAGTCTGCCCCCGTCCAGTCCCCATCCCATACATCCTCCCTACCCCAACCCTCATCTCCAAGAGAATATCCCCACCCTGAGCATAAAGGGCTTTTATGACTTAATCTAGATTTCTTTTGCTATTTCTATTTTATTTATTGTTTCTCTTATTTATGATGATTAAGTACATTTTAAACAATAAAAGTATCAATAAATAACTTCTAAGGCATGTCTTGTGTGGCTGGGATAGAGGTAGCATTATTAGTAATCACACCTGAAAAAAAATGTATAATTTCCTTTGTGTTTGTTTGGAAAGTACACCTTTATATTTTTACTATTTTAAGTCAACTCAAATGATTTTTAGTTTTAACTTAAAGTGAAATAAGAGCTGGGGAGAGATAGCTCATTGGTGAAGAGCACTGGCTGCTCTTCCCAAGGTTCTAGGCTTGAGTCACAACATTAATTTGCTTCATAATCATCTGTAATATGTAATCCAGCACCCCTGACATTTTCTTTTGGTCTCCATAGGCACTGAACACACATGGTACACATACATGCAGGTAAAACACTCAAAAACACAAAAAGAACTTTAAAAATAAAGTTAAATAACATTTATTATTTCCCACTTTGAATCATTAATCCTTCCCTTATATATAATACTTATGAAAGAAGTTCAGGGGCAAATCATAAGGACCTTAATAAAATCTGCACTATTGCAAGCTTATGGACAGAAGTTACGGACAGTGCTACTTGTGCTCTGTGTTGTGAAAAGTGCGTTTTTAGGGCATAGACTTGATGGCCATTGTATAACACAAGTTAGTGTTTAAAATATCTGTTTTAAATGAACTATAAAGATATTGAGGGACCCTAACTTTGTTTCCATTTCTGTTTATAGAGCAGTATATAAAGATGCTGATCTGTACTTGTTAGATTCCCCTTTTGGATACCTAGATGTTTTAACTGAAGAACAAATATTTGAAAGGTATGTTCTATGACTGAGTTACTTATAATGCTCACATTAAAAGATAATAAATGTCTCTTTCACCATAGGCTGCATATTAACATATTAACTCCAGAGCAATATCCACTACTTCTACTGCTCAAAACACAGTGCTTATTCGGTTCTGGCGTCCCCTTAATGGTCAAGGTTGAAGATTGCTTCTACCAAACCTTTTTCTGATGATCACATGTGAAGCCAATTTCTTTGATTGCTATCGAGTTATAACAATTGATATTTAAGAATTGTTTACATTTTGCTATCTTGAGACGTCTTCCAGTATTTTAAGTAGTTTACTTTAAAATTCCACTTACCATTCTTTATTAATATTTTTATTTTATGTTGTTTTAGAAAGAAAATAGTTACTTGTTTACTGGTGAATGCACGTACTGTGCCTCTGCCCTAGTCCTCTTTGGATGCCCTTCTTCAGTCACAAGAACTTAGATATATATTTCTTTAAAGCTTTTACTAGAGACCAAATGGGTGTAAAATGTCTAAGAGCTACCATTAGTCATACCATTTGAGCTCAAATTTTAAAATAATTTTATGGGCAACAAAGTAGCTTATTAGAATAGACATTATAGTACTCTAGAAACAAATGAGGTTTTGTTCTAAGGATTGAATGTAGTGTGTGTATGTGTGTGTGTGTGTGTGTGTGTGTGTGTGTGTTTGTGTTAAAATGTTTTATTTATTGGTTTATTTCAAAGTTTTACTTTAGGACATTGCCCTAAATGTTGAAATATTCTAGAGCCCTACTACTCTTTGTGTCTTAAAATATGTTGAATAACATGTTTCAATAATGTACTTTACTATACTTAACACCCAAAGCCAACAGAAGGTCTCTGTCCTGAAGCTACTTTTATTCAGAGGTGGAATAATGTGGCATATTTGGTTTGACATTGCAGTTTATCTTTCAGTTGCACAATGTGTATTGACATGGTTTATCCAGTCACAATCCCAGGAACATGTTATCCTGATCTCTGAATGAAGGACCAAGTCCCGACAGTGCCATCTTCATCCCACAGTTCCCAATCCCCAGTTTTGCTCATAAGCTTCTGATCTAGTCTATAGTGAAGAAGTCCTTACATGACAATGTATTTCCATAGTTCACTTAATCTTCTCTTGCTTATTTTAATCTAATGAAAAAGGCTGTAGAAGGTCCTAGTATGTTTCTGGCTCCCTTAAAGTTTATTGCATCTCCTTCAGTACAGCCATGCACTAACATCCTATTGTCTTCTGAGCCTCTACAGTTGTCCTGTAATTCCCATCGCATCACCTTCTCTGAGAGCATTACAGTCAGAATGCTGACCGCTTTAAGCATATAGTGCTCTGTAAGACAAACATTTTCCTTCTTCTTTCTTTTTTTCTTTTTCTTTTTTAGATGCAAGCTGCTAGTTCAGGTATGTTCTTTGTTCCCTGACAATTCTCAACATTATTTATTCTTCAGCTTAATAACCAGAGAGAGCCTGAACATAGTCCTTATTTACTAAAGCTACATCATTAAGGTTTTGATAATTGTTAATAATTATCAAGGATTCTTTTTTCATTAATTCATTTATTTATTCACTTTATAAAACTCCTCTCCTCACAGTCTCACCCTCACAAAACTGTCCCCGCCATGAGCCTCCTCAGAGAAGGGGATGCCCCCTTGCCCTTTGGGTACCTGCCAGCCATGGGCTTTCAAGTCACAGCAGAAGCCTACCCTTTCCCAATGAGGCCTGACAAAGAAGCTCAGCTAGGGGAAGGGAATCCAGTGGCAGGCAATAGATTTAGAGACAGCCTCACTGCAATTGTTAGGGAACTCACATGAAGGTCAAACTGCACAAGTGCTACAGATATGTAGAGGGGGGCTAGGTTTAGCCTCTGCTGGGTCTTTGGTTGGTGGTTCAGTCTTTCTGAGCTCCCATGGGCCCAGGTTAGTATATTCTGTAGGTCTTTGTATGATGTTCTTGACCCCTCCACCTCCCTCAATTCTATCCCCTACTCTTCCAAAAGACTCCTACCCTGTATCCAAGAGAATATTCTCATATCCCCACATATCTCCACACCCCACCAGACCTCCCCATTCACTGGGGCCTCTCAAGGGTTAGGTGCATCTTCTCTCATTGAGGCCAGACCAGGCAGTCATCTGCAGTATATGTGCCTGGAGCCTCACACCAACTAGTGTATGCTGCCTGGTTGGTGGCTCAGTGTCTGAGAGATCTGACTCAGGAGTTCAGGTTTGTTGAGACAGGTGGTCTTCCTATAGGGTCACCCTCCTCCTCAGATTCTTCCAGCCTTTCCCTAATTCAACCACAGGAGTCCCTGACCTCAGACCATTGGTTGGGTGTGAGTATCTGCTTCTGTCTCAGTCATCTGATGTTGGGTCTCTCAGAAGGCTGCCATAATAGGCTCCTGTCTATAAGTATATCATAGCATCAGTAATAGTATCACACCTTGCAGACTCACCTTGAGATGTGTCCCAGTATGAGCCAGTCATGGGACCTCCTTTCCATCAATCTCTCCTCCATTTTTGTCCCTGCAGTTCTTTTAGACAGGAATAAATCTAGGTCTGAGTTTTTGACTGTGCGATGTCAACCCCATCCCTTTACTTGATGCCCTGTCTTTCTACTCGAGGTGGATTCTACAAATTCCCTCTCCCCACTGTTGGGCATTTCATCTAAGACCTCTCCCTTTGAGTCCTGAGAGTCTACCACCTCCCAGGTCTCTGGTATATTCTAGAGGGTCCCCCACCTCCTAAGTTGCCTGTTTCCATTCATTCTGCTGGCCCTCAGGGCTTCACTCCTTTTTCCTACCCTGCCAATACCTAATCATGTTCTGCTTTCCCTGTGCCATACCCCTCCCCTCTCCCAACCATTTCCCTCCCTACCTCTGCCCTCTGCTTTCTTCTCCCTCCCAAGTTGGATTGAAGCATCCTCACTTAGGCCATTTGGCTTGTTAACCTTCTTGAGTTCTGTGGATTGTATCCTGAGTATTTTGTACTTTTTTGGTTACTATTCACTTATTAGTGAGCACATACCATGCATGTCCTTTGGGGTCTGAATTACCTCACTCAGGATGAAATTTTCTAGTTCCATCCACTTGCCTGCAAAACTCATGATGTCCTCATTCTTAATAGCTGAATAGTATTCCATTGTGTAAATTGAGAATTGCTCTTTGTATATTTTTGAAGAATTGTGTTGGAATTTTGATGGAGATTGCATTGAATCTGTAGATTCCTTTCGGTAGGATGGCCATTTTTACTATGTAAATCCTAACAGTCCATTAGCATAGAAGACCTTTCCATTTTCTGATGATTTCTTTCTTGAGAGACTTGAAGTTCTTGTCATGCAGATCTTTCACTTGTTTGGTTAGTTACCCCAAGATATTTTATATTATTTGTGACTATAATGAAGGGTTTGTTTCCCTATTTTCATTCTCAGCCCTGTTTATTCTTAGGATAAAGGAAGGCTACTGATTTGTTTGTGTTAATTTTATATCCAGCCATTTTGCTGAAGATGTTTATCAGCTGTAGAAGTTCTCTGGTAAAATTTTTGGGGTCACTATGTATACTATCATATCATCTCCAAATAGTGATACCTTGACTTCTTCTTTGACAGTTTGTATCCCATTGATCTTCTTTTGTTGTCTTATTGCTCTGGATAGAACCTTGAATACTATATTGAATAGGTATGGGGAGAGTGGGCATCCTTGTCTTGTTCCTGATTTTAGTGGAATTGCTTCAAGTATCTCTCCATTTAATTTGATATTGTCTGTTGGTTCACTATATATTGCTCTTATTATGTTTAGGTGTGGGTACTGAATTCCTGGTCTCTCCAATACTTTTAACATGAAGGTGTGTTATATTTTGTCAAATGCTTTCCCCATCTAATGAGTTGATCATGTGATGTTTTTTTCTTTGAGTTTGTTGATATAGTGGATTACATTAATGAATTTTCTTATATTGAACTAACCTTGCAGTCCTAGAATGAAGCCTACTTGATCATGGTAAATGGCCATTTTGATGTGTTCTTGGATTTGTTTGCTTTATGAGTACTTTTGCATCAACATTCATGAGTGAAGTTAGTCTGAAGTTCTTTTTTGTTGTTGTTGGGTCTATGGGTAGTTTAGGTATCAGAGTAATTATGTCATCATAGAATGAATTAGGTAGCATTCCTCCTGTTTCTATTTTATGGAATAGTTTGAGGAGTGTTGGCTCTTCTTTGAAAGTCTGGTAGAATTTTGCACTAAAGCTATCTAGCCCTGGGCTTTCTTTGCTTGGGAGGTTTTTAATAACTTCTTCTATTTCCTTAAGGGATATGAGCCTTTTTCTATAGTTTACCTGCTCTTAATTTAACTTTGGTACATGGTATCTGTCTAGAGAATCATCGTTTTCATCTAGATTTTCCTACTTTTGTTGACATAGGCTTTTGTAGTAGGATCTGATGTTTTTTTTTAATTTCCTCAGTTTCTGTTGTTATGTCTCCCTTTTCATTTCTGATTTTGTTATTTTGGATCTGTCTCTGTGTCCTTTAGTTAGTTTGGCTAGGGCTTTATCTATCTTGTTGATTTTCTCAAAACTTTTGGTTTTGTTGATTCTTTATATCGTTCTCTTTGTTTCTATTTGGTTGAATTGTACCTGAGTTTGACTATTTCCTGCCTTCTACTCCTCTTTGTTGTGATTGCTTCTCATTTGTTCTAGGGCTTTCAGGTGTGCTGTTAAGTTGTAGTGCTATGAGTTTTCCTCTTAGCACTGCTTTCATCTGTCCCATAAGTTTGGGTATGTTGTGCCTTCATTTTCATTGAATTCTAAAAAGTATTTTCATTTCTTCCATGACCAAGTTATCATTGAGTAGAGAGTTGTTCACTTTCCATGGGTATGTGAGTTTTCTGTTGTTTTTGTTGTTATTGAAGTCTAGACTTAGTCTGTGATGATCTGATAGAACGCATGGGATTATTTCAATCTTCTTATATCTGTTGAGGCTTGGTCTGTGACCGATTGTATGGTCCATTTTGGAAAAGGTACCATGAGGTGTTGAGAAGGTATATTCTTTTGTTTTATGGTGAAATGTTTTATACATATATATATATATGCATATATATGTGCATATATATGTATGTATATGTGTATATACATATATATGTATTAAATCCATTGGTTCATAACCTCTATTAGTTTCACTGTGTCTCTGTTTAGTTTCTATTTCAATGACCTGTTCATTAGTGAGAGTGGGATGTTGAAGTCTATCACTATTGTTTGTGGGGTCCAATATGTGTTTTGAGCTTTAATAAAGTTTCTTTTATGAATGTGGGTGCTCTTGCATTTGGAGCATAGATGTTCAGAATTGAGACTTTCTCTTGGTTGATTTTTCCTTTGATGAATTTGAAGTGTCCTTGATAACTTTCAGTTGAAAATCCATTTTAATTGGATATTAGGATGGCAACTTTAGCTTGTTTCTTGCCGTTCTCTTGGTAGACTTTTTTCCAGCCTCTAACTCTAATGTAGTGCTGTCTTTGTCATTGAGGTGTGTTTCTTGTATGTAATAAAATGCTGGATCCTGTTTACATAGCCAACCTATAAGCTTATGTCTTTTCATAGGGGAACTGAGTCTATTGATATTGTGAGATACTAAAGAGAGATGACTGTTAGTTCCTGTTATATTTGTTGCTGTAGGTGGCATCACGTGTATGTGATTCTCTCCTTTTGGTTTTGTTGTGACATAATTAATATCTTGTTTTTCTTTGGTGTAGGTACCCTTCTAGTGTTGGAGTTTTCCTTCTATAATCCTCTGTAGGGCTGGATTGGTAGATAGATATTGTTTAAATTTGGTTTTGTCATGGAATACTTTGGTTTCTCCATCTATGATGATTGAGAATTTTGCAGGCTGTAGCATCTTAGGTTGGCATTTGTATTCTCTTTGGGTCTGAATGACCTCTGTCCAGGTCCTTCTGGCTTTTAGGGTCTCTGTTGAGAAGTCTGGTATAATTCTGATAGGTTTGCCTTTATATGTTACTTGGCCTTTTTCTCTTACAGCTTTTAATATTTTTTCTTTGTTCTGTGCATTTAGTGTTTTGATTATTATGTGACAAGAGAATTTTCTTTTCTGCTCCAATCTACCTGGTGTTCTATAGGCTTCTTGTACATTTATGGCCATCTCTTTCTTTAGGTTGGGGAAGTTTTCTTATATGATTTTGTTGAAGACATTTTCTGGTCATTTGAGCTAGGAATCTTCACTCTCCTCTATTCCTATTATTCTTAGATAGGTCTTTTCATTGTGTCCTGGATGTTTTGGGTTAGGAACTTTTTGTTTTGGAATTTTCTTTGACAGCTGTGTCAATATCTTCTAAGGTATCTTCTACATCTGTGATTCTTTCTTCTATCTCTTGTATTCTGTTGTTGATGCTTGCATCTGTAGTTCCTGACCTCTTTCCTAGGTTTTCCATTTACAGGGTTGCCTCCATTTGTTTTTTCTTTATTGTTTCTACTTCCAGTTTTAGGTATTGGACTGCTTTCAAAAATACAGGAGCACAGACTTCTGGGTGGTAGAACATGATATGGACTCTGTGTAATGCCTCCTTAGCAGAAAGGTTGCTGCAGAATTTCATATGAATCTTTCTATTTGGTCCAGAGCACAAATTACCTTTGTCTGGATTACTTCCAGGAGCCATTGTACTGTTTTTGTTTGTTCAGTTGTTGTTTTCCTTTACATATAATAGAATTTAGCTTCACTTGTTTTGGGGGAGCGCCTTTGTATCCAGGGAACCTGCATAGTTCCAAAAATATGGGCTAGCACTGAAGCCTTCCAGATACACTTGCATTTTAAAAGTCAGTTCCCAGCAGGACTCTCCAGGTTAAGACAAGAGAAAATTCCATTACATGTAATCCCCCAATGCTGTTTGTATGATGCTCTGACTAAAGTTGCCAATGTCTTACTGTCATAAACTTAGCTAAAATTATGTTATTTATATTTAAGAGTATATAATGGCTCATATTTTTTGATATTTTAATAGATAAAAGAAACAGATTTCCCCTGGAGTGTTCACTTCAAGATTTACTTTTAAACTATAGGAAAATATTATTGGAGGACAGTTAAATTGATTAAGTATTTCTCAGTTGTAATGTTTTATCTTAAAGAAAACAGATTAGTCAACATCAAATATAAGAGAAAATTCATTAAAAATTAAACACAAAATCTCTAACATCTTTGAAGTTATATTGAAATATAAACTTTTAGGAACATCTTATAATTCCTCTATTTTCTAGAAAAATAAACCAAGAACTAAGAGAAAATTATTTGGTTAAAATCAGATACTTGATTGTTAAAAATTATGTTTGATAATTTTGTCTACTAGTATTCACTTTATAGCAAGATAAGCTAATTCATACTGCAATTCAAGAGGCACCTAAAAGTTATGATGTAGTGGTTATTTGTATAAGCAAATTAAATAAAGCAATAAAATGCTATGATAGAGATTTTATGCAATGAAACTTTAATAAGATGCTAAATTAAATATACATCACTATTTATGAAGTAACATCATATCTTTTTATATTTTCAAAGCTGTGTCTGTAAATTGATGGCCAACAAAACTAGGATTTTGGTTACATCTAAAATGGAACACTTGAAGAAAGCTGACAAAATACTAATTTTGCATCAGGGCAGCAGTTATTTTTATGGGACATTTTCTGAGCTACAAACTCTACGTCCAGACTTCAGTTCAAAACTCATGGGGTTTGATACTTTTGACCAGTTTACTGAGGAAAGAAGAAGTTCAATTCTAACTGAGGCCTTACGCAGGTTCTCAGTGGATGATTCCTCTGCCCCCTGGAACAAAGCCAAACAGTCATTTAGACAGACTGGAGAGTTGGGAGAAAAAAGGAAGAACTCTATTCTAAATTCATTCGGCTCTGTAAGGAAAATTTCCATTGTGCAAAAGACTCCATTATGCATAGATGGAGAATCTGATGATCTCCAAGAAAAGAGACTATCCCTAGTTCCAGATTCTGAACAGGGAGAGGCTGCTCTGCCTCGAAGCAACATGATCGCCACTGGCCCAACATTTCCAGGCAGAAGAAGGCAGTCTGTTTTGGATCTTATGACATTCACACCCAGCTCAGGCACCAGCAGTCTCCAGAGGACCAGAACTTCTATTCGAAAAATCTCCTTAGCCCCTCAGATAAGCTTAAATGAAGTGGATATATATTCAAGGCGGTTATCACAAGATAGCACACTGAACATCACCGAAGAAATTAATGAAGAAGATTTAAAGGTATATACCTGCCAAGTCTTAAGATGCACCTCATCCTAACCCCATAATTGGAGTAAATTTTGTCACATAGTATGTATTTCATGGCACCCCATCATGGTCTCTGGGTTAAGGGTACAAAGTCAATTACCTATGTAAGCAACTTGAAAACATAAAAATATTTTTGGTTATCATTGAAATATCATCCCCACCCCACAAATGTGTTGTAAGCTAAAACAGGGCCTCAGTTTTGAGTTTCTTTGCTAGACTCATGATATGATATTCACTTTTATAAATTAATACTTGTCTCCTTTAGTGGTTTTCTAGAAAAAGGTGGAATAGAGTATTATATAAACAAATAGTTGCATTTATGTAGACACCAAGAAATATTTCTAAGGCATGACCTTGATAAGGATTACACACACCTGGCTTCTTGACAAGATGGATTCACATTCCTTCCTGCATTTAGTTAGTATATATTTTCTAATCTTTCAGATTTGTGTTGTATTTTTCAAAGGGTTTAATTTAAGGAAGATATGTGAAGATCAGAATATATTAGTGTCAGTAGTCAGACTAAAGGTCTTAACACTGTGTGTTAAGGAGAAAAAAAAAAGACTTCTCTTAGAATAGAAAGCAATGGAAAACAGGAGGGCTATTGTTTACCAAACAATGGATGTGCCTTAGATGAAGTTAAAAACAGAGTCCTAGTGATCATATATTTAATGGTTTCAGTCTTTAATACATAGTTAACTTTTGGGCACTTGCAATTCATTTAGTATCTCTGGGCCTGAGTTCACTCTGTCATGAAATAAATGGATAAGTAATTCTCAAAAATATATGTTCAGTATTTTTATACTATTAAACTGACTTGATAAAAGATAATTCACTTATATGACTTGATATCCATCGAAATAAAATTCTCAAAAGTCTACATTTTGGCTTATGTGCATTTTAAAGAAATCTTTCTTTGCCTGATTATATTACTACGTGATTAATTATTTCACATTTCAGGCAACACACTTTATCTCCTTCACTGTGACATCATTGTCCCTATTAATAGAGAAACAAAATAAAGTTCTGAGAAATTCAGCATCTTCTATCCATTCAACCATCCTATGATGTTACTTGTTGGTCTTGAATTAAATAAAGGGCAGTTTAGTTCAACAATCTAATTTTTAATCAGTGAACCTTATTCCAGGTTAACAGGATTCCTTCTTCTAGTGCATCTAATGCCACTTAATGAACTTCATGGATTTTATCAAGGAAGTTCCATGTTTTTCATTTAGAATATATAGGATCTCTTTTTCTCACATTTTTAAATGTAGCTTTCAAAAGACAAAGGCTTTTAGAAAAATATATTTGGGATTGGATTTTGTAATTTATGTCATATCTAGAAAAGCAACCCTGTAATGCCTAAGGACTATACAAACATAAGCCAGCTTTTAAAATAGAAGACTCAGTAGCTAGCAAGTTCCAAATTGCTGTTGTCCATGGATCACTGATTCAAGTTCAATCATGAGGAGTTTGGGAACTTCATTCATTTGACAGGTGTGGACTGTAAAGCATTTAAATGCTAATAAGGCTTGAGAAAATATCACTGTGTTTGTTACTTTTAAAACTATATTGTTTGAGCCGACATCCTATTCACTGTGGCCATCATCACTGTGGCATTTTTAATGACTTAAATTTTTTAAAGATACTTAGCTGTAAATGGTACTGTTCCCTTATTTCCCTGAATTCAAAACAAAAGTTCAGTGGCAGCATGGAATAGGATTGTCTCAGAATCACACTTATTTTCTCAGGAGTGTTTTATTGATGATGTGATAAAGATACCCCCGGTGACAACGTGGAACACATACCTCCGATATTTCACTCTCCATAAAGGCTTACTTGCAGTGCTGATTTGGTGCGTGCTGGTTTTTCTGGCTGAGGTAAGAATGATTGGAAATTGTTACTATGAGTTTAAATTAAGGATAAAAACGCTGTATGTATTCATATGGGCATATACACATGTGTATGTGCATATGTACAATGGTAGTTTCCTGTAAAATTCATAGCTTCTAAAAACCAACAGGACGTGGTGAGGCAGCTCTCTGGTTAAGGGCTGGCTGCTCTCCCAGAGGACCGAGTCAAATTGCCAGCACCCACATGTGGTTCACAACATCTGTAACTGAAGTCCCAGGCATCTGGTGCTTGTTCCTGGCCTCTATGAGTACAACATGTATGTAGTACACAGACAAGTGTGCGAGCAAAAACATTCATACACAGAAAAGTAAGTTAAAACTTTTTAAAATCTGCAGTTAGAATTACTATTGATATTTTAGTACTTCAGACCTAAGAAAATATACATAAATACAAATACTCCATATGATGAATTGTCACAAAATAAAATTAATTGGAAATATTTTATATATTCAAAATACTTTGATTCATACATGTGGTAAATAGATTATTTTAACAAAGTCAATAACATAACTACCATCTTAAGTGACTTTTTTTGTTGTTTTTGTGACAAGAGCTACTAAAATCCATAATCTAACAAGTACAATATAGTTTATTTATACTCCTCACATCATTTATTACATTTTCATACATTTAGTTTTTAACAGGTTCAGAAGCCCAGCCTACAAAGAGTGTATATGAGTTGAAGTTAAGTACTGAAAAGAATTCTAGACGTTCGTCTAGGCAGCAGTGATGCAGGCAATGACTCATGGGG
Source organism: Mastomys coucha (assembly GCF_008632895.1). Lineage (NCBI taxonomy): Eukaryota > Metazoa > Chordata > Mammalia > Rodentia > Muridae > Mastomys > Mastomys coucha. Next base: position 13,862,011 of record NW_022196903.1, read on the forward strand.
TAGCCATCCTTACTTGCTGGCTGCACCTTTGTTTCAGGCAGGCAGCTTCCATTGAGGGAAGCTCGGGTGCCTTTCACAATGGCATAATTACTTCATTGTTTGCTGACCTGCAACACAAGAATGCAGAATTATTACTTCACTATTATTTTTCCTGTTGCCATGATAAAGCACCTAAAACGTTAAGAAAGGATAATTTTTATTTTTTTATTTTTTTGGCTTTCTGTTTGAGGGAACGTATTCCACGGAGGATGGGAAAGGAATGATAGCAGGAGTAATAGGTTGGCAGGTCATATTGCAAGCACACGCTGGAAGCAAACAATGAAAAAAAGGGGCCAATCTGCAAACCTGAAGGCCTGCTCAAGAACCTCAGGATTCCATAGCCTTCCTAAACAGCACAGTAGCTTCAGACCAATTATTCAAACACAGGAATATTTAGGACAGTTTACATCCAAATCAACAACATTCACATGAGGAGGAAAAGACATTTTGTCATCAGTCAGGAAATAAACTATAAAAAAAGAATGCAAATGCCATATGACTGCCTTTAAAGGGAGGGAGGGTAAGGAAGTGGAGGGATGGGTTCATAGTGGACAGGGTTCATAGTGGACAAAATCCAATGAAGCTCTCTTCAGAAAACAATCTAATGGTGTGCTTTTCTTTCTTTTCTTTTTCCCTCCCTTCCTTCCTTCTTCCCTCCCTCCCTTCCTTCCTTCCTTCCTTCCTTCCTTCTTCCCTTCCTTCTTCCCTTCCTTCCTTCCTTCCTTCCTTCCTTCCTTCCTTCCTTCCTTCCTTCCTTCCTTCCTTCCTTCCATTATTTGTTAATACCTTATAGGCATTGGCCAGTTAAGTAGCTCTCAAATGCTAGATTAAAAGAAGGCAGTGATATGCACAATTTTACAACTAAATAATAGGTTTGCTAATGTTTAATTATGTTGTTTTCTTTCAATCAAAATTTACGTAGACCTTGTTTTAGTCTAAATTTTTTCTTCGTGTCAATGCCAATGTGTAGATTTCTTTTGGCTACTGGAATGTTTCCTGGTATATCCCATCATGGAACAGGTGCCAATACACAGTGGTAGTTAATTTTTAAAGCATTGTTTAAGTCCTTAATGATGAGAGATTCCAAAATGCATATCCTCCTTCATTAAAGTGATTTAGCTAATTTTAAGCCTGAATAAGGGCTGTATTAGGTTTATGACTTTTTAGCATCCATTCTGTGTATGTATCCCTTTTGTAATAGGAAATAAACTTTGTCACTCACACTGTCTTTTCATATTTCTTCACAGCTACTTAAGCTAGGGGTAGGGGAGCTAGTATTTCTCAGTCAAGTGTTATTTTTGAAAAAGTATATATTTTGTATTTTCCCTAAAAAGCAATGTTGTCTGTAAGTTCTTAACACTGAGCAAATAGACTCTTTCTAGTGCCCTTTCTTGGCAGTGTATTATGGACTAGAAAGGGAAAGTGTAAACACTGGATTAAGGGATGTTTACAATAACCTGATGGTGTTTATAGTGCAGCATCTCAAGATCCTGTTTGCTCCTTTGTCTTGTGGTCTTTAAGACTGTATCAGGGGGCTGCTATCTCTGTTTGTTAATAAGGAGACCCTGAGTGGCTTTACATCTGTAATGAAGATTGTAGCGAACTTCCATAAAACTACCTTTGCTATTCAGTGATAGGGTCCTCTCGCACGTCTTCTTTCTTGTGAATGTGAATTTTAGGGTATTATTTGTCCCACTAAATCTGTGAAAATCTTATGAGTTACAGTGTATTGCATTCCATGTGATATGACACGTGTGTTACCTTCTCACCTTTAGAAATGGAAAATGATTATTACTTATTTTGTTGATGCTACAGCTTAATCAACAGTGTCCCTCTTTGGAAAAGCACATGAGCTTTATATAGTCTTGAAGCATGTTGAAGTGAAATAATAGTTTGTATTCCATTGTTTCTTTAACTCCCAAATATTTTTCCAAAAGGCCTCCTACCAAATATTTGAAAATGGTCTTACTTACTGGAGTCAATAAATATAGTTTGGATTGGTCAATCTATGTGACAGGCAAGAAGCTACTTCGTAAGGATCTAGGCCCCTTAGAAAACGTTCAAAGAGTTCTTTGTTGTTCCACTGGTAAATACGGATTTCTCCTGTTGCTCCTATTCAGAGTGTGTTGGCAGTGCCGGTGCTGCTGATTGTCCTCTTCTTGGATCAAAGGAGATGAGTAGTAATTGAGAGGTGGTTCAGAACATGTACCCCATCTAGGGTCTTGAGTTACTTGATTAGTCTGAAGATTGAGAAAGCCTTTTGTATAAGAATAAAGACATTTTAAAAGCTTAGATTATTGCCGGGTTTCTCGCTTTGGATTAACTTGAGTCTTAAGACACCAGAGGTTTTCCTTCTTTACTGAGACAATGTAGTATGTGTACACTGAGAAAACATGAGAATTAAAATAATACCATTAGATCTTCATCATAAAAGTTAATATGATAAACTAAAATTAAATGTATTATTTAAACAGACAACCCTTAACTTTACTGTATGATTCAATAAATAGTGTTTGTGGAACAAATGAATGTGCAAAATGAGAGAGTGGAATTCCATAAGCTTAATTTGCTCTTCCCCAATAGTGTCATATAAAGCAATGGCTGAAGTGACTCCAGATGTATAAAGCCAAGGCACTAAGAGTGTGTGTTCTTCGATGTTGGTCATATTGAATTTAGAAATGAGTATGGGAGGCATAGGTAAAGATTCTAGAAGGAAATCAACTGTGGATTATTTCATTCCAGGTGGCTGCTTCTTTATTTGTGTTGTGGTTGCTTAAAAAGTGAGTATGTCACACTTATGTGGATTGTGCTTTGTTTACATCTGGAGATTATAAACTATCTCAATATCTATTATGTTTCATTACACCCTTATATATTCCTCCAGACTATGAGGGGAGAAAAACAAGTTTCAGTGATTCTTCAGAACAAAGAATTTGGGTTCCAGAACAAAGACACTAAATTCTGCACTCAAGCTCCATGTGTAACATTGTATAGTATTTTGCAAGTAGCCTATGCATGTCACCACATACACTTTAAAACATTCCTAGATTTACATGATGCCCAGTATAGTGTAATTTTCATGCAAGTAGTTGTTATAATGTATCCTTTAGGGAAATGATGATAGGAAAAATAAGTGCGTATGTTCACTAAAGATACAATTTTAAGAATCATTTCCTCAGTAAACTGATGACTGAATCCATGGATACTCAGAAGATGCATAAGGTTTACTATATTTGTTCAAGTTGAAAGCTCTTCAGTGCCTTTATCTCTTCATTTCTAAAATATATGTTGTTTTCAGTTTCCATGAAATGCAATAAAATATATGAAGAAACAGTTCATATTTAATAGTTTCTACTAAGTATTTTGTTCAAATAAAGATCGATTACTTCTATTTCAATTATGAGAAACTTTAACATCTCTTGGCAATATGAAGTATATAAAACTAAGGGTGTAGTCTCTTTTAAGCCAGCATTTTCATGCTTCTTTATACTTATTTTTATTAATGATTCAGTTGAAAAGTTTGGTTCTCAAATAACCTTTTTCTTTGTTTTACAGCAAGCCTGGTAATGGTGGAAACAATGACACTAAAATTGCCAATAGCTCCTTCGTTGTGGTCATTACCAGTACCAGCTTCTATTATATTTTTTACATTTATGTGGGAGTGGCTGACACTTTGCTTGCCCTGAGCCTCTTCAGAGGTTTGCCGCTGGTGCATACGTTAATCACAGCATCAAAAATTTTGCACAGGAAAATGTTACATTCTATTCTTCATGCCCCTATGTCAACCTTCAACAAACTGAAAACAGGTACTTTTGATTAAGTATATAAAATGGAACTGCCTGCTTGTCATCTGTGCAGCTTATTGGCTTACTTGCTTTCCAGTAGTCACGTGAGCGTGAACATAGGCCCCTCATAAAGACTATCTTGTTTCACGTTTCTAAAGTATTGCAGGCAAGAATACCCATGGTTTCCACTATTTCTGTATCAGCCTAGTAAAGTAAATTATTATGTTACGATGTGATTCTGGTAAAATGGCCTCACTAGAAGCAGCCTCTTTTGGATAAGTTGGCCTTTTTCTTCTCCTATACATATCTTGATGGGAAAAATAACTGTTTCTTGTGACTCTTCAAGAGTGGTCATATGAATGCGACAGATGACTTTTGGGGGGAAAGCAAGATATTTTATGATTATTTTGAGACAATTATAGTACATGGTCCTTGTGTAATGCATTTGACATCAATTTAATCACAGTCACAGAAAGGAAGATAATTTAAAAAAATAGAACCAAACATTTCAAAACCTATGGAAAGAAGGGTCTTTGAAAATGTGGTGCATTGATTCCCCTATGGGTTAACTTACTTTAAAGATGATGAAGATAATAAGCCTCCTAAGTTCTCTTTCACTGGAGATCCTGCTGTGTGGCACTAAGCCAGAGAAGTACTGGTTCATAAAAATGAATAAAGTATCATTCTTGTTCTGAAGGAGCTCACAACCAAGGACTGATGTCAGGCATAGAAATTAAACCAAAAGTAGAATAAGTTACAGAATTGAGACTTTTTAGTGTAATCTGTTTCTAAAAACCTCAAATGTGCATCAGAATTTTTTTATATTTTTATTTTTTTGTATTTTTTATTAGATGTTTTCTTTATTTACAATATCTGCTTTCCCAGGTTCCCCTTCAAAAAAGGAAAAAAAAAAGAAAGAAAAAAAGAAAAGGAAAGAAAACAAAAACTAAAACAATCTCCTGTTCCCTCCCCCCTCCCCCTGATCACCATCCCACCTGCTTACTGGCCCTGGCATTCCCCTACACTGGGGCATAGAACTTTCACAGGGCCAAGGACCTCTCCTTCCATTAATGACCGACTTGGCCATCCTCTGCTATACACATGCTGCTGGGGCCATGAGTCCCACCATGTGTACTCTTTGGTTGGAGTTTTAATCCCTAGGAGCTCTGAGGGTACTTGTTAGTTCATATTGTTGTTCGTCCTAAGGGGCTGCAAACCCTTCAGCACCGTGGGTCCTTTCTCAAGCTCCTTTACTGGGGACCCTGTACTCAGTCCATAACCCAATCACAAAAGAACACACATGGTATGTACTCTCTGATAAGTGTATATTAGCCCAGAAGATCAAAATACCCAAAGTACAATCCACAAACCACAAGAAACTCAAGAAGGAAGACCAAAATTTGAATACTTCGTTCCTTCTTAAAAGGGAGAACAAAATACCCATGGAAGGAATTGTAGAGACTAACTATGGAGCAGAGACTAAAGAAAGGACAATTCAGAGACTGCTTCACCTGGGAATCCTTCTCATATTCAGTCATCAAATCCAGACACTATTGTGGATGCCAGCAAATGCTGGATGACAGGAGCCTGATATAGCTGTCTCCTGAGAGGCTCTGACAGTACCCGACTAATACAGAAGTAGAGCATCAGATTTTTTTTTTATTATTTTCTGTATTTACATTTTAAATGTTCTCTCCTTTCCTGGTTTCCCCTCCAAAATACCCCCTATTCCTTCCCTCTTCCCCTTGCTCACCAACCCACTCTCCCACTTCCTAGCCCTGGCATTCCCCTACACTGGGGCATAGAGCCTTCACAGGGCCAAGGGCCTCTCCTCCCATTGATGACCGACTAGGCCATTAGTCCCACTATGTGTACTCTTTCATTGGCAGTTTAGTCCCTGGGAGCTCTGGGGGTACTGGTTAGATAATATTGTTGTTCTTCCTATGGGGCTGCAAACCCCTTCAGCTTCTTGGGTCCTTTCTCTAGCTCCTTCATTGGGGACATGTGCTCAGTCCAATGGATGGCTGTGAGCATCTTTTTTTTAGGTGACAAAGTTAAGGGTTGGTGTACGAGAAAGATTATATTTATCTTGGAGCCTTTATGCCTCACCAAAGGGTTGCCTCATTTGCATATGATCCTGGTTTATTCCTCTTTTATTCTAAGAACCTTAGAACTAAGGGAAAGGCTAATTCACTTGATCCAGTGATTTTATTTTTATAGAATTCTAAATCCCAAGAAGTAGGAGTTCTCTCACATTTCTGGCAGAGTTAAACATGGACCATGAAACACACTGGAAAGGATACAAACATTTGAGGCTTAGGCTTAGTTTGACCACACATGCATGGTAGTTATGGCTGTCAGCAGCCTATGTGAAATCAATATTAGCATATTTCTGCCATTGTTTTCTGTGGGGGTGTTGCTTCCAAAGGAAGTTAACTAGACATCCTCTCTTTCCCAAAATCCACTCACAGCACACTCCGCCGTCTCTGTTTCCCCTATCAGTGATCACCATACATTCTTCTTTTCTCATCTTCCCAAAATGTCACCTGTGTCTCAGGTTAACTCCTAACCACTTTATGTTGTGTTCCTCCTTATTCATTCTCCTATAACTAAAACAGCAAATTGATCTTAGAAGATCTCCAATCAGCCTACTCTCATTGTTTGGTTGTTGTGGTACATATAGAGTTTGCTTTATGATTCTCCTCTGTTACTGAGTTATTTTGTTATACTTTGTAACAACTTCTTGGAATTTCCCTTGCATAGCCCTTCAGAAGTGTGCATTGACCATGATTTTCCTTGACATTGATTTTCTCTGGCCTTTTTATTTTCTTCTGTTACTTTCCCCCATTTTGTCATACTCAAATGGCTTTCTGACCATATAGACACATACTATAGGTCCTCAGAAAAGTATGGTTATATTAGGCAGACACTCTTGGTTGAGATAAAATTTGAAATATAAATATCACTATTTTGCCCAAGTGTATTTTCAGTTTTAAATAATTATTACAAATGTCATGGGATATACATTCTTTCTCTGAGTTATTTATGGAAGGATATACATAATGGATATCCATATAATATATCCACAAAATATCCTAAATGAATATATTAGCTAATATATCACATGTCTGCATATGTCTTTTTACTTTTGTCTGTGGGTCATATAAAATAGACATGAAATTATCCTACTGAACTTAAAAGTCTACTATCAGGGAAAAGAGATAAGACATACACACACAAATAGTTGTGATATATTGCATGTATGCAGTCTCTGCAACTCAGGTATGCAACAAGGACAGGAAGCGATTGTTTGCAGATGCAGTAAATGCTCTACTCTCTTGCAGACAGGTTATTTGAGTTGAGCCAGGAAAGAGGTACAGATCTGACAAGAGGAGAAAGGGCTTTTAGATAGAAGGAAAAAAACACATGGGCAACGTAGGAAAAGGTAGACTAAAGAGTAGACATGCTTACCAGAAGCAGTGGGTTGGAATAGAGGGACCTAGGTTAGTTAAGGACAAATTATGGGAAAGTATTAAATATTAAACAAAGAATTTTGGACTTTATCCTATAGGTAATAGTGAGTGAGTGAGTGAGTGATAAGATTCACTATTACATTGTTGCCATAGTGTTATGTTACACTTTATCTAACTGTTTGCTTAGCTCCTTTTTAGACAATGAATTCCTGCACTACAAGAATGACTTAATCACTTCTGTTATTCCTGTAGCCAGCATTGCCCAAAGCATGTAGTAGACATGGAATTTTTAGTTCGTTGAGGCAACCATCAAGACTCAGATATGTGAGTCTGGAATTTAGAATACAGGTTGAAGCTTATATTCCCAATAAAGAAGGTAGACAAAATAAAAAAGGAAGTCTGGTGTATACTGAGGGAGTCAGCCATGGGTTCTGGATCCATGCATCTAAATGGCAGGGAACCCCGCAGGCAGGGCGAACATGCCCTGTGTGGTGGAGTCGGACATGAGAGATTGGTGAAAGCACAGCCATGAAGGGATCTGGAAACTGGGAGCACAGAAGTGAAGTCTGAGTGGTATGGTGACCAGACATTCCTGCCCTTAATTAAGAAGAGCTTCATTAAAGACATGCTTGGACCTGAGTCTTAGGGGACTCTGTGTTTTATAGAAGTTCAAAAGTAGGAGGCAATAACAAAGACACACTTAGAATTCTCAACAAAGCTAATATTTGTACATTCTTGAATTTCTGATTAAATGATAATTCTTATTTTAAATACTTTTGCTATACTGTGAATTTAGGAAAAAATATATTGGTGTCCTTCTAAAAGTGATTAATTTTTGAAAATTTTTATTTGTATCACAGGTGGGATTCTTAACAGATTCTCCAAAGATATAGCAATTTTGGATGACTTTCTGCCTCTTACCATATTTGACTTCATCCAGGTTTGTAAAGAATAACTGTTATCGAGTTTTTCTACTTGCCATTAAGTTTTTCTGAATAGTTTCAAAATGAAGTAAGTGAACTTTTTGCTAATTTCCCACATACTAGTTGAAGTCCTGGCTAGTGAATAAGTTTTATGAAGAACAGCAATATTTAGCAGTCACAAATTTAGTGAATTCAGAAACTAGGTATGTCTGTTTATTTCAGGAAGGCCCATGTTATGATGTTCTGATACTAGCCTCTTGAATTGATTTGAAAGATGCCATTGAATGTACATTGAAAGGTACCATTTTCCACCTAATCATTGACCATAAAATTTGACTGATAGAACATTTCTTAAGTCCAACACCGAAATGAAAACGAAGTTCCTGGAGAGGCTACACTCTAATCCAGTCATACCCATGAATACTTAAACACAAATTAGCTAAACAGTTTCCCCACAAAAATATAACTTAATGGAGGGATGAAAAATGGGTTGTTGAAAAATGTGAAGGAAAAGAAATATTCAGAGTCTGTGAGCCTCTCCCTGAGTGGCAGCTGTGACAGACCCCAGGGTAGTCATGCTGTGGAGATGACTGTAAGTCACTTAATAACAAAAGAAGGCAATGGAGTGGAGACTAAAGTGACCTTGAAGATGCCACATTAGGACTCCAAAGTCCCAGGACTTATGGGATATGTAAGCTGATACTGTTGAACCAGGCATAGTTTTCTGAGCACCCTGATGGCTTCCTTAAGCTTTGGAGAGCAAATGCACTTGGAGAAATAGTTGTAATATAACACTGCCCTTGTTGGATTGGCATTCTCATAGCTTATCCCTTCTCTTCTCTCCAAAATAGTACTGCATGTCTGAAAACTTGAAAAAGATGTGGAACTATTACCCTTGTGTGTATACACACAAGCCACATCAGCAGATGCAGAGAAACCAGCTGTTGGTTTCCTTCCTCTGAAATGATTGGCATAATTAATACACTTACTGTACTAAGTGAAATGTGTTTTGGATTTTTAGATATAACTTCACAGTAGCAGCACCTATTGGGATTTTTTTTTAACCCAAGTTTTGTTTATGTACCCAAAAGTGTTATTTTATGTGTGTTTTTTAAACATGAGACATTTGTTTCCCATTCTAGGATAATAAACCATAGGTCCATAATATTAAATATGTTAATTATATTAAATTAATAATTAAGTATATTAAATATACTTAAATATATTGATATGTTACTATATTATGTATAAACATGTTAATGTAAATGAATTAATATATTAAGTATATTAAATACACTTAAAGTATAATAATTAAGTGTATTAAATACTATATACAAAATATAGTGCAATGCAATATAATATAGTATGGTACAAACTGGAATGAGGATATCAATCTGGATTTGTCCGCAAAAGTCTTAAAAAGGGTGCTTGAGTGATAAATATTTTTTATGGTCTCCTGAGTATCTTCTGTTATTTAAAGTTTACTTCAGAAATCCGGGAGAGCTAGTTTTCAAATATTTATCTTACAGATTAAGGGTTGTTTGACATTTGTGATGGCTTTCAAGCCCTTCTATGTATCTTACACAGTTTTAGCTCAGGTCCTAGAGCTGCTAAAGCTTCACAAGGAAAATCTCTCAAGGATTTCCATCGATGTGAGACCCACCCTACCCGTTTCACTTCAGGAGACCAGCCAGCAAGGCCATGAAAGCTAGTGGAGAATTAGCACATGAATGTTACACTGAGTTGGTTTAAAATGAACACATGCTTGAAATCATGTAGACCATGTATCTGGTAAACATGTAGTGCCATTGCAAACAGTATTGTAATTCTCTGGGATGTAATATAGTGAGATGTCTGCATTGCATAGGCAAGATTCATTTTGATAGTGTGGATAGGAAAAATATCTAATTTCAAATGAAATTCACCTACTATAAGCATTTTGAGTTACTGGAGTATCTCCAGTTATTACAGTAGGAATAGGTGAGTTGAGATATGAATAACACTTATTAAATAATATTCCTTTTAATATTAAATATGAAAAATTAGGGTCAGAAAAGTGAGCTTGTCTACATGATTAAACCTATGTTTAAAACAGGTATTTGTAACTTAAAATGTTCTGTTAAGAACGTTTCATTTTAAAGGACTCTTCAACAAAATCACAAAAGGTAACATTTATACTAATTATTTTTGAACATTTAATTTTTCAAAGGACTGGATGAAGAAAATCATAATCATTTAATATTTACTTCTTATACAATTTATAGTAATCTCATAAATAAAAATATCCCAAAAGTTGAGAACACCATGTAAAACTTCAACAACTGAACTATCAGCAAACTAAGCAATTTTAAAAATTGTTACTATGCAACCTACAGAAACTGTCTTTGAGCTGGCACCTTACTCATGGATGCACATTTCCTTATTGATAATAGTGCAGAGTCTAAGTATATGTGTAGACACAACTCGGCAACATACCTTGTCCACTTTACAAAGTGAAAAAGTCACTCACCACCATGTTCTCTTTGACCCTACAGTTGGTGTTCATTGTGGTTGGAGCTATAATAGTCGTCTCTGCCTTACAACCCTACATCTTCCTAGCAACGGTGCCAGGGCTAGTAGTCTTTATTTTACTGAGGGCATACTTCCTTCATACCTCACAACAGCTCAAACAACTGGAATCTGAAGGTACAGCATGGAATGGATTGCAGAGTTCCCTGGGAGTGGGGGAAGGGGGGCCACAGGAGCTTTTTGTCATTCACTACTACTATCCTGCTTTAAATCTCTAATTATATAACAGTGGTGTGTGTGCGTGTGTGTGTGCGCGTGTGTGTGCGTGCGTGTGTGTGCGTGCGTGCGTGTGTGTGTGTGTGTGTGTGTGTGTGTGTAGTAGAAGGAGAAGTAGTAGTAGTAGTAGTAGTAGTAGTAGTAGTAGTAGTAGTAGTGTGTGTAGTAGTGTGTGTGAGCATACTTGCTCATGCAGGCTTGTGTTGGAACCAAAAGCTACTTTTGCCATTGCTTCTCTTCTTTGTCCTCTCTCATCTTTTCTCCTCCTCCTCCTCTGCTTCCCTCCCCCACTTCTTTCCCACCCTCCCCCTCCCTCCCACTATCTCTCCTTCCTTCGTCCCTTTCTTCCTTCCCTTATCTCTCTTCTTTTGAGAGTTTCTCAGAGAACCTGGAGCTTGCTGTTTCAGCTGGAATGGCAGGCCAGGGAGGCCCTGGAACCCACCTGTCTTCATCTCTAACATTACAGACATTCAGTCTAGGCCCAAAGTTTTACATAGTTTACTGTAGTAGTAGTAGTAGTAGTAGTAGTAGTAGTAGTAGTAGTAGTAGTAGTAGTAGTAGTAGTAGTGTGTAGTAGTGTGTGTGAGCATACTTACTCATGCAGGCTTGTGTTGGAACCAAAAGCTACTTTTGTCATTGCTTCTCTTCTTTGTCCCCTCTCATCTTTTCTCCTCCTCCTCCTCCTCCTCTGCTACTGGAATCTGACCTCAGGTTCTCATGTCTGTGTAGCAGACATATTACCAACTGAACTCTCCCAGCCCAACAATGAAACTTATAAAGTACATGTGGATTGACTTTGTTGACTACTATAACTTTGTTTTGCCTTTCAAACAAGTGTATATCCTTACCATTGTTTATGCATAGACATGTATAAGTTCTTATACTGCTCAAAGTAAAAAAACAGCAATGCTATTATTCCTCAGAGTTTCTCCCAGATTTCAAGTGAAACTGGCTGGAATTCTTCCATTGTCTTATCGTCTTCAGGTCTTTCCTTAATGTCCTGGCATCTTTTGGTTAATCTTTGTTAGATCTCCTTAGGAAGCATCTCTTTCTGAAAGAACCTTGGTATGAGGCAATTATTTTTAAGAGAGCAAAATTAAACTGTGGTTCTGCTTTGAAACTTATGAGCTTAATCAATTCACAGAAAATCTAAACTGAGGGACTTAGAGATTGAGTCTAAAGACAAAACCCATTTTCTCAGCAGTTACTAATTTAGGATTAGCCAGGAATATTGACTATTCTTAGCCAAGAAATGTGAGTTAACAAGGAATGTGGTTCTGTCCTGTTATCAGATAACAGGACAGATAAAATGGTTGGCAGATAAAAGGGCAAGGCCATGCATTTTAAAGTAAGTCCTGGTATCAGTGAGAGACCTACAGCCGTAGATGCTTATGGTGAGGTTATTCTTGAGTTAATCTTTGTCAGAAACATGGCAGTATGAAATTGTGTTCTGTATTGCAAGCTGTACATTATCTCCTACGGGATGATTTTCAGGCAGGAGTCCAATTTTCACCCACCTTATTACAAGCCTAAAAGGACTCTGGACACTTCGAGCCTTCCGACGCCAGACTTACTTTGAAACCCTGTTCCACAAAGCTCTGAATTTGCACACTGCCAACTGGTTTATGTATCTGGCAACCTTGCGCTGGTTCCAAATGAGAATAGACATGATTTTTGTGCTCTTCTTCATTGTTGTTACCTTCGTCTCCATTTTAACAACAGGTAATCTGAACTTTTTAACAACTTGGATCACTTAGGTAAAAATTTTTGTTAATGATTAAAATGCCATATGTTTATATTAAAATATTTAAATGTTTTTAAGTGACTTGTAGAGCTTACAAGTAATTTCTATGCATTTCTGTTGTTTTGTTTCTAAATAATTTATTTAAAGGTTTATATGATATTGTTCTTAGTTTCACTATTTTAAGAATAATGAGACACTGAGTCAGATAGCAAAATGTGATTGACAACAAAAACATCTTTTTATGCTCATGTTGGCAATCTAAATGGGAAAAGAAAAACACACACATAATTGTGTACACAGGCACACACGCATATATATACTTCTCCTTTCACACTTCCTGTAAAATTTCTTCTTTTAACAAATAATTGGTAAAATTCTGTCTAATATGAATGTGAATAAATAAAAATTGCCACAGAAATAAAATAACTGACATAAAAGTGTATTATTTTTCAAATATAAATGTAATGAAATTTAGGATCTTCAAGGAAAAATTAAGTCACAATAAGAAAAATTAAATCTATACAGATAAATGAGTAACTATTTTAAGGTGCTGGGTTTCTGAGTCAAAATGCTATATGATTTATATATAATATTTTATTACATATAAAATATTGTATGTTATCTATGGCAAAATTTCAGAGTAAATGCCACGCCAATGCCAGATTTGCAACATTATTTGATTATAAGAGTTGATCAACCCCAGTGAAGCAGCCTTTGACGAGTTATCAAACTGCATCGTGCAGCCTCAGGGTGGGTGTCACACTCAGTTACCGGGAGGACTCAGAACAGACACTAGAGAGTCAGGCATAGGGATGACTCATTAGACACTGGTTTGTGGTCACTTCATTCTGTGGATAATTCAGTTCTCTTTCCCTCTGTCTCTCTGTATCTCTCTGTCTTTCTCTGTCTCTCTATGTCTGTCTCCCATATATATATATATACACATATATATATATATATATATAACATTTACATATATATGAGAGAAAGGTCTGTGTATGTGTCCCCCTCTCCCTCACTCTCTACCCTCTCTCAAAATAAGTTATCTTCACTTAACAAGACCACACTACATTAACTTCATGTGGCATCTTCATTCTGCTTCTTGAATTAATGGTACAGATCCTCTGTCTAATTATAAAGTCCTAGAAAGGACAAAAAAAAAATCTTACTTTTGTCTTTGGGCCCACTGCAGATTGACAACTGCTATGTGGATGGTTAACTTACCCATTTATTGCTTTCTTCATGCATGGCTATGAAATGAATCTATATGTAGGTATATTTGTGGATCTTCACATACAGTTATCTTGACATATTAGAAATAAATTTTGGAAGGCAGAATATTGATTATTTGTATATAAGATAATTCAGAGGGGATCAAAGATGACTAAATTACATGGATTAAGACTTCACAATTAATTCAAGTCAATGTATCACATGCTGTATCAAAATAGATAATATTATGACTAAATCCTAGGTTACCAAGGTCAGTCAAAATGTTTAATACTCAACATAGTAGAACCTCCAATTGGAATGAGCAGCACAGCTCAAGAACCCAGCCATAACCAGCCAATTCTATTGGTGTTGATTTTACTGATGATATTAACTTACATTAATTTACAGACATTAATTAACTATCCTAATTCTCTTGTGTGGGCAGATACACACTAATAACTCTCTCATAATATTGTGTGATATTTTGTGCAAGATAGTATGTCTTGTCTGTAGTAAATGACTAGTGATTATTAAATTGTTACTTGGTACTAAAATTTTACCTTACTTTCGTTTTAGCCCTCAGAGTAAGAAATATATAGGGGGGCTATATAAAATGAACTATTAACAATTTTCAATACATTATTTGATGTTAACACAGCATGATGTATGTTGTCTATGGTGTGCCTAAGATGGAGAAAATGTCAACATGAAAAATTTTAGTCAATAATAGGATAGCTTATTCATCTCAATGTTTAACTTTATAGTAATTTAATGCTAGATTAAGCACTATCAGTTGGGATATGATACACTGAGTTTATAACAATTTATGGACATTTATCTTAAAAATATTCATAGTCATAATACTCATTTTTAAAGTTTTAATTAGTTGCCCTTCTTAATTCTGAATGAAATTTACTCTAAAACATGTTAGCACTATTCTTTTCAAGCACAATGGTCCTTTTTCTTCTTGTTTTTAATGTAACGAACAAACTTCTCTCTCTTTTTTTTTTTTTTTTTTTTTTTTTTTTTTTTTTTTTTTTTTTTTTTTAGATATTTTCTTTATTTACATGCAAACTTCTCTCTTAAGTGACTGACATTAGTTTTCTGACTATCTGGTGACACAAGAAGTCTACTTTCTTAGAAACAGCCTCTAATGAGCAGAGAGCATGACCCTTAGAGAGATGCTCAGCACATGTGCGTGTGGTACTCAGATGGATGCATCCCTCCTATGCTTTTTGTAGAGGACCTCATTTCTTATTTATTTATATTTATTTATTCATTCCTTCATTTATGCGTGGTAGTGAAGTATTTGTTTTTATTATTACATACAGAGTAGGAGTAGACAAGACAATTACCCACTACCAACATTAGCATCAAGACCTAAGTATCATTTAAAAGTGTGGCAATTCCCAATGTTCAGTCACTATTTGATTTTAAATTTTGGTTGAAAACTTATTCAATGAGGGCATTATTGTTCAAAAGAGTCACTAAAACTGCATTAAGTTGAAACATAAATTTATTGGCAAGCGATGAGAGAGATGTGAATACAATAATTCACAGAAGAGAGAAATAACATATACTTTGTTCAAAAACCCTTTTCCATGTCTAGGTGAAGGAGAAGGAACAGCTGGCATTATTCTAACTTTAGCTATGAATATCATGAGTACTCTGCAGTGGGCTGTGAACTCAAGCATTGATACAGATAGCTTGGTAAGTTACTATTTTTAATTTTATGAAAAGTTAAGAGAACAAAACAAAAAGAGTAGGCAATAACATAAGGAATATATATATATGTTACTCAGTTTATAATATATATAATATATTATAATAGATAATATATTATGATATAATATAATATATAATATTATAATAAAATATATATATTACTCAGTTTTAGAAATAAAATGTTCAGGTTAATTTAAGGCCAGTCTGTATCACACATTAAGCTATGACATGATTTATCTTTCATCCTCATTGATTGTCATTGTGAATACTCTTGCACATGTGTCTTTGCCCTGGAGTTTTCCAAAGCAAATCCCAGGAGTGGAAGAAATTGCTGAGGTTAGAATTTCCCTAAGCTTGGCTTTACTAATGCCAAGTTACTCGGGTCAGTTGTGGTAGTATATACCTCCACCAAGACAGTATACGAGTGTTTCCAGCAATTTCAGACTTTTACAGTTTTTCCAGTCTGATGATTATGAAGTAACTACTACAATTTCAGGATTACGTAATAAGTCTTTATTGTTGATCACTTGGTTTGTTATTGTTGCTTATATCTATAAAATGCTTGTTTGTGTTATTAGCAACATGATGAGTTTGTTTGTGTTTATAGGTGTTTTTGAATCCTGAATCAGTTGTCAGCTCTATGCATTTAAATGGCCCTTGATGAAAGGAAACATTGAATTTGATAGAGATTAGTTTATTTTTCTTTGTGGCTTATGCATTTGGTGTCTTGTTTATGAAATCTTTCTGTGTATTAGGTTTTCACATTCAGCAGCTTGACATTTTTCATAATACTCTTGTCTTATTTTTACTGTTTTTTGTTGTTGTTGTTTTGTTTTGTTTTTGTTTTTTCGAGACAGGGTTTCTCTGTATAGCCCTGGCTATCCTGGAACTACTCTGTAGACCAGGTTGGCCTTGAACTCAGAAATCCGCCTGCCTCTGCCTCACAAGTGCTGGGATTAAAGGCGTGCACCACCACCACCCGGCGTCTTATTTTTAAAATGTCTGGTCTTACTGATTGTTCCCTCCAAAGTGTTTATCATTGCTCCTTTCCTTTGTGCTTAACTGATGTTGCCTTGTATTTTAGTACTTTGTGTATTCAAAGACCATATTTTGGCATAATGTATCTTCTTCTATATATAAGCTGAGAGCCTGAAGTGATATTTGTGTGCTAAAATTGCATGAAGGACTACTAATCCACAAGGGCCAGGGTGAGAAATTAAAGGAAGCACAATAGAGTTCTCTATTTATATTTTAATGAAAGGCATATTTTCAGTTAAACTTTAGAATTGGCCTGAGAACTTCATCACTGATTTCTTTTTAAAATCATCCAGTGGAAAAAAGACAGCATTTTCAACAAATGGTGCTGCTTCAACTGGTAGTTAGCATGTAGAAGAATACAAATCATTCCATTCTTATCTCCTTGTACAAAGCTGAAGTCCTAGTAGATCAAGGACCTCCACATAAAACCAGATACACTGAAACTAATAGAATAGAAAGTGGGGAAGAGCCTTGAGCACTGATTTCTTTTTTAATTTTTGATTACATTTATTTGTGTAGGTAAGGAATGTCCATGCCACAGCATGAGTGTGGAGATCAAGGGGAAACCTTGTGGGGCTCACTTCCCTCTTTTCAGCATATGGGTCCTGGCAACTGAACTCATGCCATCAGGCTTAGCAGCAAATGCCATGCCATGCTGATCCATCTTTGCTGAACTGTCACTGAATCTTAAGGCTTTTGACCTACATTCACTACTACATTTCTAGGAGGTCTAGAATCCCCAGTTAGAAACATCATACAACTCCCATTACTTCCTTTTTCAGACACACATTCATGTGATTACAAAATTTCTATTATAATATATATGTATATTAATATATAAATACATACAGTATATTTTTCATAAATATTTCACAAGAGAAAAACCTAAAATCTTTTAAAGCCTCTTCTTGTTTATGTTTTCATAGTTTGCTGTGGCATCTTAACAATTCCTTGAAATACAGTTTTCTTGGTTTTATTTTTCTTAGGTAGACCAGTTCCTATTCTCTTCTCCACACTTTTTGGTTTTATGTTGGAAGTAGCTGAAGAGTATTATATAAATGCTGTTTCTGTTTACTTAAATTTTTAAAACATGACTTCATAATTCAAAACCTTTGTGCACATTACCCATTTCTTTACATAAAAAAAAAATCTCTCCACCTTGTACATGTACAAATCCCTTTGCAAGGTTAATTTTCTAGCTTAATCACATAGCCAAACTTTTGACATTGCAACACAGTGTTGTCATCTGCAGAGTTCATACTCAAGATATGTACAGTTAAGCTTTTAAACTTAGTCACACACATACAACCTAAGGTTTTCAGAAAGTCTGTGATTCGTGTTGGCCTGCTTTTATAGCTCTATTTGTGCGGCTAGATTTGCCCTGTGAACTGTGGGTTGGACACTCCTGTTGGAATAGCCTATGCACAGGCTGACAAAACCTTTGCTAAATACATTTCTATTTCATGTTTCTAGTGTCTGTGAAAGACACTTTAAGGTATTTCTCCGGGTTTTTCCATGGGTATGCTAGACTTTGTAGCCTGTTCTTTGACATTGTATCTTTCATAGTATATGAAAGAACCTTTACAAGGACCTATTGTGTTTATGATATGGTCTATGAAGTGTATCAATATTTGCAGTTGATTTTGTTTTTAAAAGTAATGTTCTTTTGTTTAATATTAAAGAGCATATGTCAGCTTGCATTTCCTTGCCAAGCAATGCTGGTGGGCCTTCCTGGGTGTTGGTGGTCACTTTCTGCTATTGACTCCCATCCTGCTGGTCTTAACCTGCACTGCTGCTAAAACCACCCAAGAGTGCTCTTCTTTCCACCGCTTTCTTGGGAATCTGCAGGGAGAATGCCTGAGCAGTGCCTTCAGGTTTCATATCCACCTGGTATAACCACCAAGTTCTTACAGCACTGAGGAAAAGCTCAGCGTCATGTCATCTTATCTTACCATGTTTTCAACGGCATCTACAGTGATCTGAGTTTAAATGGAACAAATACAACATTTTCTTTACTATATTTTAAAACTAAGTGCAAGGCTATTCAGGAAAAGTCTTCAGAGTTGGAACAATTACTTCACTTACCTATCTGCCCCAATTTAAAACAGGAATACAGAGTCAATTTGGCTGTGAAAATTATGAACATAGCAGTATAACTTTGTTTTTATTTTCTACCTGTTACATACCCATAGATCTCTAGCTTTCTTTATCTCTCAGCTGTTAAATCCAATATCACAAGTTATGTTGTGTTTATTATCACATATCTGAAATGCAGATACTCAGAACTATCCAGCAATCTTTTCATTATGTTTTCATAATAAATTGATTTTTTCCAAGCTCTTTCCTTTATTCTTGCATCCTTTTAGACATTATAAAAATTCCACTCCTTAAGCTCTTAGCCAATGACCTTCCTACATATCTCACAGAAATACACACACACACACATATGTGTATGTATGTATATATTTGACTACAAATATATACATATATATATGTAACCAAAATAATTTCCTTACATCTCTCTACTAGCTCTTTCTTAATGTAGTATACTACTAGAGAATCTTGCAGTAGACATGACATCTCAGAGTACGAGTTCCTATACAGGCTTATTGAACCTCTAGTCATATGTACTCTCTTTTCCCATGTCCTTTCTTCTATCTAGAGGCAAATCCTGTGTTGCCTGCCCTTTATGAGACTTGTCACCAGTGAATACTCTCATTTGGTCTCCAGTTCCTATCCTAATTCTTTGACCTGTTTACGGCAAAACTTCTAATGAGATTGACTTTCTCTGTTATATCTTCTGTTCTTTATACAGTTTCTTTCATTTTCATCACCCATGTGAGTCACAATAAACATCGTGCACAAAGCAACATCCTGTCTTCTGCAGTTGTTGAGCACTGTTTTCCATGGATGAATCCTTACACTATTTCACTTTTCTACTACCTCTTGGGCCTCATCTCATGTGTTCTTTAAATCATCATTTGTATCACAACTGCCTTCTTTCCATATGCATTCTCTCTAGCTATTGTTATCTAACCCCATGCTTGAAAAACTGTCTCTTGATGAGTTATAGATTCATACATTTAGTGTACATGTTTCAGTTTCTGTCTGTACATATCCTGCTACAATCTTGATACCTCCATGCATCCATAAAATATTCCACTAGATTATCTTCTAATAGATTTGACATGTTAGGATATGAGTTCCTGTACATCAACTCAGAGTGCACATATGATCTTAATTGACCATTAAGATGATACAATGTATATACTCCCTTCATTAGCCTGAAAGGCCAAATAAATAAATGAGAGCCAGCAAAGGTATAAAAGGTGATATTTTAAACTCAGCAGTTTAAAATTAAACAGTCTGGTGACTAGGGGTTTGCTCACACATAATTTATTCATATCATAACTCATATCCTTCTCGAACTGTCTACCACAGAAGGAACAGAAAGTGAACAGCCTTAATATGTGAATGCCACTGCCTTCGTTTTCCAAGAAGACCAGAGGATCATCATCCCTCTTTCCACTAGATTATTGAACTGAACTGTATGTTCCTAGTAAAGAAAGAAGGAAGTCTCAAGGTTAAGAACAATGAGCTTACACGGCTTCCATTTAGATCACCATTAGTGAAGTTCCAGAACGTTCTTGCATGGTTGGTGCAATCTGAGAAGAGTTTTCTGTCAGCACAAAGTCGCTCTGTTTCTCCTTTGTGCTCTCATCACCTGTGTTTATTTTGGGTTCCACTAAGGATCAGGTGACTAATTGTAGAATGAGCAACGTGAAATGTGGGAGGACAAAAAGGAGTTTCTCCTTCATGACTGCCGTTACCAGATGCCCTTGTATTGAAGGCAGTTTGTGTTGTACCGATCTGACAGACGAATTAATTTATCCTATTTGTCTTTTCCCTCCTTTTAATGGTAGCTTGATTGTGGTTTGTTGTTGTTCTTACAAATCTTTGTGGTATATTTTTCAAGACATATTGCACATTCAACCACAGAGAGCCTTGTATTTCATTCTGGCTCAGACACTAAAAAGTTGAGTGCCTTTAGGCAAGTCATTGTTCCCCATTTCCAGGGCCTTATTTTCCTCTTCTGTAAAATTAAATCGTTTGGTTAGGAATTTTTCAGATTGCTGGCAGCTTTGACATTCTCTCTCTTCTGAACCCTTCCATATAAAAATGTAAACTCTTAACCTATATGTAGATATTATTTCAGTTCTCAGGAAAACCAACCCTATCCTGAATGCTGAAATTCATTGAATCTTACCCTACAGTCACTACCGCTGTTCTTTAACTCAATGTGTTACTATAGCCAACAAAGAAAGAGTAAGTAATAGAATGATATTTTTGAACCTTGATTAAGACAAGAAACTTAACAGCCCCCCTCAGGAGTTGCTGGAGTGTACAAAAATGTGTGGTAAGCTTGGAAAATTGATTAGGGCTTTGTGCCTGCCGCTTTAACTTCCTGGTTTAGCTTTTCTTATTTGTACAATGAAAGATCATGGGCTCTCAGTCTGGCTACACATGAATAAAGCTTCTTCAGGTTCACAAAGGCCAGGGAAATTAGTTCTTCTGCTGGGGCAAAGTGACAGGACCTGTTGTCTGTATTTTGAAATGTGCCCAGGTGATTCTAGTGTGTATGTAGGCCTTTAAATCACTGGGTTAAGTGGTCTTGCAGATTCATTTTTGTTTTGAATTTCTGTGAGTCATGTCACAAGGATTAGCAAACATTTTCTCTTAAGGTTGAAATGAAAATAGTTTCAGCTTTGTAAGCTTATAGGCTCATGACAGCAACTCACCTCAACCTTTTTATGACAAAGCAGCCATAGATGTTCGTGTGTGTACGTGCATGCTAGTGTGTGTGTGTGTGTGTGTGTGTGTGTGTGTGTGTGTGTGTGTGTGTGTTTCATTTCACTTTGGTAATTATTATTTTCAGTTTATTTGAATTTTGAAGGGTTTTGGTTTGAGAGATAGGGAGGAAATATGAAATTTTGTGGTTAGAGAGATAGTAAGGAGAATCTGGAAGAAACTGGGGGAAGAAGAAAGAATATGGTCAAAATACATTGTATGAAAAATATAAATAGAAGTTATTTTAACAAAAAATAAACTAAAATAACAAATCAAATATCCTATCAAGAATTCAGTATTTTCCTCTAAGCATCTAGATTTTTAAGTATTCTAACTTCTCTAAAGCATTCTGTCAGCCAGCTTTATCTTTCGTATGTAACATAAATACTCATGTAAACATCATTGACAGCACAAAAAAAATGGTTTGCTAGTGGTCCTTCCATTTACTAGTAATTGTATCCCTTAGGTTAAGAGTGAGCAGAGATATGGCCAATATGCCATACAGTATGCTTATATATTACCTTCGTCAACTACTGCTATGCATGAAACCTGATTTGGAGTGTGGCAGATATACTAGTGACACTCCATTGAAAAAATTGATTTTCCCTTTCCCAGCAAGTATCAATTGCAAATAGTTTCTTGGTTAAGGGTGAGACATGTCCACTTGCCCTTTTCAGCACTGAGATTTTTGACTGGTTTGAAGATGTGGAGATCTTGTGAATGCTATCACAGTCTCTGTGAGTTCACATGTGTACAATCCTGTTGTATCTGGATGACACGGGTTCCTTGGAATTATCTACCACCACGTGCTACCTTCCCTTCCTATAGATTCGTCAGTTTTGAGAGGAGTGGTTCTCTTATTCTCTGCACATTGTCCAGTTGTGGGTCATTTTGTCAATTAGTTTCTGCTGCAAGGAAAGGCTTCTCTGATGGTGGCCGAGTGAGGCACTGATCTATGGGTACAACATTATGTCATTAAGAGACATTTTCCTGTTGATACTTTAGGCAGAATAATAGAATTCAGCTTTCCTCTACAGCCCATGACCTACCTAGTTAGGTTTTTGCCCACGTTAGACGTGTCTAGTATTCTATCTCATGGAATAGTTCTTAACTCCAATTAGATAATTGTTGGTTAATCTACGATACTTATGTCACTATTGCACTTGTATATCTTGCAGGCAGGTCATTATTATAGTTTCTGGATTTGTAGCTGGATGATATTAATGATCTGTAATTATTTTATGTGTATGGAGGTTTTGCCTGCATCTGTTTACTACATGCATACCTGGTGTCCAGTATGGACTGTAGACAGTGTTAGATCCCCTGGAACTGGAGTTACAGATAGTTGTTGGCTGCTTTGTGGATGTTGAGAATTAAATCCAAAATCCGCTAGAAGAACAGCTAGTGCTCTTTACCACTGAACTATCTCTCTGTCCTCCCTCATAATCTTTCTAAATTCAATCATGGCTGTAATAGCCTCTTTTATTAGCTGTAAAGGATGAACAGGAAAATCTAGAGTAATTTTCATGTTAACGGAGTTGCCTCCTTCATAAACTAACATTAAAAGGAAGCTATTGAACTACGTTTTGTTATTGCCATCATCATTGTTATCTGGGTGCTTAGATTAGTACCTTTAGACATTAGTGTAAAGATAATAACAGTTAGTTTTAAGGTTCTCCTCTTCCTCTATATTTAAGGGAAAGCTTTGGCTATTAATAAAATTAATGTACCAACAGTTAGAAGCACATGAATCTCAAGCAAACATTACACTTTATCTTGGCTACATTCAAATTTTAAAGAATAGGAATCCATGGTATGTTAAGTTTTCTTCTCCATAAATAAAAAACGGATTCAGTGTTTTAGCACCTGGCTCACCTGGCTCTCCTTTTGTCCATTGCCTTTAAAGTATGAAAAAAATGGTGCTAATTCCTTACCTGACTTCATTGCAATTTAACTCTAGCCACACAGA
Source organism: Mastomys coucha (assembly GCF_008632895.1). Taxonomy (NCBI): domain Eukaryota; kingdom Metazoa; phylum Chordata; class Mammalia; order Rodentia; family Muridae; genus Mastomys; species Mastomys coucha. The sequence goes on from NW_022196903.1 coordinate 13,885,551, forward strand.
GACTTTTCCTATCCATGGGACTGACTAACCTTCTTGGGTAAGAGTGCCCATACTCTTCCCTCTTAACGCTTCTAAGCACAGCAAACAGCAGCTTGAGACTGGCGAGTATGTCAGTCTACAGCTTTAAAGATAATACCAATGCTGAGCGACTGTCTAGTGCTAAGATACCATGGTTCTTACATACCATGTGGAAATATATAATAGACAATCCTTTAAGAAAGGATTAAGTGAGTTTTACAAGTTTTATGAAAACATGTAGGTGAGGCTAAAACTGCAGGGATAATCTCTGCTTTACTGTGTAGAAGAATCACCTATCAATAAAAATGGTACAGCCAGTAAGCCGAGGCAAGGGTAGAAGGCAGGACTTCCGGTTGGGAAAGAGTCAGGCAGGAGAGGGGATTTGGACAGGGATGTGGATATAAGAAACTGAGAAGAATAATCCAGCCACATAGCTGAACTCAGGTTAGAATAAATGGGATAATAAGCTCAGAGTTACTTGGGGGAACCAGCCTAGCTTTTGGCTTAGGCATTTATTAATATTAAGCCTCTGAGTCTTTATTCAGGTACTGGGGCATGGGCAGAAAAGTCTATGGCTATATAAAACTAGTTGGCGTGTTGTAACCTCTGTCTAATCCAGTTAGCAGTATACATTTGTAGATTTAGAAAACGAGATATAAATACCCAGCCTTGAAGACATACCTTATCATCCTCACAGCATTGCCATTATCACTGTATAAGAGAAAAAACAATGGCTTTATTAGTTAGTGACAAAGGTTTAAATGTCTTTGTATGGTCAAGCACTAGATGTTCTGGATAGTCCATTCTTTGAGTACAAGAAATACTGTGAACAATTACAATGGGGGTAGGATTGGGTTCATTACCAAACCAGTATATAATCCTCAGGTCTTCTCACTTAGATAGACCTGTCCATAGGCCCTTGGGTCAGATTTCTGTCACTATAACAAACATCATGAAAAAACGAAATGCTTCTTTTGGCTTACAGTCTCAGAAGTGTCAGCACATGGTTACCTGCCTTGACTTTAGACCTATGCTGAGGCAGAACATCATGGCAACAGGAATATGTGTCAGAAAAGGCAGCTTACCTCATGGCATCCAGGAAGTGGTATTAGGGGTTTAGGATGGGGGACAAACTCTCAGGGGCTGAATTCCTCTGATTATTCCATACCTCCCAATATTTCTACTATATTCTAAAAGCTCCATCATTTTGGGACCAAGCCTTTATCCTGGAGTGACATTTACAATCCAATGCATAACTACTAGGTTTAGGGACAAGGTAGGTTCAAAAGACATATATGTTGGATCATCATTCAGGCACTGAGAGGGTCATTAAGATGACTTACATGGCAGAGGCTGCCTCTAGCCTTCTCTATTTAGGAATCAGCTACCTGCAAGTCCTGTTTCCAGGAAGGATGGGCCCCTTACTTTCGGACTTGATAATAAGAACTCTATAGTTAATCTGGTACGTATAATTTGAATTCTTGTTCTTAAGAAGGACCTACCAAATTGCCCAAGCTTTCCACAATGCTGAGATCCATTTTTATAGAGGATATGAACCTTTGATAGGGAAATCAAGCACATCATCTCTAGGGCTTCAACTGTGCTGTAGTTGGTTAATTTTGCTTTTGCTGAGGGGAAGGAAGGATTCTGGCTAGTTCAGAGATCATGCTAGTTTTGCAGTGGAGTTGAGTTCTTTTTGCATGCTCCTTTCTGAGCTCTCTTTCCATAACTCACCGATTTTTCTACTTGTCTAGAAAAATTATCTGGGAGACTTTGTCTTGTTCTGTCTTCTCTTTTTTGCAGAACCTCTTGGTTTCTTCTATGCTTTTTGGGATACAAGACAGGACACCTTGCAAGTTGCCCTTCCTCGTGGACAGCCTCCTTTTGCTTCCGATTGTGGGTGGAAGGAGGGTGACTGTTTTCTCAGCCATCCTAAGTTTATCAATGACAAGATTTTTTCCAAAACTACTAAGTCTTCAGTGTTCCAGTGTGGGTTTTCATTTTTAGAAGTATCGAAGTCATCCTTTCTTGCCCAGATTAACATCTGAGCCCGAGCTCAAATGACCACTTTCTTTGAAGCTATGAACACCTACAGTTGTATGTATCTTTGGGCCTTGACCTTTGAAGCATAAAAGTCATTGTTCATATGACTACAAAATGCTGAATTGTCATCGTGTCTTGACTTTAAAAAGACTATTTTTGAGACTTGAAAGAATGCTGTGGTTCTGGTGTGACTTCCCCTTCTAGAGGCGATCAACATGCTCACAGCCCCGTGGTTCAAGAAACTGGTTAGTGACTAGCCTACTCCATAATGGCATTTCAGTAGTTATAAATTGCCTGCACTTGCTACTTTATCTGATTGTTAGAAAATGTCCTCAGATATTGAACTACACTTTGCTCATATGTTATAACGAGTGTTCACTGTTAAGAAATCGTGTGTTAGTCAAGGATATTTTCACCAGGCTGAGAATAGTTAGACTTGAGGTTCATTTTAAGCATTGAGATTCTAAGAAACAAATTATAAACTTTCAATTTGAACACTCAATATGTATATTCCATCTAACACATAGAATGTTAAATGTTCTGGATTTGTTTTTAATGGTGACTATCACTGATCAAGTTAGGTTACAATGCTTAGATCAAAGAAATGTGTATTACCTTTCAAAATGGCCAAAACCTAGGTATACATCACTTCCAGCTGAAAGGGAAGAGAAATAGGAGGGAACTGATGGTTGGAGTCCCAGAGGAGGGTCCCAAACTCTTGTCTCTTCCCTTCTACTAGGAAATATCACTATAAACCTAGCTGTCAGTGCATAATATCCTTCCTATTGTGCCACATGGCTTCCAGAACCAAGCATCTACTCTAAGATGATGGAAGAAGCCACTCTTCCACAATTCCATGGAATTGAAAATGTGTGTAACCTTTATATATGGTTACATTTTTCTAATGATGAAAATTGATATTTCAAGTAATAGTTATTAGAAGTATAAATTTCACTTTCTATCTGTGCAATAACTTTTTTATTAAAAAAGATTTTCTTTATTTACATGTCATATGCTATCTTCTTTCCTAGTTTCCCCTCTGAAAAAAAAAGAAAAAAAAAGCCTGTTCCCTACCCCCTACCCCTGCTTACCAACCCCACCTTCTCCCTCTTCCTGGCCTGGGCATTCCCCTGTATTAGTTAGTTCATATTGTTGCTCATCCTAAGGGCCTGCAAACCATTCATCTCCTTGAGTCCTTTCTCTAGCTCTTCACTGGGGACCCTGTACTCTTAACAATGGATGGCTGTGAGCCTCTACTTCTGTATTAGTTGGGTACTGTCAGAGCCTCTCAGGAGACACCTATATCAGGCTTATGTCAGCCAGCACTTGCTGGCATCCACAATAGTGTCTGGATTTGATGACTGAATATGGGAGGGATTCACAGGTGGAGCAGTCTTTGAATTGTCCTTCCTTCAGTCTCTGCTCCATAGTTTGTCTCTCCAACTCCTTTCATGGCTATTTTGTTGCCCCTTTTAAGAAGGAATGACATATCCATACTTTGGTCTTTCTTCTTCTTGAGTTTCTTGTGGTTTGTGGATTGTACTTTGGGTATTTTGTTCTTTTGTGATTGGGTTACCTCACTTAGGATGATATTCTCCAGATCCATCCATTTGCCTAAGAATTTCATAAATTCATTGTTATTTTTCATAGCTCAGTAGTACTCCATTGTGTAATGTACCACATTTTCTGTATCCATTCCTCTGTTGAGGGACATCTTGGTTGTTTTCCAGCTACTGGCTATTATAAATAAGGCTGCTGTGGACATAGTGGAGCATGTGTCCTTATTACATGTTGGAGCCTAGGAGTGGTACAGCTGGTTCCTCTGGTAGTATTATGTCCAATTTCCTGAGGAACTGCCAAACTGATTTCCAGAGTGGTTGTACAAGTTTGCAATCCCACAAGCAATGAAGGAGTGTTCCTCTTTCTCCACAATATCGCCAGCATCTACTGTCACCTGAGTTTTGATGTTAGCCATTCTGACTGGTGTGAGGTGAATCTCAGGGTTGTTTTGATTTGCATTTCCCTGATGACTAAGGATGTTGAACATTTCTTGAGGTGCTTCTCAGCTGTTCAGTATTTGTCAGTTGAGAATTCTTTTTTTTTAGCTCTGTACCCCATTTTTTAATAGGGTTATTTGGTTCTCTGGAGTCTTAACTTCTTGAGTTATTTGTATATATTGGATATTGGCCCTCTATCAGATATAGGATTGGTAAAGATCTTTTCCCAATCTGTTGGTTGCCATTTTGTCCTATTGATAGTGTCCTTTGCCTTACAGAAGCTTTGTAATTTTATGAGGTTCCATTTGTCAATTCTTGATCTTAGAGCATAAGCTATTGGTGTTCTCTTCAGGAGAATTTCCCCTGTGCCCATGTGCTTGAGGCTCTTCCCCACTTTCTCCTCTATTAGGTTCAGTGTGTCTGGTTTTATGTGGACATACTTGATCCATTTTTACTTGAGCTTTGTACAAGGAGATAGGAATGGATTGATTTAAATTCTTCTACATGCTAACCACCAGGTGAGTCAGCACTATTTGTTGAAAATGCTGTCTTTTTTCCCACTGGGTGGTTTTAGCTCCTTTGTCAAAGATCATGTGACCATAGGTGTGTGGGTTTATTTCTGGGTCTTCAATTCTATTTCATTGACCTACCTGCCTGTCACTGTACCAATACCATGCAGTTTTTATCACAATTACAATAACTTAAACATTGTGGATTCACTAAAAATTCACTAAACTGCCAGACGTGGTGGTACAAGCCTTCAGTTCCAGAACTTGGAAGGTAGAGGCAGATGGGCCTCTATACATTCAAAAACATCCTAGTCTACAGAGTGAGTTCCAGAAAAGCTAGGGCTATACAGAAAAATCCTGTCTTGAAAAAAAATCCAAAAAAAGGAAAGAAAGAAAGAAAGAAAGAGAGAAAGAAAGAAAGAAAGAGAAAGAGAAAGGAAAAGAAATTGACTAAGCATCAGATGTCTACAAATATCTGAGTAGACATATAGGATTGTAGATAGTTTTTAAAGAAATTGGAGAGGCAGTACTGTCTGCAGTGCCCCATTATCTTACAACATACTGTGTAGTACTGTCATAGAGGGGAAAATATTTCTCTTTGACATCATCTATGCCCTTGAGAATACTTTGGTTAGATGTGTGTGAACTGTGTAACTGAGATTTAAGCAATCACAAAAATAAACAGGTCTCTACAGAGCCCAATTATATGTGTCTTAGTTGTTTTGCTGGCTAAGCATTTAATTATATCTAATTATTTCTTGTTATTTCACTCAAAACCCTGACAAATAACCTAGTGACAGGTAGCTTGCATCATAATTTAAAGGTTATTTTTTTAGGCAATGTCAAACAAATTATGACAATGTCTAGAGTTCTCAAACAAACAAACATACTGTTATTTTCATTTCAGATGCGATCTGTGAGCAGAGTCTTTAAGTTTATTGATATACAAACAGAAGAAAGTATGTCTGCACAGATAATGAAAGAACTACATAGAGATGGATCATCTAATGTTTTAGTCATTAAGAATGAGCATGTGAAGAAAAGTGATATCTGGCCCTCTGAAGGCGAAATGGTTGTCAAAGACCTTACTGTGAAATACGTGGATGATGGGAATGCTATATTAGAGAACATTTCTTTTTCAATAAGTCCTGGACAGAGGGTGAGATTTCAGCATTACTTGTTGTGTTAGTGAGTCGCAACAACCATAGCAATGTGTTAGTAAAACCTTTTGTAACATAATTATACAATTAGTATTCTTTATACATAGTTGAAGGTGTGACTGTGTAAAGTTATTATGTTTCATATGAAATTTGAATTAGAGTCTATGCAACAGGTTATTGTAAATGTGATTGTATTTGAATGTGACTATACTTGCAAACATGTAATTAATTACAGATTTTCCAACTGCAGATGCCTTTAAATACTCAACAGGCACCAAAAATACAACCATCACTAAGAACAATAGCACCAAATTCGTTGATTGGCACAGTGTAAATTGATCCATCCCTTAGTTAACTTTTATGAAACTTTAAACTTGAGTGATTTTCTTTTTTTTATTAGATATTTTCTTTATTTACATGTAAATTTCTTCATTCCCAGTTTCCCCTCCAAAAAACAAAGAAACAAACAAAAACAACAAAAACAAACCCCTGTTGCCTCCCCCCTCCCCATGCCTGCCACTCCACCCTCTCCCACTTATTGGCCCTGGTGATTTTCTTGTAGGCAATGGATAGTTATATCTTAGTTCTTTGGGCCACTCTGCCAATCCATGTCTCTCAATTGGTGAGTGTAGACCATGAGCATCTAGAGTGGTAGGCACGTGTGCAGCCATTATAGCTCCTTCCCTTCTTGTTCCTTGCTCTTGCTTTTTACCCCTATTTTTACCTTAAACCCTTTTCTTTCTGTTGCTCTTCCTTAGTATTTATGATTCCACATCTTTCTCATTTCCTAACATAGTAATTCTACTTTTGTAATATTTATGAGTTTCTCTAGAGTTCACAGTATATATTTACAATGAATCCAGGTCCATTTTAAAAGAATAATGTTGTCACATAAGTAGCATCAGCACCTTGTAGTCCTTATTTCTCCCTCCTGTGGCTTATATTCTTTCTATGGACCATTTTGTGTATTCACAGATCATACATGCGAATAGATGTTATTAAAATGACTTTAAGTGAGTTTTCCTGTTAGACCCAGTAAGAGTAAGAAAAGCATTTTACTTTCTAAAATGCTTCCTTTATTCATTTAGTTCCAAGTTTGCAATTCCTTGTAGATCTGAGTTTTGTCTTTTCTGAGTAAGTTTTCTTAACATATCTTTCAAGATAAGCCTATTGACAGCACAGTGCTTCTGTGTTGGTTTGATAATTTCTTACTTCACCTTAAGTTTTGAAAGATAGCTTCACAAAGTTCACAATCCTAGTTTGGTGGAGTTTTGTTTTTCCTCTTTATTCCACTCATTTCCTGACCTTATGGTGTCCGCAAAGTTATAAGTAATTCTTACCTCAATTTTTTTTTTTTTTGTTGTTTTGTTTTTTTGAGACAGGGTTTCTCTGTGTAGCCCTGACTGTCCTGGAACTCACTCTGTAGACCAGGCTGGCTTTGAACTCAGAAATCCGTCTACCTCTACCTCCCAAGTGCTGGGATTAAAGGCGTGAACCACCACTGCCTGGCCTTACCTCAATTTTTAATAAATAATATATTTTTCCTCTGGGCTTCCTTCAAGAGGATTTCTTTAAAAATTTTTGTATTTTCTAGATGATGTGCTGTGGTATGGTTTTTTGGCTTTGAGCAACATTCTGGTTATTTTTCTCTGTGTATGAATTAAGCATGTGACACTAAGTTTTGAGGGAACCCGCGTAGTAACTGTAGTTTGAAATGTTCCCCTCCATCCTTTTCTTCTCTTTTTCTTTCTTCTTTCTTCATCTCTGTCTTCTTTCTCTCTCTGGTATTTACATTACAAACAAGTTACACCTTTCCTAGTTGTGACGTGATTCTTGGCTCTGCTGGGGGGAGTGGTTTGTTGTTGTTGTTGTTGTTTTTGTTGTGCAGAGGCATGTTGGTGTTGGCTGCTCAGTATTCTTTCCTCACACATCTTAACTGTTGTGGAGCTCCTCAAGGCATCCTCCATCCTTGTTGTACATGTTTTTGTTTGTTTGTTAGTTAG
>NW_022196903.1:13893290-13896590 GCF_008632895.1 Mastomys coucha
AGAATGACCCCTTTCTGTTTACTAATGATCCATCTGTTACTATATACCATTTTTCATGATAAAACCCTTATCACATTAGTCACAGTTGTTTTGCATTCCCAATCTATTAATTATAGTTCAGGTCCTTGTCACATTTGGCTTTGTTCTATCCTAATATTGCTTATTATTTCCTTTTTTCTATTTCAACATATCTCATAGTTTTTTCTTGAGAGGGAGACATAGATGACATGCTTGGGAAAAGGGCCTATGATTGTAGGCTCTTAGTAATAGACTGGCTACCTGTGCTGGAGTGTAGAGAGAAATTACATCTTCACCTGTGAGCTTTATGTTCCACCAGCTTGCTCACCTCTTTAGGTAGTACAGAATGGTTATAGTGGGCTAGCACTAAATATTTCTATATCCTAAAGTCAGTTAAGCTAGGCTTTTGGAAAAATCTCTAAGTTATAAAAGATAAAATAGTCTCATTCAAGAGAGGTCTTAAGTGGAAGACAATGTTCTAGCCTATCTCAGAATGACCACTCTCTTGTGGGGTTGCTTGAAACCTAGAGGAACTTCCTCCAGTCTTCCTGTGAGTTCTCTGGAGGCTGCCAGGAACTGCTCCCCTCTCCACAGTTCACAATGAGCCCTGGTCACCTTCTCCATGTAGTGAGTGTAGTACTGGTACATGCTCACTCTAGATTTCTGCTTGCTACTTTCTGCTGGTCTTTGTGACTGTCTATATCTGTTTGTCTTTCTCTCCAACTCTAGGGGCACAGTCTTTTGCTCTGTGACTTTACCTTTCTGACAGAAAATTTGTTGCTTAACTTTTTACTTAAGATGGAGGAACTTTCCAGTTAGTGGTGGCACATACCTTTAATCCCAGCACTTGGGAAATGGAGGCAGGTGGATTTCCATGAATTCAAGGCCAGCCTGGTTCACAGAGTGAGTTACAGAACAACCAGGGCTACACAGTAAGACCCTGTCTTAAAAAAAATGAAAACAAACAAACAACAATACAACCCAAAAAGAATATCAGTGTTCTCATCAAATGAGCACATCTAAATTTGTGGATTTGCTAAAAGTACACCCCATTCTGCCTTTATAAAATCTGGTGTGAGGCTGCAGAATCATTTAACTATTTGAGCAGCCCAAGTGTCTTATTAACAATAAGCAGATATGTGAACATATAAGGTCAGTTATAATCACCCATGAGTCTGATGTTTCATTTGATTGTCTGTCTTAGTTTCTGGAGACCACAAGGAAACGAGATAATTACAATGCATTTCCCTCTGCCATTAAAGTGCAGATAAGGTGTTTTAAAGGGACCATGCCACAACCCAACCCCTCTACTCTTGACACAATGGAATTCCTGCTCCTACCAAGTTTGGCTCGGATTAGCTCTCCAGATTGTAATTTGATTATGTTGGTCTAAATTTTGCAGAGTTCAGGTGCATTGAGGTTACTAAAAACATTGACTCATACTTAGGGCACATCTTAAGAGCTTGTTTGCAGAAGTACTCTTACAAATAAGATAATTATTATGTGACAGTTACTCAACAAGACATCCTTGTTAGGGTATGAATCAATTAGGTTCCTTGCTGTTGAAAAACTGGTCAGACAATATACCTGCCAGTACTTTGATGTGAAGAAACCAGAGCAATAGCCAAAGGGTTTAAAGCCTCAGAAAGTGTTTAATGATTGCCTTCCAGCCCAGTATTATGCCAGCATAAGAACTGAGTTCTCTGAAAATGTATTTCCTTTTTGGAGGAAATGCATTGAGCTCATTTAACCCTACTAGGGATTAGTACATCAAGGTACATTCTGCCAACTATCCAGTAGATGAACTCTCTTCCATCTGTCCACTTTTACTTTCTTTTCTCTCCTATATATCACCTCCACTGACTTATTCTGATTTCTTATTTAACTTATTTAACATTGCAGTGTGGGAAAAATCATAACATAAGGTTAATGTGTATTTGCACAACATGGACTAGCACAGAGATGGAAGCGGGCAGTGTGGAATTCCTCCAGATTTTAAAATTAATATTTTATCTAGTCATTGAACAAAATTATTATATACTTATTTATTATATATTTAATAATATGTATGCTCATTAATTTGCCCATCTATCTGACTGCCTTTCAGTCTACCTCAGTATTGAGCACCTTTTGTAAGCCAAGTACACATGGGTCCATTTATTCCTTCATTCTTCCACTCACCCATTTTCCCATCCTTTCTTCCTCCAATCTATCAGCTAATCCAAGTATTTATTATGTAAATACACCATCCCAGATGGAGAAACTGGAAAAAAACTGGGTAAACTATGCAATCTTTGTTGAATTTATATTTTTTATGTAAATAAAGGAGAAAATAAATCATTAAAAATTCTTCTTCATAACATTTGCTTATTTTCCCAAGAACAATGGTTCATAAAAATTACCTTGTAGAGCTCTTTTGATGGTAGGAAGGCAATCACTCGTGTCACTGTTCTTCACAAGCTTACCACAAAGCCTACGTTATTGCCAAGTAATTTACTCAGTAAATTATTATTATTTTCTTTGGTTGTGGCCTATGCCACAGTTTGAGTTTATAAGTTATTGCTAGCCTACATGAAATAAATATAGAATCTGTAAATATTTAGAAATTCATTTTATAATCTATTTAAAGTACTGATTTGCAGTTTACTAAAAACAAACAGTTTTTCACCAACCACATATATGTAAAGAACACTTTTCAAAAAGGCCATTTTTTTCCCTAAAGAAGTCAAACAATAGGAAATAAAGGGGCAACGTGAACAGCATGAAACAAATTTAAGTGTTGTGTATGTATAACAGTTTATTCTGTGGCTAGTTAGTTATTGCAAGGAACTGAGCTTCTATCAGAACAAAGAATGTGAGCTTTGAGGACTACCTGGACTACTGAGCTCCTGGGTGGAAGGTAGCCTTAATCTGATGACTGAGCTCCTGAGTGGAAGGTAACCTGGACTACTGAGCTCCTGAGTGGAAGGTAGCCTGGACTACTGAGCTCCTGAGTGGAAGGTAACCTGGACTACTGAGCTCTTGAGTGGAAGGTAGCCTGGACTACTGAGCTCCTGGGTGGAAGGTAGCCTGGACTACTGAGCTCCTGAGTGGAAGGTAGCCTGGACTGCTGAGCTCCTGGGTGGAAGGTAGCCTTAATCTGATGACTGATCTGAGTGGAAGGTAGCCTTAATCTGATGACTGATCTGAGTGGAAGGTAGCCTTAATCTGATGACTGATCTCCTGGGTGGAAGGTAGCCTGGACTACTGAGCTCCTGGGTGGAAGGTAGCCTGGACTACTGA
>NW_022196903.1:13896600-13947748 GCF_008632895.1 Mastomys coucha
GTGGAAGGTAGCCTGGACTACTGAGCTCCTGGGTGGAAGGTAGCCTGGACTACTGAGCTCCTGAGTGAAAGTTAGCCTTAATCTGATGCTGTGCTCTTGCAGCTGTGGCCTTTGAATAGCAAGAAAGGTTTTCTGAATATGCTTTTTGCTTCTCGGAGTTTCCTTCTGGCCAGAAGAGTCACATGTTAGCATTTGATTTGAGCATTGCTGAAATGCTGAATGATCTTGACTCTCTGCTCCACGAGCATTCTGTGGGAATATGTACTTTACTGAACATGCCCATATTTTATCATCAGGCCTGAACTTGACACTGCTAATTTCTTAATGGCAGAATCCAAACCCCCTCTTCAATGCTGGGGCCCAATCCCTCAACCTTGTATATGCTGGACAACTGTTGCTGCACCAATGAGGAAATAAATTTAGTCCAGGGACAGTAACTAATGTTAGGCCTCTTTTGAGTAAGCACTAAGTTTGTATCCATGTTCAAAAGTGCATCAAGCAGCAGGTCCTTGCTTCTAGTTTGAGCCCATCCATAGAGATGACGTGCATCAAGATATACTATTTTTACTTTTCCTTGTCTTAAAAAATGACACTCTCCCCCTTTTTATCATTAGTAAAAGTCAGTTGTCAGTGAAGCCTGCATCAGGAATACAATCCTGTATGGCCAGTTTCTGATTTCAGTGGCAGATTATGATGAGTTCCAGATCAGTTCCAGATGATGATGAGAATTGGGAGTGTGTCAAAAAGCATTAGTGGTTACATGACACGAGAAACAATCCCACTGCTTGTGGTTGAAGAGCAGTACTGTGTGGACATGTAGGGTTCTGTCCTTAGTGGAAGAGTAATGCCATCATTTTTCCTGCTAGGTGGGGCTCTTAGGAAGAACTGGCTCAGGAAAAAGTACTTTGCTGTCAGCATTTTTACGAATGTTGAACATTAAAGGTGATATACAGATCGATGGTGTCTCATGGAATTCAGTGACTTTACAAGAATGGAGGAAATCTTTCGGAGTGATAACACAGGTGAGCACAAAAATGTCAAAAGCAATACGAATTAACATTTTTATCATTATTTGGTGAGATTAAGAGATTAAGAGATTCATATCCCTCTGCAACTTGTATTTGGCAAGTCCTACCATCTTGTCTACTGTGCAAGAAAAATGTAGCATATGGAATGAAAGTATCTCACAAAGTTTGGAATTCTGTGTGATGCCTATTTCTTGAAGTGTTTTGATAGTGTTTTCCTGAAGCACAACCTGTAGCAGCAGCCTGGGTCCTTCGTTGTGAGTGGCTTCATAGTCCTGCTTCAGTACGTGATCTCCGACTGAGTGATAGAGCTCATGGATAAATTTGCTCGGCAAGACATGGAAGATGCTTCTGAGCCCCCGGAAGCAGGACAGAGTGGAATTTGGAAATTGAAGTGCAGTGATTTTTTTTTCCTTTGGAGTTTTGAATAGGAATAACAATGTCAGGTCAATCTAGATTATTGTAAAGGTCAGCTTTTGATTCGGGCAGTACAGTATCTCTAACAGCACCACTTAGTGCTATTCTGTGTGTGTGAGACAGCACATGCTGACTTCCTGTGTAGAGAAGAAACAGCAACAGTTGCAGTCAACATGACCCAAATGTGAACCAAGAGATGGCGTTACTAAGACAGAAGCCAGAAGAATTGCAGGATTTCTGCTGGTGTTTGCCCTTTTCTCTGAGACTTTTCCTCCTTTTGTTCTACTAAGCACTGAATCCAATCCACTAAGATGGCTCTTTAAAGCACTTCTGTATTTTTTAACACAAAATTAACATTCCGGGAGTATCACCAGGTAGACCAACTACAAAGCTAGACCAAGAAAATGCTTGTGTTTCTTGATAAATGATCTTCACAGAACATTTGCTCCTTTCAAGTGGTGAGACAATAGATATTGTAACCACCAAACTGATGCTTTTAGTTTGTTTCTATGGTGTGCCATTTTTCAAGATGCTTCATCCTGGCTGAAGTTGTGGAAACACTGTGTGTTCCTCAAAAACACAAAAGGGATTGTCAGATGGTCTAAAGATAAAGAAACCCTAGGAATACAAAGTTCCTGAGGTGATGGTGTTAGGCCAGTAAAAATGCTGAGGACAGTGGAAGAGGGGTTGTCTGAGAATCACTGCTGTTGGACTTGCCTAAGTCCTGTGCTCCCAGTTTACCTAAAGCTGCGGAGGTAGCTTTTACTGCTCTTCTTGGCACACATCGGCCCACAAGAAAAGTCAAGCTCTAAACGTTTGTTCATCTTGCTCTTCATCATAGCTGCTACACAACAGAAGGGCTCCATCCTCCTTGCTAGTTCTGCTTAGGAACTTATGCCAGGCACAGAGGACAATGCAGTAGGCCAGAGCTGGGAAAATCTGTCCTGCCTTTCTGCTTAAATGACTCTTCAAACTTGCCTCTATTCATTTCTGCTCTTTTATGGATTCAAGGCTTACATTTTAAAAAAAGGAAAAAGTGTGTTCAGGGGATCCTTCAGAAATGGTGATAAGGCATATAGCTGCTTTTCTCAGCGTCTCAGGATCATCAGCCAGCATGGTTAACATGTTTCAATGACAATTTTTGAATGTCATGTGAAACCTAAGAAAGAAAGAGAAGAAAGTCCTCATATGCTTGATGTCTAAACTAAGGGTTACTTTGCTTTTTCTGTCTTTTCTTGGAAAGTTAGAATTGCAGCACACTTTCCCTTCCTGGAGTCTGAGCTTTAGAAAGATAAAAGGAGAAAATCGAATATCTGAAGAAAACTAGTTTGGTCTGCTTTTTCATCTTTTCTTTTCCCCTCTGTCTCCTTTAACAAGAATGTATTTCAGAAGGTCACTCTTACACTGAGCTAGTGTAATATTCAAGGTTCATTGGCCACTGGTTTTCAGATACATGAAACAGGTACTTTGAAAAGCGTACCTTCTCTTATGCTGGGATCTAAAAACCAGTCACAAGGTTCCTTTGGCTTGGGCAGTTCTTAACAGGTTTTTTCCCTCCTTTTCTAGTTTAGTAACTACATAGCAATCTCAGAATACATACAGCCCAGAATTCAGACTATCATGTACATTCCAAAGCAAAGCCTCTTTCATTTGTTCTATCTTGGTTGTGAGTTCTGAGTGAAGAAGAGGAGGCAGTGAAGCTAATAGATGGCATCTTATTGACTTTGGCAATTAGAGTACCAAGATAAAAGCATTCACTAACTCTGAACCTGGTTAAGCAGACAATTAATGAAAAACAATTATTTTAAAGCTTCTGTTACAAGTTTGGAAGGTTGTAAATTCTTCTGAGTAAAGGACTGGAGCTTTTTAATTTTTGTTTATTATTATTGTATGTGGTATGTGTATGAGAGGAAGGAAGGCTGGGTGGGTGTATTCGTCATGTCATGGCTCACTTGGGGAGGTCAGAACACAACTTTCAGGAAAAAGTTCTCTCCTTCTAGCATGGAATTTGGACATTGGATTCTGGTCATCAGGATTGTGTGGCAAGTGTGCATTATCCACTGAGCCATCTCACTGGTTCCTTTTCTTAATGGTTTGAAAATACTCACCGTCCATGCATCATTCTCACCACAGGCAGAGTTGAGGCATCTTTTGTTTTGAAAGAGATCAGATCAGATAGCATGTATAGATATAAACAATGAAATTGATGGTGACAGCTTAAAATTTACTCTATAAAATTAGTATATCTTGTGCTTACAATTATATCACAGCCTTTTTAGTTATATCAAATATAGAGATACTACTTGTCATTGATAATGCCAGAGAAGTTCCAATCCAACTTGTAAACTTCTAATGAGAAACTCAAAATGATGCTCATTGCTGTGTGACAGAAATTAAAAACAGAAAAAGTAAGGACAAAGCAAGTGGCTGAGAGTCAGTAATGAACCATAGCTGTCTGTCAAGCTGTGGGCTGGTGTGGGGGTGTACAGGCAGTGAGAAATGTTCAGAACCTAAGCTAGCTGCTGCTCCTGCCAGCACATCTGTGTTCTTCCTGCCCTGCTGTTTGTCTCCTTTCTTTTCTTGTTTTCTCTCTGATTGCAGAAAACATGTAACTGTTTACTGGTTAGACTTTATGAACTGAGGGGTTTTCTTTATTTGTTTGTTTTTGGGGCATTTTTTTCCCTGTCTTAACACAAATGCTCTGCTTTAACTATCCAAACCCAGATGGGATCTCAAACCTTGCTTATGGATTTCTGCTTGTAGTTCTAATATGTCTCATTTTCAAATGATCTGCATATCTTCTTTAGTTACACAAGATTTAAACAGAATGATCAGAAATTAGAAGCAGAGTTACAAAAAGAAGGATAGAAATACTAAGTAAAATACTTTTCTTCTGATTTTTCCCCTCTGTTGTAAGACAAGTAACTTAACACCTTGGATGAGAGGAATTCAAAAGACATTGTTCTATGCTGAATCACTAAATGTTGCTGTCTCTCACTTGTGGGGTTCTTTCAGCATTTGGGTCCTAATCTGTATAATCTTAGGACAGCTATATAATTTCTCTGTCTTAGTTTCCTTATTTGTAAAATGAGTATAGCAATAATAACAATTATTTGTACTTTTGGGGAAATTGAATGAAAAGCATTTAAGCCCTTCCTTCCCACATTGCTTGATGATTATTTTCTGTTATGGTAGTTATTTTTAATTCAGTGAGAGGAAGTCATCTCTCCTTTGTCTCTCTACCGAACTGAGAGTATGTTGTGTAAGTATGAATAAATGAGTTTGCACAATTTCACAAAGAAAGTTGCAATGAACAAATGCCATAGAGTGTCATAAAGTTTATAGGTTTAGAAAGATTGAGTACATGGGGTTCTAGGCAGGAAGACTGTGAGCAATCAAAAGGATAGGTCAATATGAAGATAAAGGGAGAAGGGTCAGAGGATATCACAGCTTAGAGGGTATTAGAAGTCATGGCATGGTCCAGTAGAAAGGGGTTAATGCTCTTGGGCTGAGGAAGAGAATGGAGAAGGGTGGGTGGTACGTTGGTATATACATGATGGACTCTCAAATGATCACACTGTGATGTGGTTAATTAGAACTTATTTAGATTGACAGTTGGACAGAGTGTAGAATTCAAGGAAGGGCTGAAAAATAACTGTCATGTCTGATTTTCAAATAAATACAACACAAATTAGCTATTTCTGATCCTAAAATTTGAAACCTTTGTTATATGCTTTGATTAGAAATCATTTTTATGTATCTTTGGAAAGGTTTATACTAAAACTTTGTAGAATAAAAACTGTTATGAAGCACTCTGGATTTCTAGGAAATGGAACTTTAACTATCCTATATACAGTCTTCTATATTTAAATCAATGGCATGTATATACACTGATAGTATAATGATCTGTATTTGTTACAAGCAGTTAATAGTTCTCAGTAGAAATATGTCATTCACAATTTTCTAGTTGATAGATATTCTTTAAACCAAAACAATCATTTATTTTAAACATTCTAATGCAACCTGAGACTCTTCATGGTGCATACTGGGATGGATTTTTATTGTAGAGATGTGGTATCAAAAACTGCTGCAGAGATCGCCAAAGAGATTTCAACCATTGCCAATATCTATGAGCATTTGGGCCACATTTCAAGGGAACTATTCATGATGTACACACACACACACACACACACACACACACACACACACATATATATATATATATATATATATATATATATATATATATATATATATATGCAGGGATAGTCACTTCTTCCAGTAATCTATTTTATATTAAGTGCAATCACCACATAAGCTGGATTACTTTTTTTGTTTTCATTTGACATCTAGTACTATAAAGCGTATTACCTGTTGCAGCGACATGTGATCAGTTGTGGGAAGTCCATGTAGGCTTAGCCACTTCCACAGAGTTGAGGAGTGGAGGCAGCAGCTGCAGGGAGGAGATGGACATGTGGGGAACAATGGTGATTTCTTTATAATGCTTGGAGTCTCAAGAACTGCTTTTTATACCATACATGACATTAAATAAATATCAAATATTTGCTTGTCCCAACTGACCTATTAGTGAGTAGTTTCTTATAAGGGCAATAGGGATTCCCTGGGATTCGAAAGCTTCAGGTGCATTTCTTTATTGGTTCACAGCAGATCTGAGAGTGCTGTGTTGGCCAAAACATTCCACTTCTCAGGGCCTTCATTTTGAATTTGTAAACCAGAGAGAAAGGGTTTAGGTTGACCTCCAAAGACCTTTCAGTTATACAGAGGAGTTTGTGGATGATTAAACAGCTTAGGAAACAGAAGTAAGACATCTGCTGGCACCGAGAAGGCAAGCGACTGCCAGATTCTCTTTGAATTAAAGGAATGGAATGTCTGATTGATGGTATACAATTGAAATCTAGCTGAACCAGTTTGTTTAGTTGATTTTCCTTTAAAATTGGATATGTAGTCCATTACCTTTTACCAGACATGAAATTATGAACAAAAGCCTGCAAGATTTCTGAGTCATAATAAATCTGCCACATCTAAAGCTTTTAGATTCCCGACAGCTTCTTTCCTTCATAATTTTGAATGTGTATCTGCTTAAAATAAATAAGTTAAAACATTATAAATTTAGTAAACTGATATATGCCATAGACTGTTATGAATAAAAGTTAGATAATTTCTGAAGCAGCCATAAGGAATCTTCACATATTTATTGGGTTGTTAGTATTATACTTAAAGAACTGTGATACATGTATTTGGGTCACTTTTAGTAGATCTCTCTCCCTCTTTCTCTCTGTCTCTGTCTCTCTCTCTCTCACACACACACACACACACACAGAGAGAGAGAGAGAGAGAGAGGGAGAGGGAGAGGGGGAGAGAGAGAGGGAGAGGGAGGGAGGGAAGGGGGAGAGAGCTAACTTTATTAGCTAGAAAAATAGCTTATAGAAGTTAACTTTCAAATCTGAGAAAAAACAACATTTACTCTGATTGTTATTATTTTGTACTTTTACTTCTCTACATCAGCTCACTCTGAGCAACTTTTGCTGAGCTTATTCAAAATTTGCATCTAAAAAAGAAAGTAAAGACACAGCCTTCCACACTCATAGATGTCCATGCATTCTTAGTAGTTTTCTTTGAGACACATTACCTAGACTGGGCTCCAGCTTCATATGTAACAAAGGGTAACTGAAACTTTTGCCCTCTTTTTTTCTATCTCCTGAGTGCTGGAATTAATGGCACATGCTACAGTGCCCAGTTTATGTGCTTCTGGGATAAGACCCAAGGCCTTTTGCAAATTAAGTAAGCATTTTTTTTTTTTTTTTTTTTTTTTTTTTTTTTTTTTTTTGCCAACTGAACAACATCCCCACCAACTAAACTTGGTGTTATTTAAGGAATGAAGGTATAAGAAATAATTGGGGAGCTTGTTTGGTTTGAAGATAAAGAACAGTGACCCTAGGAAATGAAACTTAATTTGAAACATAAAGGATATAGATTGCCATCAGGGATGATGAGATATCCAGCTGAGAAAAAAAATTAGGTGAAGAAGCTAAGAAAGTATGTGTGGTTAAAATAGAATGGAATGGAAAGAGGCCCTGAGATCTTGTGGCCATCGTAAGGATATTGTGCCCTTAGTGAAGGGGAAAGTGACATTTTTCATGAGTTACTTGAGTATATTGTAAGAGAAGCAAAAGTATAAAGAAGGAAATCAATTTAGGAAGCTCTTTCTGTGACACAAAAAGAGCTAATGATAGTTTGGAGTGTTCAGTGGGAAAAGAAATTGAGAAAGAAATTGATTTGACACATAGTTTGAGGATAATATAAATGACCAATGGCTCATTTTTTAGGTAGGCTGAGGAATAAGATGAATTATGAGTTCCTGACTTGCACTGAGATGGAGATGCAGAGAGGACAGAAGTAGGGTGGCATTTCTCTGCTTTATTAAAGCATAGGAATGAAAGAAACTGGGTTACTCTTTGCAGTCATACCTATGCAGCCAGCACCAAATTACCAAGTATCTTTGCAGTCCACATTCCCATTAGCCACTGTCTGTTCTGAAGATAAATCATCTTGTACATCCCTTTCATTCTTCCAGGATACTGACATTATTCTGTTTGTCCCAAGTAAATATTTCTGTTGTATATTCAACTAAATATATAACTCTTTCAAAGTTACAGAGATGCAACCAAAATAATAAGAGGAAAGAAAGTTATTTTAGACATTGACATCAAATTTTTTTTTGCCAGTCTTGTGTGTACAGAGGACTAAATATTATTTTAAAAATATTACTTACTACCTGAGATCTCTTAAGACAGTGGTTTGCTCTTAAACACATGGTCTACCTAAGTGGAAGTGTTACTGCAAGTGGATCATCTTGACGATCATGCAGTGGTGTTTCCACACTGGAGCATCTGCCTCTTTCCCCAGCACATACACCCTTGAACAAATGGTTGACCTATGATCACTTATGGGTTTCTAAGCTGACCTTTCAGTTTCTCTTTGTTCATAGAAGAAGATGTAAAGGACTATTAATAGAAGAAGAGACTCAATTCACCCCAGAGTACAGTGGCCTCAATTTCCTTATCCCAAGGGCATTAAAATAAGAAAAAAGAAATCAAAAAGAGTTTTAAATTCTGCTATATTTTTCTTTAAAATTATGTAAAGCAAATATAGAGAAGTATAGCTAGCTAATGAATAAATGGATGCTCATTTGTTCCATTTCTTACTTGAAATAGTTTAGAATAAAGAGAGAAACATTAAAAGATGTATAGGTTATTTATACTTTCTAATTATCTTTACCATTGCAGAAAGTATTTATCTTTTCTGGAACATTCAGACAAAACCTGGATCCCAATGGAAAATGGAGAGATGAAGAAATATGGAAAGTTGCAGATGAGGTAAGAATGATAAATAAAATAGTTTTAAGAGAGGTAGATCATACACACAAGTGTGGTTGCCATAGATGATAGGCAGTTTTACACATCTACCTGTGTGTGCATGTGTGAACACAGGAATGCAGGTATACACACCTCATAGCACAGTGCTCTAATTTACTGGCACATCATGTCAGAACCTTTGGCTTGTCTCCCATTCAGGGATGTCGCTGCTTACCATAGCCCGTCCCTAGTGCTTTATGAAAGTTCTATAGACTCAGTTGCTCGTAGACGAGGTATGTTTCTCTCACCATTTTGGAAACTGAGAAGTCCAAGGTTAAGGAGCCAACAGACAATATTTATTATCTGCTAAGACCATACTTCCTGTCACTTCCCAGGTGCATTTCCTGCTGTGCCTCATTCAGTATAAGTGGTCAATGAGTGAGCGCTGTGGAGGCTCTTCATTATAATGTTAATCCCATCCATGGGGTTTTCAGACCCCATGACTTAATCACTTCCCAAACATTTTATTTTATCCCTCTGTAGCACTACCTTGGACAGTAAGATGTTAACATGAGTTTCTGAAGACATGTGAACCTAGAATTCCCTCCTTTACTCCTCTCCAAAGTCATGTCGTCGTCTTATGAGAATATATTACTCTACTTCAGCAAACCCCAAAGTCTTAACACATTTTGGTATCAGTTTCCAACTGGAAATCACAAAGTCTCAACTCAGCTAGCTCCATGAGATTTTCATGTTGGCATTCCCTGCACTTTGCCCATTGTGGCTCCCTTAATGTTCACTCTTCTGCCTCCCCTGAGAACAGATCTTGCCAGGAGCTTTGAAGCCTCTGAGTGCTAAATGCTAACCCCTTGAGTAACCAACCTTAACCTTCTCCTAATAAAATGCACAGAGATTAACCGTTTTTCATTATCAGGGTTTCCTTATTACCCAGCAAACACAAGGTTTTTAAAGAAAACATTAACTAAATTGCTAGTGATATACTGTAAGATCCTTGGTGTACTTTTACAGAGTGAACTGTAAGAATACAATGTGCTGGGAGAGAACTTAGGAAAAAAGATATTAGGCTTTGTAAAACGTACAGGTATTGCCAAGTCTCCATAAAATTTGCAGGAAAGTGAGGTCATAAAATCATCTAAAATGTTGGGAGATATGCCCAGAAGCCTTTAGATTCCAGAATAATACAGGTAGTCACATGGTTAAATTTTGTCTAGCAGTCCATCTTTAGATGTATCTTTCCACTGGTCCTTCTTAAATTTATGTTCGTAAAGATGCTGCTGCTGAGCTAACCTTAATGTCCCATGGTTTGAGTAAGAGTGACAAGTTTTTTGCTGAAGAGACCACCAAGAAACCCAAGCACCAACCTCTAGCTTACAGCAGTGGGAAGGAGATTTAGGTGAAAAGGCAAAATCCCTAGGCGGTAATCCTAATGGTTGATGATCCCATATAGGCAAACAGGAACACGATGAGGTGTGTCAGCCTACTAAGACTCTGGGACAAAAGTCTAACCTCCTGCCCTGTTTCATAGCAGCTCGTTGTCCTGTGCAGCTCTGCAGAGCTTTCCAAAGCCTGCATCTTTAGCCTGCTTTTCACCCCTCCCTGTGCCTCTGCTGTACAGGATTCCTGTTGTACACTGCTTAAAGGACCTTTGTGATCTGGTCTTTGCTACCCTACCCTCAGCCCCAGCCCTCATGTGTCCTGTGAGGCCACAACTGTGAATTTTAACTTTCTTTAGAGCACAGTGTGTTGCTCTCTGTTCTATGGAAAGGGTCGGGGCAGTTGTTTCTGCTTTTCACCTTTTTTGGTCTCTGTACTTGGGAAACCCTTGCAAGCCACTACTCCTGCTCCTTCTAGCCATTCAAGCCTTCCTCCACACATCACTTTGTTCTGAAATCCTTCCTGATCCTCCTGCATTGGAAAAGGAGACTTTCCTAGGTGTATACACCATGCCTCAGCTCCTCAAAATTTCCTACACCGAATCGAAATTCATCTCTTGACTTTTCAGTATCTCCTACGAGACTTTAAGTTCACTGGGATTATGGAATCATGCCCTGCTCTCTGTTGTTCTGGAGTAGTTGGATCCATGGATGATGTTTGATAAGTACTGATTGAATGACTTGAATAAGTAAAAAATTCCTTTATCTCATCATATAAAATGTGCCATGAAAATATCCTCATGCTTAATGCCCAATAGACAATTACCACCTATATTTCAGTAAATGAATGGCCTTGCCAAGATGGCTGGTGAATTCCGAAAAGAACTGCAGCCCTGACTTGGGGCCCTCTGCTGTTTCAGCCTCACTAAGCTGTGTCATCTTGGCCCCTTGACTATGGCTCTTAGAATGTGGGGGTTTGTTTGTTTGTTTGTTTGTTTTTGTTTCCTTGTTAGATTATTTTAAAAATTTATTGTCTTTATACACTAATAGTCAATGGAACTGTTGTAGAAACAATTTAAATAGCATAAACAGGGGCTCTTCAAGTGAGAAATTTCCCTGGGAAATTTGCAGAATGGGAAAAAAGTTGCTTGTGCCCAAGGTCTTCTCAGGGTACCTGCCGGCACAGACCAAGGGTATCCATTTTTAAATTGCCCACTAATGCTTACTGGCAAAGCACAATCCACTTTTTTTTAATTAGATATTTTCTTTATTTGCATGTTATATGTTATCTCCTTTCTAGGTTTCCCCTCTGAAGAAAAAGGAAAAACATAATTAAAAAAAAAACAAAACAGAACAAAACAAAAAACCAAAACCTCTTTCCTCCTCCCTCCTCCTGCTCTCCAACCCACCCTCTTCTGCTTCCTGGCCCTGGAATTCCCTTACACTGGGGCGTAGAACCTTCACAGGACCAAGGGCCTCTCCTCCCATTGATGACCAACTGCGCCATCCTCTGCTACATATGCAGCTGGAGTCATGAGTCCCATCATGTGTACTCTTTGGTTGGTGGTTTAGTCCCTGGGAGCTCTGAGGGTACTGGTTAGTTCATATTGTTGTTCTTCCTAAGGGGCTTTAAACCCTTCAGCTCCTTGGGTCCTTTCTCTAGCTCCTTCATTGGGCACCCTGTGCTCAGTCCAATGGATGGCTGTGAGCCTCTACTTCTGTATTAGTCAGGCACTGTCAGAGGCTCTCAGGAGACAGCTACATCAGGCTCCTTTCCCTCAACTGAGGAATGGATACAGAAAATGTGGTACATCTACACAATGGAGTACAACTCAGCTATTAAAAACAGTGAATTTATGAAATTCTTAGGGAAATGGATGGATCTGGAGAATATCATCCTGAGTGAGGTAACCCAATCAAAAAATAACACACATTGTATGCATTCTCTGATATTAGCCCAGAAGCTCAGAATACCCAAAATACAATCCACAAACCACAAGAAAGTCAAGAAGAAGGAAGGCCAAAATACCCATGGAAGGAGTTGCAGAGACAAAGTGTGGAGCACAGACTGAAGGAAGGACAATTCAGAACTGCCCCACATGGGAATCCTTCCCATATTCAATCACCAAATCTAGACACTTTTTTTTTTTTACTTTTAAAAAACCTGTTATACAAAACAAAATCCTACAAATACTACTTAATAATTTGCTACAGAGAACTGATTTATCTAAACATATTTTGTTACTTTTAACTTTTTAATCTGACAAGTACTCATAGAGTCTTAAAGATTTATAGAGTACAATATATCATTTCTGAGCTAAAACTAGCACTGATTCAATTCATCCTTAAGTTCTAATGCTTAAAGGCTCAGTTTTGTTTGCCTACAGCATTGGAGAATCATAGTACATATTAAATAACTGAAGATGAATGAATGAATGAATGAATGAATGTGTTGAGGCTGAGTGTGTACCTAACTGAAGAACACATATTTACCTTCAAGAAATGTATGGTCTAACAGGGGAAACATACATCCTTCTGATACAGGATGCCTGGCTGTCCTGTGGACAGACAGGGATGCTTAAAAGGGTATTCAGACTGAGAAGTAGGACAGACCCTGATAATGTGAAGCTGTATAAAGAATTAAAAATTGATGCTGCTGGACACAATAGTAGGTGTGGGGTGGAGGAAGGGAGACGTCAAGAGGTCCCATGTGCCACATGAGAACAATTTCATTTTATTCTTCCAGGAAAAGAATTCCTATAGGATTTAAAAGAGAGAAATGATCTAATCTCAAACCTGCATTTTAGGGAGGTCTCTAAAATATTTCTGTGACATATTGACAATTTGACTCATTAATACTTGCAGTATGATGTTTATTAAGAAATGACAGAAGACCAGACAACGATCAGTGTGCCAGAACTGACAGAAAGAAAGGTTTCAGGAATACCTGGGAGAACTTCTAGGCTATAGATAGGCATTTAAAACCATGAGCTTACACATACACATTGATACCATGTAAATAGCCAAATTCTGGAGACAAGAGGTGAGCTGGCATTGGTCTAAAAACTCAATATGCACGGGACAAAGCCTTCTATTGTGTCCCCTGTGATAAGTCAGGCAGTCATCCTTGTTGCCTACATTCCCTACTATCTCAGAAACCTTTTAAACCTTAAGAAGTTTACACAAAAGGTAGTTTTAATAAGCCACATGTTTGAACTTCCATAATGAGCACATGAAAGTCTGGCATAAACAGTGATGTGAGCTACTTCTGAACTTGTCTCCAAAATCATGAGCTCTTTCTGAAGGCCTTATCAAAATCTGCATATGTTATAGTTATATGGCTATATATCTTACTTGCACATACAAAATTTCAGATTCCTAAAGAGCAAGAAACAATCCTGTCTGTATTTATTTAGCTCAGATACACTTAGTGGTTCTTAGCAAAGAAGACATAATGTACATGTATTTGAATAAGGAACAACCACCAACACATCTATAATTATACCTTAATTTTGACAGAATGCTTTCCTGATCTTTTTATTAAACCCCCCTTTAAAATTGCAGTTTAAAAATATAAGCCATTAATTCTAAAAGAATCTTCATATTCTACCCTAACAATAAGAGCTTTTAAATTTTAGTTGTGTTCCATTTTAAACTAAGTAATTTCTTACTTCATGAGAAAGTTATCAATTTCTCAGACTTTATAAGTGAAAGAAATAACTATTAGGATGTCATCTAACTTTTAAAGCATCCCCAGCTAATTTTTGTGACATATTTCATCCTGTATTATAGATAGGAGATGAACATGTCATGTCTTCTCCCCTTTCTCCTCTTGGATCCTTTGCCATCAGTTATAATGGAATGAATAACTGTGTTCTGTATCTGTTATTTTTAAGGCACATATTGAATTGTATTGCAATTTCATCCATCTATCTATCTATAGGATATAGGATAGGAACATGTATAATTGTTATCACTGCTAGGGAACATGATTCCAGGTGAACACTGATTTTTTTAATGACGTGTGGGGCTGAAAGAAATCC
Source organism: Mastomys coucha (assembly GCF_008632895.1). NCBI lineage: Eukaryota > Metazoa > Chordata > Mammalia > Rodentia > Muridae > Mastomys > Mastomys coucha. The sequence goes on from NW_022196903.1 coordinate 13,910,856, forward strand.
TCTAGTCTGTTTAGAGCTACCAATATTATTGTCAGATTTTGTTTTTAAACTAAGTCGGAGTTGGGAGTTGAGGGTGATGTGAAATTTATTCTGTGCAAACTCACGTCTACTTTTAGAATGCCAGCCTCTTGAGTGATTTTTAGTTATGCCTCTTCTAAGCACAGTGTTTTTGCTTATTTTCTACAGGTTGGACTCAAGTCTGTGATAGAGCAGTTTCCTGGACAGCTCAACTTTACCCTTGTGGATGGGGGTTATGTGCTAAGCCATGGCCATAAGCAGTTGATGTGCTTGGCCCGATCAGTTCTCAGTAAGGCCAAAATCATACTGCTTGATGAGCCTAGTGCCCATCTAGACCCCATGTAAGTTCCAGAAATCCTGTGAGATAATAGTGCAATAGAAATAGAGTCATTGAAGTTAATTCATTATAATACAAATCCCCGTTCAGCTACCATGCCTACAAGTAGGGAGTACAAAATAATTTTCAAGGGGAAATTCACTATTTAACATGAGCTCAAGTACTTATTTTTTTCAACAAGAGGTCTGTTTTTCCTCCTGACTAGAGTCTGAAATTTATAAAACTCTTCAATCTCATTAACACATAATAAAATATTTAGTTAGATGTGCACACTCTCACAGCTTCCCTCTGTATCCTATTTATATCATAAATACATTAATAGCACAAAATAAATAGCTGATGCTGAATCTACATAAAATGTAGTAAGAAATTTTCTTTTAAAGCATTTGCTTTGTTAGTGTATTAAATACTTAGAATGGTTTAAAAGCTGACTGTGGCTAATTCTGTATCAACATTTGCTAAAAGTATTTTTAAGAAAAGATCTAAGTCCATATATATATAGTCAAAGATAAAGGCACATAATTCACACTATAATGTTTTATATGGTATTTTCTTGCTTTGCTAGAACATACCAAGTAATTCGACGAGTTCTAAAACAGGCCTTCGCTGGTTGCACAGTAATCCTCTGTGAACACAGGATAGAAGCAATGTTAGATTGTCAGCGATTTTTGGTGAGTCATTTACACTTCATTGATATCTCATTCTCCACTTATTTAAATAGTCTTGCACAACAAGATTTGCATACCCCTTTGTTCATACGTGTGTCACACATCTATCACCTACCCTTAGTTTCTTTCCCTTGGACTTGAGCAGTGAAGTGATGGGGAAATTTAGCATACCACCTTGGTATTATATTACTAAATGACACTGTAGATAAGATATCTGTGCTTTCAGACCTTTGTATGGGGAACAAGTCACAAAATGTACAATTGAAAAAAAAAAGGTTATCTGTTTCTTTCAGTAACTAAACTTCCCATGGGGAAGATATGGATGGGCCTTACCATTAGTGGTTTAATGTAGTAGGAGAGAAGCCTGTTCCGTCGTCCCCATTACTACTAGAACTCAGGGTAGTATCCCTGTCAGACACCTCATGTTTCTCTCAAAATGTCACAGTTCTGGTTTAGACATGTTTAGAAGTTCCAAGGATCATATAACATTTTCAGTTCCCCAAGGCTTTTGAATATTCTGGAGGTAAATGCTTTTTTACTGAAACGTTGCTGTTCCTATTGTCATTGCCCAGTTACAAGTGCCTAGAGAGTAGACACATCTCTTGTTCTGTGGTGGTCAGGATCAGGGACTAGGTAAGGAGCTCTACTCTCTGACCTCAAGCTGGTAAAAAGTTTAACATGCACTGCAGGCATTATTCTCAGTCACACCTGGCCAGTTTGGAATCAGTAGGCCTCAGACCCAAGTGTGAGGAAGATCAAAGTTAATGGTACTGTATGTATAGCTCAATTCAAGAGTATATAAGAGATGGGTCATGAATTATTCTGCTTTACAAAGCTCCTTCATTCAGTTGCTCCACTGTTCTCTAAAGGAGGGCAACAGACAGCATTACATTAATTTTTCAAATCCCTGTCCCTACTTTCCCAGCTAATTTCCCAGATGTGAAAGTTAAGTGAAAAGTAGACGCTCTGAATTGAGTGCTTTCTTTGGATTTTGTTCTTTGGGCCTGGGTCAGTGTCTGTGTAAGCATGGCCTGCTCTTCACTCCGAGGTCTCACTAATGGCTTTTCCCCTAGGTCATAGAGGAGGGTAATGTCTGGCAGTACGACTCCCTTCAGGCACTTCTGAGTGAGAAGAGTATCTTCCAGCAGGCCATTAGCTCCTCCGAAAGGATGAAGCTCTTCCAGGGCCGCCACTCCAGCAAGCAGAAGCCTCGGCCGCAAATTACTGCTGTGAAAGAGGAGACAGAAGAAGAGGTTCAAGAAACCCGTCTCTAGTGCTAGGATGCTGAGGAAGCAGCTCAGTGCACTGAGTCCATTCCCAGAATCCATGCAAGATGAAAAAGCCAGGCATTCCCCATGCTTCTAACCCCAGTGCTGGGGACAGAGACAGGTGGATTCCAGGGGCTCTGTGGCAAGTGATCCTAGCCCACAAGGAGAGTTCCAGGTCAGGCACCTGAGGGACAATACCTGTGGATAACCTCTTGCTTCCACATGCAAGTACATACATACACGCATGCACATTAATGGACATACACACTGAAAAGCAAAGAAGAAGGAGAGAGGGAAGAAGAAAGTCAGTGCAAATGATTGCAAAGCGATTATGTGTGGAGTCTACTCATGGACTTGGAGGAGGTGAACCCCACTACCTGTGTCTTTGAAAGCAGGGTGAAGCTCGTGACTTGCTTTTTAAGGGACTGTTTTGGAGGAGAAATCAAAAATGTTCATATGGGTATGGGTAACTGACTTTCTAGCAGTGCTCAGATTGTTTGAAAGGTCCTTCAGATACTTGATGATGACTCCTTGTGTATGGCAAGCCAGATTTTTCTGAAAACACTTGCCCCCTAATAGTAGCTATAGCTAGAAAGGCAGCTGTAAGTGGCAACCAGATTAGTTGTTCAGCTCATTATTCAGTGCAACTGGTTAATTTGTATTATTGAAGAAATGAAATTATAGTACTTAGATACAGGGAAGTAAAGACAACTAAAACCAGTGGCTTATATAGCTCATAACTCAACTTTCTTTCCTCCAAGATATTTAGGTACACAGCTGTATAGCCATCTATACATTGTCCATCCCATTCCAAGCAAATGTTAGAATACTATAAAAATGCTAGGTGGTATTGAAAGATGCCCTACTCAACATCTGGTGATCTCATAACCCACTGGGATTAAGAATATCCAGATCTTGGAAATTAAGATTACAACCATCTAGTCTTACTACCATATAGCTAAACATTCTTATTATCAGAATGCATCCCTGACCTAGGAAAAGAACTGTTACAGTCCCACAAAGGGGCCAGGATAACTTCCTTGATATGGAAATTGACACACTTAAGTTCTGAGAAAGCAGCAGATCTTTAAGACTTCAGAAGTGAAGGAAAGCAGGGTTAGTGCAAACTAGTGCAGCACAGTGCCAGGTCCAGGGGTTGACAAGTAGACAGGCCATGGGCTATGTGGGTAGGTGCTCATGGAAATGTGCAGTGATAGATGTTCATGTGCTCTCAGCTAGCTGTGTGTACTTCATACTTTCTCCACAGAGTTGTTGGGGAGACACTCTGAAAAAGATTTAATTGTGAATTAGTTTTATATGCTTTGTTTTATAATTTGTGATGCAAATGAAATTTTCTCTGGGAAATATTTATTTTAGTAATAATGTTTCAAACTCATATATAACAATGCTGTATTTTAAGAATGATTACATAATGACTTATATTTGTAAAAAAATAATTTTTATATCTGAAATGTTGACTTTTCATAGACTAGCTATTTTAAAACAGGGGAGTGAGGAGGACAGGGATAATAAGGACATTCACCATGGTGCGAAGCACTGGGACTGATGGAAATCTTGTACCCATCTGTTTGGCTCTTAGACAACACATGCTCCCTTTTAATGCAGCTTTGAAGATGATGATACCAAAAGTTAAGATGGTCCCCTGATGGGCACATCAACTTCTGAACTGCAAACTAAGCCTTAGAGGAATGTATTGTATTTATTACCGTAATAGAATATCATGTGTCAATAAAATCCTTTTATTTGTGTGAAACTCATCTGTTTTCAGATACATTCATTGGGATTCCTAGCTCTGGAATCCCTAGCTCTAGTCTCTACAATTCTTTGAACACAAATCTTCCTTTTAGTTATAATCTCTATGAGAATCTCAGTTGAAATAGAGTATAAGACATCAAGTTGGGTCTTTAAATTTCAATAAAATATTTCTAATAAATTTACAACTTTCATCAATAGCATTTTATAAGTCCACATAGTTGTGTGATTACCACTGCTATTAACTATTCCTTTCTGGTTGAAGATTTTTTTTCATCCTGAAAAGCTATCTTTGTCTATTAAACTATAACTCTCTTCTCTCCCACCCATGAATCCATGAATTCAACTTTTGGTCTATGATTTTGAGTGTACCTAGTAGGAATGCAATCTCAATATTAGTTCATTTGTACTTAGCTTCTTTTGCTTAAAGTGGTATCTTGAAGACTCAACCATACTATATAATGTGTCAGAATTTTCTTCCAAGTCAAGACTAACTAGTGGTATATATAGTAATATATGTGCATACACACACACACACACACACACACACACACACACACACACATATAGATAGATAATATTTTGCATATTGTTTCGTCTACAAATAGGCTCAGGTTAGTCTACATTTTTGTATGGTAAATACATCTATGAACATGAGTGTACAAACATATCTTCACAACCCAGTATACTTTAATGGTTTTTATATTAAATAGTGGCATTGAGAACACAAAAGATTTATAAACAAATAAATAATGGGTTACTTTTTCTTTTACATCCAGCTCTATATGAGCTTGTCATTATCGCCAAAGACAATGGTTGAGATAATGCCTCAACCTCTGAATGATTTTTATTTCATAGGGATCACATATCAGATATCCTGGCTAGCCTATTCATTATAATTTGTAACAGCAGCAAAATTATTGCTATGAAAATAATTTTGATTGAGGTCACCACAACATGAGGAACTGTATGAAAGAGTTACAGCCTTAGGAAGGTTGAGAACCTTTGGACTGGCTAGATTTTTTGTCAACTTGATACAAGATAGAATTAGAAGAAGGGGAACCTCAGTTAAGAAAATACCTCCAACGGATTAACTGTAGGAAAGTCTGTAGTTCATTTTCTTGATTGAGGATTAGTGTGGGAGGATCTAGCTCACTATTGAGCTACAACGCCCAGACTGGTAATCATGGATTGGTGTAAGAAATCGGGCTGAGCCCGCCTTGGGGAACAAGCCAACAAGCATCTCCTCCACAGCCTCAGATCAGTTTCGGCTTTGAGTCCCTCAAGGATGAACAATAAAACATAAGCTGAAATAAAATTTCCTTCTCAAGTTGCTCTTAGTCAATCTTTTATCATAAGAATAGAAACCTACCCAGCACAATGTACAACAGAGCTCATTCTTGAGCTCTGTACTGGCTGGTTTTCTGTGTCAATTTAACATAAGCTGGGGTTATCACAGAGCAAGGAGCCACTCTTGAGGAAATGCCTCCATGAGATCCAGTTGTAAGCATTCTCTCAATTAGTGATCAAGGGTTGAGGGGAAGGACCTTGCATATTGTGAGCGGTGCCATCCCTGGGCTTAGTAGTCTTGGGTTCTATAAGAAAGCAAGCTGAGCAAGCCAGAGGAAGCAAGCCAGTAAGCAACACCCCTCCCTGGCTTCTGTATCCACTTCTACCTCCAAGTTCCTACCCAGCATGAGTTTCTGTCCTAACTTTGTTTGGTGATGAACAGCAATTTGGAAGTGTAAGCTGAATAAAACCTTTCCTTCCCAACTTGCTTCTTGGTCATGACGCTTTGTGCAGGAATAGAAACCCTGACTAAGATACTGTTCATGAGTTTTGGCCAATGTGTAATGAAATGTGTAGCCATCACACTGGCTGTTTTCTATGCCTTGAGAGATCTCTTGTGTCCTCACTCTGCTATGTCACTCCCACCAAACGTGGAAGCTACTGGTGACTTTCTGCTTTAGAACTTACCTTTCCTAGATATAATCATGATAGCATTGAGCTTCATGCAATCCTTTAAGGCTGGTTTCTTTCATTTAGGATTAAGCACTGTTTCTCTATGTGGTATTACTGCTTAATGGCTCATTGACTTTTGTTATTGAATAACATGCCCATGTCTGGATATATTGAAGTTTTTTCACCTACTGAAGGACATCATGGTTTTCCTTAGTTCATTTTTCTTTTTTTTATTAGATATTTTCTTTATTTACATTTCAAATGATATCTCCTTTCCCAGTTTCCCCTCTGGAAAAAAAATACTCTACTCCCTCCTCCCTCCCCCTGCTCACCAATCCACCCTCTCCCACTTCCTGACCCCAGCATTCCCCTACACTGGGACATCCAGCATTCACAGGACCAAGGGCCTCTCCTCCCATTGATGACCGACTTGGCCATCCTCTGTTACATATGCAGCTGGAGTCATGAGTCCCACCATGTGTACTCTTTGGTTGATGGTTTAGTCCCTGGGAGCTCTGAGGATAACTAGTTAGTTCATATTGTTGTTCTTCCTAAGGGGTTGCAAACCCCTTCAGCTCCTTGGGTCCTTTCTTTAGCTCCTTCTTTGAGGAACCTGTACTCAGTCCAATGGATGGCTGTGAGCCTCTACTTCTGTATTAGTTGGGTACTGTCAGAGCCTCTCAGGAGATAGCTATATCAGGCTCCTGTCAGCCAGCACTTGCTGCCATCCACAATAGTGTCTGGGTTTGATGATTGAATATGGGAAGGATTCCCAGGTAGAGCAGTCTTTGAATTGTCCTTCCTTCAGTCTCTGCTCCATAGTTTGTCTCTGCAACTCCTTCCATGAGTATTTTGTTCCCCCTTCTAAGAAGGATCGAAGAATCCACACTTTGGTCCTCCTTCTTGAGTTTCTTGTGGCTTGTAGCTTGTAGTTTGGGTATTCCAAGCTTCTGGGCTAATATCCACTTATCAGTGAGTGCATAACATGTGTGTCCTTTTGTGATTAGGTTACCTCATTCAAGATGATATTCTCCAGATCGATCCATTTCCCAAAAACTTTCATAAATTGTTTTTAATAGCTGAGTAGTACTCCATTCTGTAAATGTACATTTTCTATATCCATTCCTGTTGTGGGACATCTGGGTTGTTTCCAGCTCCTGGCTATTATAAATAAGGCTGCTATGAACATAGAGGAGCATGTGTCCTTACTGCATGTTGGAGCATCTTCTGGATGGTATAACTGTGTCCACAGGTAGTACTATGTCCAATTTCCTGAGGAAACAAGAAAGTGATTTCCAGAGTGGTTGTACCAACTTGCAATCCCACCAGCAATGAAGGAGTGTTCCTCTTTCTCCACAACCTTAACAGCATCTACTGTCAGCTGAGTTTTTTATCCTAGCCATTCTGACTCCTGTGAGGTGGAATTTCAGGGTTGTTTTGACTTGCAATTCCCTGATGACTAAGGATGTTGAACATTTTTTTAGGTGCTTCTCAGCCATTTGGTATTCCTCAGTTGAGAATTCTTTGTTTAGCTCTGTACCCCATTTTTAATAGGGTTACTTGGTTTTCTAGAGTCTAACTTCTTGAGTTCTTTGTATATATTGGATATTAACTCTCTGTCAAATGTAGGATTGGTAAAGATGTTTTCCCAATCTGTTGGTTGCCATTTTGTCCTTATTGACAGTGTCCTTTGCCTTACAGAAAGAAGCTTTGCAACTATATGAGGTCCCATTTTTCAAATCTTGATCTTAGATCATAAGCTATTGGTGTTCTGTTCAGGAAATTTTCCCCTGTGCCTATGTGCTCGAGATTCTTCCCCACTTTCTTTTCTGTTAGGTTCAGTGTATCTGGTTTTATGTGGAGGTCCTTGATCTACTTGGACTTGAGTTTTATACAAGGAGATAGGAATGAATGGATTTGCATTCTTCTACATATTAACTGACAGTTGAGCCAGCACCATTTGTTGAAAATGCTCTTTTTTTCACTGGATGGTTTTAGCTCCTTTGTCAAAGATCAAGTGGCCATAGGTTTGTGGGTTAATTTCTGGGTCTTCAATTCTATTCCATTGATCTACCTGCTTGTCACTGTACCAATACCATGCAATTTTTATCAAAATTGCTCTGTAGTACAGCTTAAGGACAGGGAGAGTGATTCCACCAGAAGTTCTCTTATTGTTGAGAATAGTTTTCGTTATCCTAGGTTTTTGTTATTGCAAATTAATTTGCAATTTGCTCTTTCAAACTCTGTGAGAAATTGAGTTGGAATTTTGATGGGGATTTCATTGAATTTATAGATTACTTTTGGCACGATGGCTGTTTTTACTATATTAATCCTGCTAATCCATGAGCATGGGAGATCTTTCCATCTTCTGAGATCTTCAGTTTCCATCTTCAAAAGTTCTTGTCATAGAGATCTTTCACTTGCTTAGTTAGAGTCACACCAAGGTATTTTATATTATTTGTGACTATTGTGAAGGGTGTTGTTTCCTTAATTTCTTTCTCAGCCTGTTTATCCTTTGTGTAGAGGAACGTCACTGATTTGCTTGAGTTCATTTTATATCCAGCTACTTTGCTGAAGTTGTTTATCAGGTTTAGGAGTTCTATGGTGAAAGTTTTGGGGTCACTTAAGTATACTATCATATCATCAACAAATAGTGATAATTTGACTTCTTCCTTTCCAATTTGTATCCCTTTGATCTCCTTTTGTTGTCTAGTTACTCTGGCTAGGACTTCAATATTGAATATTGAATAGGTAGGGAGAGAGTGGGCAGTCTTGTCTAGTCCCTGATTTTAGTGCAGTTGTTTTAGGTTTCTCTCCATTTAGTTTAATGTTGGCTACTGGATTGCTGTATATTGCGTTTACTATGTTTAGGTATGTGCCTTGAATTCCTGATCTTTCCAAGACTTTTATCATGAAGGGGTGTTGGATTTTGTCAAATGCTTTCTCAGCATCTAATTAGATGATCATGTTTTTTTCTTTGAGTTTGTTTATATAGTGGATTATAGTGATGGATTTCCATATATTTCATCATCCCTGTATCCCTGGGATGAAGCCTACTTGATCATGATGGATAATTGTTTTGATGTGTTCTTGAATTCAGTTTGCAAGAATTTTATTGTGTATTTTTCAATTGATATTCATGAGAAATTGGTTTGAAGTTTTCTTTCTTTGTTAGGTCTTTGTGTGATTTAGGTATCAGAGTAATTGTGGCTTCTTTGAATGAATTGGGTAGAGTACATTCTTTTTCTATTTTGTGGAATAGTTTGAGGAGTATTGGTATTAGGTCTTCTTTGAAGGTCTGAGAGAACTCTGCACTAAACCCATCTGGTCCTGGGCTTTTTTGGTCGGGAGACTATTAATGACTGTTTCTATTTATTTAGGGGATATGGGACTGTTTAGGTTGTTTATCTGATCTTGATTTAACTTTAGTACCTAGTATCTGTCAAGAAAATTGCCCATTTAATCCAGATTTTCCAGTTTTGTTGAGTATAGGCTTTTGTAGTAGGATCTCATGATTTTTTGGATTTCCTCAGTTTCTGTTGCTATGTCTCCCTTTTCATTTCTGATTTTGTTAATTAGGATACTGTCTCTGTGCCCTCTAGTTTGTCTGGCTAAGGGTTTATCTATTTTGTTGATTTTTCTCAAAGAACCAGCTTCTGGTTTGGTTGATTCTTTGTATAGTTCTTTCTGTTTCTATTTGGTTGATTTCAGTTCTGAGTTTGATTATTTCCTGCCATCTACTACTCTTGGGTGAATTTACTTCTTTTTGTTCTAGAGCTTTCAGATGTGCTGTCAAACTGCTAGTGTATGCTCTCTCCTTGGTTCATTCTTATTTATTGTGACAATCGAAGAAAGATGCTAAAACTCCAAGGAGAGAGAGATGGAGAGAAAGCTAGAGAAGGGAAGAGAGAAGACTAGGAGGAGGAAAATAAAGAAGATAATAGGGAAGGAAAAGTACTGTAAGAGAGAAAAGATGAGAGGCAAGAAGAGACATGAGGCTTGAGAGGGTAGAGAGCAGAGAGATAGAAAAGAAAAAGGCAAAGGCAGAAAGTTTGTAAGGACACTCTAAAAGGAGACATTTGGGATAGAGCAAGAGCTGAGGTGGATGTACTGGGGTACTAGCCATGCTATGAGTTCAAAGACCTTCACTCACCTTAGCACTTACCTTAGCACCATCAAAGGTGCTGCATCTCATCTTGTATGGATAATTTCATAACCTTTTAAAAAGAGGTGAAATCCTGCCCCTCCCAATATATAAAATATTTAGGCTCTTAGTACCCATTTCCAAAGAGAAAGAGTGAAGTACTTTGAAGTGTGTACTTGAAATCGGTCTAGAAGTGTTTCCTTTTTAGTTTTGGGTTTCTCCCCTGTTCCAAGGTAAAGCGCTGAGAGTCTTCATTTCCTCTGTGACTGACTGCATTTCGTTTGGAGGCCCTGGACCTCTGTGATGTCTTTGAAGCCTGCCTCTTGGATTGCTTTCTGCTTGCGACTCCTCTTCATCTTTTTCTGCTTATTCTTTTGGCCTTTTGAGGTTATGCTTGAGCCATTTATATTTTTTTTCCATTGCTGTCCCTCCTTAGCAGAGCAATTATATTGCTTGTTATTAATGTTTTAAAATTGTTGCTCTAGACTTCACAAGTATTTACATGCAATCCATGTCAACGGAAACAGCACTGCACCCATGGTGTGAGTTCCTTAAAATAGCAAAGCACAGTGGCTGGGGTGATGGTTCAGTGAGAAGTGCTTGTCATGCAAGCGTGGAGTACTAAGTTTGGATCTCCAGCACCCACATAAAAAGCTTGGTGGGTTTTTCTAAACCTGTACTCTCTGCACTGGGGCGGTGGAGACAGGAGGATCCCTGGAGATTGTTGGGTGCAGAATCTGTCTCAATATAAAGAGGAAAGTGACTGAGAAAGACACATGGTGTTGACCTCTGGCCTCTGTGTACACATATATGCATGCATACCTGCATCTGCACACATTCACACACAAGTGTGTATATACAACACCCCCCAAATATCTCTAATTCCTCCTTTCTGTCCCTATTCCCATTATTTTTATTCATATATATATATATATATATGTATATATATATGTATATATACATATATATATGTATATGTATATGTACATATATATATATGTATATATATATGTATACATATATATATGTATACATATATATATACATATATATACATATGTATATATATGTACATATACATATGTATATGTACATATATATATATGTATATGTATATATGTATATATATACATGGACTTGAACATATGAATACACTATGCTTTAAAAAACAATTTACTGGGGAAAGTAAAAGTTCTTATTTTACCTTCAACATTCATTCTCTGATTCTCTAGTGGGGTTGTTCCTTTATAATGTAAATTTAGCTCTGACCTTTATCACTTTCCTTCCCTCTGAAGAATGTCTTCTTTTTAAAGATTTATTTATTTAAGATATATGAGTACACTGTAGCTGTCTTCAGACACACCAGAAAAGGGCATCAGATCTCATTACAGATGGTTATGAGCTACCATGTGGTTGCTAGGATTTGAACTCAGGACTTCTGGAAGAACAGTCAGAGCTCTTAACCGCTGAGTCATCTCTCCAGCCCGAAGAATTTCTTTTATTTAACACATTTTACAAGACAAGCATACTGACGTGCTCTCTTAAGTTGTTTAACCAAAGTTTCATTTCTTTGTGACTTTTAAGGGATTATTTCACAGGGTACAGAAAATCATATGAAGATTTTTTTCCCCTCTCCAAAACGTCACACTGCTCTCTTTTTGCTGGAATGATTTCTGAGAAGTCAGGTGCAAGCCTCTTTTTGGGTCTCCATAGATGAGTTTTTTTTTTCAGTGGTTCCACTATGATATACTTGTATATAGTTGGGGAGGTTTTTTTTCAGAGTGTTTATCCTGCTTTATGTTATTTGAACCTCTTGAATTTGTGATTTGCTATCTAACGTGAATTTGAGGAAACTTCTTAGTCATTATGAAGAACTTCCAGGAGTCCTCAGTTTGCTCTTTTGATATTCCTAATATGCATAAATTGTGCTTTTAAAAGATCTGTTCCAGAAGATGCACAAAGAGATCCAGCAAAACCCCAAGTTCATGTTTGGGATTTGCAAGTGAAATCAAAGGTTAAATAGACGATATGCAGAGCTTAGCACTCCATGTCAAAGTATGGTCCTGCTTACCACAGACTGTCTGCAGTGTCTCAGTCAGTCTCTGCCTGTATAGAGATCTGACAAGAACCCTGGGAAGTCTCTTGATGGGAGACATAGTCCCTTTTTGCTGGCTCCCTTCAAGAGATTCCTGGGGAAATTCCCATTCCCATGGAGTCCATTGTTTCAACAGTCTGATAGTCATATTAAAAGATGCAAGTGTCTCTTTAGATTTCATTTCTACCAGGCCAGTTTCTATGCCAGATTTGTTTGTTCTTTTTTTCATTTTAAATAAAACTTTAATTGAATACTTGCTATTTCTTTATCTATTTGCTTTTTCTTAAGTGCTGAGTTTCTGGCTGACTTGCTCACTTTGTGACTGATGTACACTTTTAAAATTTATTTGTCAGCCCATTCACACCATCCCAATTATGGAGCAGGGGGAAGAACTCGAAACTAATACATTTCTTTTAGTAACCAGGGGCATTCCAGGGTTGGGAAATTGCTACCTATTTGAGTGAAAGACTAATAAAACCCCCAAAGTAAATATTTTAGTAGGTGGCTAGAAAAGGATTCTCAAATAATATGTGTGAGACAATTTAGAGTGAGCTTTCTAAAGAACTCAGTGTGAAAACCTGTCTGACCTGTTAAGGAAACTGTGGATAGTTAACCCCTTACAAAAAGCTGCAAGAGGAAAACAAAACAAAACAAAACAAAACAAAATCCTGTAAGTCTAAGAGAGAGCGATTTGGGTTTGAGAACTCTGAAGCAATAGGTTGTGAGTAATGAACTGATTTCAGTGTGAGAAACCTGAGGCCAGAGTCATTGTCTCTGATAGGGAGCTCGCCTGGGTACTAGACAAAGTGTTTCTTGGCAAAGTTTTCAGTTTATCCTTCGTTCCTTACAGGGACTCTTCATTTGATCCTTTTCTCTATTTGTTAAGTGGTGTCCTGCATTGTGAAACATGCACTGCGTGATGAAATGAGTTGTTTTATTTTTCTTAAATGAATATGCTAATGTTAAGCTTTTCATGGTCTTTCCACGGAGCATCAGACTTACAAATTTGTAGACAATATACTTTTTCACAGCCCTTTACCATTTTATTTTTGAAAAAAAAAAAAAACTTAAACCTCATAACCAGCTGAGTGTGTTTCAATGCATTCTTTCTGAGTTTTTAAAACTATAGCCACATTGGCATCACCGCAATAACAAAAAGTCTTTAATATGCTTAAATACTCATACTCTGTATAAATGTCAGAGTACAGGTAATCTAACTTTTCACAGGACATATAAAAGTGACTGTGCAAGATAAATAATTGATGAGAAAATGTATTGTTGTTTCATGACATTTGAAAGTGTTAAGCATTTGCTTAACATTCCTGCTTTGTTCACCATAGCAAAGAATTGGGATCAACCTAGCTGTCCATCAAAAGATGGGTAATGAAGGTTTGGTGTATATACACATATGCACACATGCATATACCTATATGTATGTACAAAATTGAATACTACTCAGCTCTAAAGAACAATTAAGTTAAATTTTTGCAAGAAAATGGATAGATGTGGAGCATATAGTATTAAATGAGTTTACACATTCTCAAAGAGGAAGATTGCATGCTCTCTCTTGTTTGTGGTATCCACTCAATAATGTCCATATTTATATGTATATATAATGTAAACAAATGTACATGTGGATACAGCATAACATGAAGAAAATGGAAGAGGAAAGGCTAATTATAAGGGGATGGGAATGACAGTGAGTTCAGAAAGTGCTGTCTAACCCAATACGGAGGAGACACAGGAGAGTCCTTCACAGAGACACTACTTACTGGAGAGAACTAGAAAGATAGTTCTGAGTGTGATGTTAGGACCCTTGCTATCAGACAGCACCTGTGACCTCTTTTAGAAATTTGTGTTCTCTTTTTTCAACCTACCAAGATAATCAGAATCTCTTTTTCCCAGAAATCTTTTTCTGGAAAAATCTCCAGGCGATTTTCTGCAGGTGCTAAGGATCAAGTCCAGGGCCTCCTGCATGTTAAGCAAGAACTCCACTAGGGAGTGGGAGTTCAAGCATCCAGGTGTGTCTTACGGTGAAATTTAAATCCCACTGAACTAGGCTGTCATTCTGATAACCAGGGAAATAATCACCCCAGCAGTGTTTCTAAAGCCTGAAAAAATGATAAGGAAGCCTGGACGCGTTGAGAAAATGCTGATGTAAGGCTCCATTCCAAACTAGGTAAAGAATTCTCAGGGGCATGAAGTTGATGAAGCTGACCCACTGACTAGCAGAAAAATTCCCGAGGAGATATTCCTGTGAGGCTTGTGAGAGGCTGGGCTAGAGATGGATTGAAAGAGCTGTTGATGCTCCCCTGGTAAAGCATATCATTTTACTGGGGCAACTGGAACTGATTAGACACAAAGGAGATAGGCCAGTACTTTGCACTCGTGGAGCTTCAAAGATGTTCCTTTACAGGGTGACTCCAAGCAGGATTTGTGAACTGTGAATTCAATCAGTGAATAAACCGAATCCCATCTCTGACCTAGGAGTTGGAATATAGCAGCTGATTCCCTTGACCTCAGGGAGCTCCTGCTGTGAGTGGGAGAAAGTTGAGGTATATTCTGTAACATACCAGAGAAAAGGAAAGTGATGGAATTAAATTATTTGGCATAACAAATTATAGATTGAGGTCAGTTAATATTTTCTAATGAACTGGATACTGGGTGGGAAAGAAGAGGGAGTGAGGCACGTCCTGATATAAAAGCTGGGTGTCATGAAAGACCCAGCAAGGAGGTGCTGAATCCAGATCAAAGAGGAAAGCAGAATTGTACCAATAAATCAGCATCAGAGGACATGGCCCTCCAAAGGACCAGTAGCTTTACTTGATGTAATTAAAGAAATAAGTGTTTTGAATAGAGAGTGACAAGAATAGAACACATTTTGCTGTCCCATTTTGAAGAACAGGCTGACACCATGAGGTATGAAGCCAGAGATACAGGTTAGGAGTCTACCGTAATAGTCTATGGCGGAGCAATCCACAATCATAGCATTGAATTAAGCCTATCTCTGCTTATCCTGGAAGCTAATCAGGACTGTGCCAGTCTTGGATATGAGGGAGCACAGCACTAGCACCAAATAGAAGTAAGACTGAGGCTAAAACAGCAAAATCTGCCAATGGATTACAGACTAGGAAGAAGATGTAAGGAAGATGTTCAAGAATTTGGTCTAAGAAGTTATAGGGATGGAATGTTGTGTCAAGACTATGAAGCATGGAGGAGAAAATATGGCTGGAGATTGGAATTTTGGAATATTTTAGAGATGTTAAGTTTGAGAATTCAAAGTGGAACAGCAAACAGTTTATATGTGAGCCTGAAGTTGAGAGAAGTCCAGAAATACAAATACATCAACTACAAATCACCAAAACGAAGACCTACAGATTGTATTTAACACAGGAGGCATGAGGCACATCTTATTACTTTTTCCATTATCTTCACCTGGGAGCGAATGAGAACTGTAGAAGAACTTCTGGTGCTTGTTCGAGAGCATTGACTGAACCTTGGCAGTTTGGTTTTTTGAGATTATCTCTTTGTGCAGTCCAAGTGCTTGCAAAATGAGCTATGAGTACAGGGATATACACAGATGTGGTGCTAAGGGTTGAACCCAGGGGCCTCATGGCTACTAAGCAAGTTTTCTTCCACTGGCCTATAGCCCCAGCCCTCAGTACTGATATTTTATTATGATTACCAAGTGTACTGTAGGTACTTAAAATTCCTATAAAGCATAGGTAGATTAGATAATTGAGGCTTTGGGTAAATATGGTAGAGAAAGTATGAAACAATGTAACTTGGGAAGAGATGGAAGATGGGGTGTTGTAGAACAGAGAACTCCGAAAGTGTTCAAATCCAGTTCAAGAATGTGTTTTAAGAAAAATAATAGCTGGGTGGTGGTGGCGCATGCCTTTAGTCCTAGCACTTGGGAGGCAGATCCTGAGTTCTGGTCTACAGAGTAGATTCCAGGACAGCCAGGGCTATATCCTGTCTCAAAAAACCCATAATAATAATAATAATAATAATATAATAATAATAATAATAATAATAATAATAGTGACCAATTTTAAATGTTGTAGATCAATTAAATAAGCTAAGGACTGTTGACTGGATTTAGCAATATGAGTGCCATCTCTTATTCTCTAAGAATACTTTAATGGAATTCAAGATACTTAGGGAGGAAAAAAACGGAATCTAAAGACTGCAAACTTAGGTGTTCATGAATTTTGTTTGGAAGAAAGGAAAGAAATGGGTGGAAGTGGATAGAGAAATATCCAGTATGACTTACGTGTTTTAAGGCAGAAAAAATAGCATCTTAGTTTTTTAACAGACATGAGAACAATAAACTACAGGGAGAGGAGAGCTGATGGAACTGAGAGAGTCAAGAACTGTTCAGAATAACTGTAATGGGTTTGAAGGGACACAGGGGACAGTGTTATCAATTGTAGTGAGGAAGTTGGACAGAAGGTAGGCTGGGTACAATTATGTAAATTGATAGATTACAAAGATTTCCCATCTTAGAAAGTTTTCTCTGAATAGAATTTATTGTCATTAGTAACATAAGTAAAGTTTGTCAATTGAGAATAAGGATGGGAGGAAGTCATTAAGAAGGAAATAGGATCTGGTATCTATGACAACTTCTTCCGACCTTTTAGAGCCATGACCAACACACAAAATAAGACCATCTGACTTGTAGAGAGAAACTTGAAGCTGACTGCAGTGGTACACAACTTTAATACCAGCACTCAGAGGCAGAGGCTGGCAGATCTCTGTGAATTCAAGTCCAGCCTGGTCGACATAGTGAATTCCAGGACAACCAGGGCTAAACAGACAGTGTCTCAAAAAAAAGACATGTTTGTGTGTTGAAGAATGTTACTGTTGTACTGGAAACTGCACAGGGATGTGCTTGACATAGGTTCTGCCTATGGGCATACGTAGCTGAAGGAAACAATATCATCTGCCACCCTCGTTCTGCTTGGCACATAGTTTGTAGAAATTTGGAATAAAAGCCCTGCATGAAGCAGAGATAGGCAGAAAGATGAAAGGACCCATGTACATAGAGCTCATGTTTCTAAGATGACATTGCATAGAATGGTTGGTGGTTTAACCGTTATAGTCATCTAACAAGTAAAGCGGATTTGACTAGCTTTGGAATTTTGCTGAGAAATTGAAACAGGCAGAAAGGGAAGATGATGAAGTTCAATAGAGATGCAGAGATGGCTGTACTTTTGATCACTTGCTGCCTGTTTAATTAATTAAGGGTATCAGAAGGAAATGATCCTAGAATAAAATGCTTCAAATTGAAGTCATGGATGGTTTGCAGGCCCCAGAAAAGGAATTTTTTAAAGGCATTATTATTCTCACTAGTGTTACAATCACCAAAAATGATGTCACTGGATGTGACAATGAACTTTGGAAATGAAAAATTTTAACACATGAACAAAAGTAGGTGACTATGTGAATCTATATAGTCCATGACGATGGCAGGGAGTTGGAGCTAAGAGAAGGTGGTGATAGTCTGATATAAGAACTTTGAGGATGTCATGGAGGAGCCTGAATGTGTGTGAGTGATGTTGAGGAGCACGCAGCTTGTTATCTGCCACCTCCAGGTTTTGGTGGTTCAGGGTGTGTGGGAAGAAAGCAACCCACTTGAGAAGGCTTCAGGAAGAAAATATCCTCATGGGAGTAAAATTTTCATTAGCAGGATGCAATAGAGGAAGGAGTCAACAATTATTGATGTCCTTAAGGTTAGTGGTGCATGCACAACTCCAGACAAATCTTGGGGCTGCCTGACATCTGTGTTGGCAGAGCCTATTTCATTAGAAACAGAAAGCACTTTCTCAATAACCTAGCCAGGAAAACTCCTTGACCTTTCCTTAACCATTTCTGAGACTTTCCACAAAATGATCAAATCAAGAAATGAAATTAGAGACTCCAGTCTTAATCCTGTGTGTTGAGATAACTTATCTTAGTAAATTCCCTGCAAAACACTCCCACCGAAAGTAGTCTGTCAAACCCCTTTTCTGACCTTAACACTGATCAAAGTAATAAACTGTCCTCATTCCTTCTTAGTATTTCATGTCAGAACATGAGCCTTTGGTATGGATATAAGTGAATTTAACTCTATACGTATCATGGGAGGGGCTGGTGGCCTTCTAAATGTTCTTTCCATATGCTAGGTTTCTTTTTATGGCTCTTCCTATTCTATTTTCAGTGACCTGTATGATTTATCTGTAACACCTCTTGACAGATATTCTTTACAAAAACATTGAAAGCTGTAGAAAAGCTAAACATATCCAAGATTCTGGCCAAGTCTGCATGAGATCAGCCTGTAATAATCTTCACCGGTTTGTTGGTGCCTCATGTGTCTCAGGCTGGCTTCAACCTATGTTGCCCACAGTGACCTGGAGCTTTTGATCCAATTACAGGCATTTACAACTACTCCTGGCTTATGTGGTACTTACAACTCTGCACATGCTCTACCAACATAGATGCATCTCTGTCCCTTCACTGGATTTCTCTTTGCTTCCAAGGGTTACTCAGTCCCAATCAACAGCAAAATTACAACAAAAGCGCAACATCACTGACAGAAGAGTTTCTGGACCCTAAGGTAACATAGGTGACATGAATGCATCTTATCTATTAAAGTCTCCCAGCTTCTCAATATAAGTCAATGACCTTTATAACTAGGGGAATGCTGGATGGAGCCTTAAGGTGCCAAGTTGGAGAAAACAAAGGAGATTGATGGGCTTTTTGTGGTATGGGATTCAAATTGAACCCGATGTAATTAATTGTGTACTGGAACTAAATAGCAATAGCTACACAAATCACTAGGTAAGGAAACAACATTTATTTTTTAGTTAACAAAGAAAAGTTTCAGAGACACTATGATGAGAATATATCCTGTGTTTTACAGCTTTGGGGACAAAGATGTTAAGTACAGAAGTGATCATTGTTCAAGTCCACTAGAATTCAGAACTCTTTCTTATTCTCCTAAGGCCTACTTTATACTAAAAACAACATGGTTTGCAAGAGAGTGCCCTTGTTTACATCTCAGAAGACCAAACTCTTTAAAAAATAAATTTTATTTTATTTTCTCTTTAAACCAAGAATGCATTTATGACTTTTCTTTGCATTATCTACATTTCTAGACCCTTAGTATTATAATTCATATTTTTAATCCTTTGAGGTTAAGAGATTAACATCAAACGTGCAGCTATAAATCTTAATGTTCCAATATAAACATGGAATAGAATCCAGTGAGAGCACATTGTGCCTGGTGATTATGTTTTACTTGTGGGGTTGGAAGAGGCTCAAATGAGGTCTAACTGAAACAACATGAGATGGCAGGTATGATGAGGGTTAATCGAACGCAACCAGCTGGCGCAATAACTATCCTCTTAGCATTTTACAGAGACTCTGGCTTTTCTTTGAATCATGCCTTTTATATTGCCATTCATTTTTCCCCCCCAGAGAGGTTTGGCTCTTCCAGTTTATTTGAAGATAAAACATCCAATTTTGTTAGAAGAGCTTCCATTAAGTTATCATGTCACCCCCTACTTTTATATTGTCTTTCTTTGGCTCTTGTTTCATGAAAGAACATTGCCCTGGGTAGAATGAAATTTTGCTTTAGGGCAAGCATCAAAGAGTAGGTCAACTGGCCTGGGTGAGGTCCTGTAGAATAACTAGTATTCCTTTCTTTTAATTTA
Source organism: Mastomys coucha (assembly GCF_008632895.1). Taxonomy (NCBI): domain Eukaryota; kingdom Metazoa; phylum Chordata; class Mammalia; order Rodentia; family Muridae; genus Mastomys; species Mastomys coucha. The sequence goes on from NW_022196903.1 coordinate 13,930,818, forward strand.
ATTTAATTATTTAATTTAATTTAATTTTTTACTTAGTTACTTCATATTCCACTCGCTGCCCCCCCCCCCGTGGTCACCTTGTCCCACAGTCTTTTCCTCCATCCTCCCTCCTCCCCTTCTCCTCTGTGTGTGTTTGGGGACCTCTCTGCGTATCTCCCCACCCTGGCACTTCAATTCTCTGTGAAACTGGGTACTTCCTGTCTCACTGGGGCTAGACAGGCAGCCCAGCTAGTAGAACATGTCCCAAGTGTAGGCAACAGCTTTTGGGATAGGCCCCATTCCATTTGTTCAGTATTCACATAGAAGTCAATCTGCACAGCTGCCACATATAAGCAGGGAGGTCCAGCCTGTGGATGCTCTTTGGTTGGTGGTGCAGACTGAGAGTTCCAAGGGTCCAGGTTAGCTAACTCTGTGGAGTTCCCATCTCCTTTGGGGCCCTCAATCCTTCCTCCTATTCTTCCATAAGAATCACCAAGCTCTATCCACTGTTTGACTGTGGGTAAGAATGACTGGTACTTCTTTCAAGATCTGTGTACTGTATGTAGCTCAGGGTCTACGTAATACTAAACTAAGTAGTCATCAGAGTGCTACTAACAAATATCTCTGTGGTAGCAACTTCCTGTATGTTAGTCATCCATAAGATTGTCATCCACATCCTTTTGGCATATGGGAGGTTGCCTTCTTTCTCCCTTATATGAAATGAGTCACTGCTAGCAATACTTGGAGATGAAGACAAAAGTGAATAGCAGCAACAACAACTAGCTATGTCGATGACATTATTTCTATGTCTAGTAAAAATACGAGACTTTGTCTTGCTTAGGCAGAATGGGCTAACCAAATATACGCAACAATGAGATTTCTTATATAGGCTGTCTGCCTGTGGAGAACTATATCAAGATGGGGACATTTGTTTGTGTTTATTTGAGTAGAAGAAGAGCCTGAGGAGAAGAATCTATTATGTTCTGAAGATTGTAAAATCCATCTTCATAAAAATGATACAATAAACTAGCAATTGCATTAAAGATAAAAATCAGATGGAGCTGGAAAGGTGGTTCAGTGATTAAGAGCACTGGCTGCTAGGTTCTTCAAAGGTCCATTCCCAAATCCACTTGGCAGCACATATTCATCTGTAACTCCAATTGACAGTGATTGTACACCTCGCCTGGCCTCAATTCTGGTACACAGACATATATGCAGACAAAACACTTATTTTAAAATAAAAATAAGGAAATAAAACACCTTGAAACAAGACAAAGTCATATACCCTATCACTTTTATTTTTTTTGTGCACTCTACCTAACATAAATAACCTAAGGCAGTAAGGGTCTGCTTTGGTCTGTGGCTCTAGAGCTTTCAGTCCATAGTATTTCAGTATTCAGCTGATTCTGGCTTGTGGTGAGGCAGAATATGTTGGTAGTAGGAGTATGTGGCAGATGCCACTTACCTTATATAAGAAAAAAAGCAGTGTGTGTGTGTGTGTGTGTGTGTGTGTGTGTGTGTGTGTGTGTGTTTGTAGCTAGATATAGCTTATAAAGGCATGATGCAGAGAACAACTTCCTTCATGAGGCCTGACTTCCTAAAGTTTCCAAAACCTCCAAAATTAATGCCAGCATTTTGGGAGACTACATTATATCAACCATAACATGAGTTGGAGAAAACAAAATTAGAAGAATACAGTCACCTTAGCTCGGTTTGATGTGCCCCTGCTCAAGGACACTATGGAAAGGGGAAAGAGTTAACCCCGTGCTAAACCCAAAGGTCTTTGAAGTGGAAATTTCTGGATTCTTTGGAAATTCAGTGTGTTAGGAAATATTCTTCAGGAAGCTGTCTTATGAGAGGATGTTTTGTTTTAGTAGACACATAAAGGGATGCTTTGCTGAAGCAGTCATGTGAGAGGGCACATGGTGTTTAAAAAGAATATATAAATATAGTCCCACAGACAGTGAGAGGATAGTCTTGCATTGCTTATACCTTGCAACATTTTGCTGGTCTTCACTTCATAGAGGGAAACACACCAAAGAACTTCTCATGGTATTCTGACTAATCCTTGCCACTTCTGCTGATGCATGCCAGTTCAGTGGAGCCTGGTGGTTTCTGCTGGATCAAGCCACTGCTACTAATTCATATTTTCTGTTTGCTATTAAATTGGACTGCTAATATCCTGACAATAAAGACTGGAATCACTTGGAAAAACTACTTCTAAACAGGTCCACAACCCTCTTTTCCTATTAACCTTTCCTCACTATCTCTGGTCAGTGGGCTTAAAGGGAGGTTGAGGCATTTAAGAATCCTAATTAAAGTAGGATTTGAAAAAATCAAAGCCTACAGGTTTTATTTAATGGTGCTAGGCACACTAAGAGAATTCTCACTTTGGATTCTATATGGAAATTTTACTGCTCCCTTCCATCCCAATCACTGTGTTAGATTTGCCCAGCCCCAAGCAAAGAATCTTTGGAGAGCACTTTGAAACAAACAAGCTTGGAGAGGGAACCATCCCACTTGGAGAAGGAGTCAGCTTCATTGTGAGATTAGATAGCACATGACAACTTTTCACTGTTATGTATACTACAGATTGCTATAACAACAACAACAACAACAACAAACCCCCACAAACTGAGAGGATCATATAATCAAAAAGTTATTCTTGGAGAGATCTAGTAGCTCAAAACTAAATTAACTATTAGCAGGACCATAAAGAATTCTCCTTATACTTCTTACTTTGGGTGGCTTTATGTTCCTTGGTTCATAAATGGATCAGTTTACTCTCTCCTTCCATTATCATGAGGAATTTGTTTTCTGTGCCACTGAACAGGTCAAAGTTTCCTTCTTGTCCTTCTGGTGTTTCCATCCTTATCCTAAAGTACCTTCTGAATAACTTACAGAAAATTGTGGTATGCTTATCTGCACAACTGGTTTAGATAGTGTTCTTTAAGGAGTTCCAGGTCTAGATTATGTGGCAATCTCACTACTCAACCGTGTGACTTGATAAGCTTTGAAAAATTGGATTTCTTCATAGCATCAGCACCCTGTCTCCAATATCCTAGTTGAAGCATCATGTCTTGCCTGTTTGTGTGCAATTCTCTGAGCTTTGTTGTATCAAATCAAAGCAGCAAACAGTCCCTCCACCAGTTTCCCTGCAGCAATGAAGTTAATTCTGGCAAAAAGATTCTCATAAATGTTTGTAGATGATAGACAGATGACTCACCACCAACAGTCTGTCAAACTTGAGACGGTGGAGTCAGTTATCCAGGGAGACAGCATTCTTTCACGTGACAGGTAGAGAGGTTAAGTTACACTTGATGTGTTTATCCAGGTGGTATGCTGTCAAAGATAGTTTGAGATGAACCTTGTGAGAGCTCCATGGTATGAGAAGAAGCTCTCTCTCTAAACGGTCTATGTCCCATTATTGCAGGACAGCCTTTGTTGCAAAACATGAGTTCCCTTGCATTTACTCATCCTCTGTGTAGCTGGACATAATGGGACAAATAAAACAGTCGCCATGTCCCCTTCAGAACACACTTGTTTGGCATCAGTGAATTAACACTTTGGGTGAAAGCTATGCATCTCTAAATTAGAGGCAAAGATGCTATTTCCACACTGCCCAGGGGTAGAGGAGGAACAAACAGCCTTTCCACTTTTAAGTTTATGATATATGGAACACATTTTCTTCATTTGTTAGGAGTTAATAGTGTGTATCCAGAGAACACTTTACTAATTAAGGAATAAATGAGAGGAAAGAATGACTATATGAAGGGACATGGAAAGAAATGCCCCTTCTTAGAAGGTTACGAGCCTTTTCATTTTTTCCACAGGGACTTTCTAAGCTTACATATAGGCTTAGTGGAAAGAATCAAAATGGAGGGAGAAGAATGAAGTCATGCAAGCCATTGAAGGGATGAAGTCCTCGAGTAATTAAAAAGATGAAAGAGAAAGTCAAATCTTTCATGATACTTGGGTTTTGTGTGGTTGTAATGTTTTCTTTTTTGAAACAGGGTATTTCCATGTAGCTTACAGTGGCCTGGAGCTTGCTGTGTAATCCTGCCTGACCTTGAACTCTTGACCCTTTTGTTTTTTTCCTCATGAAGGGATTATTGGCTCATGCCATCAAGCCTGGCAAGGATTTAAATTTGTGAAGTCCAAGAAGCCGATACAAGATCTGACCAGAATATTTGTGAAGGATAAGGAGGCACAGCAATAAAGAGTGGTGGTTGTGGTGGTGGTGGTGGTGGTATGTTGGGGAGTGTCCTTCAGATCTTAGAGGGAAGTAGAAGCTTGTAAAGGAAATGAGGATTAAGGAGGGCCGGGTACATTAGTTTTTGAGGGTTAACGTAGTTCTAAGGAAATTTTGGCCAGCACTATGGAGTGCCAGAGTCTGGTTAAAAGTGTCTCAGGTGTCACTGTCGAAGTTTAGTTATTGAGTCATTGGCAGGTAACAGCATGCAGGAGGAAGGCAAGAGTGAAAACTGACCCAGTAGGGAACAGCTGGAGCCATCAACTGGGTTTGCCACACCAGGAAACTGAGTGACACATTTCCAGAAAATGCTGATGTATGTGTCACTGTATTTTGACCTCAAGGAAGAAATAAAGGAAAATGAGTGATTGTGAGATATAGCCACAGTTATCTTGGAAATGAGAAGCACTATGGGTTAGTCTGGGTAGGATAAGAGAAAAAAAAGCATAAAACAATAAGGAAGGACTTGAGTTATGAAAGCTTAAAACAACAGAGGCAAAGGGGGAAGCTTTGTGTTGTACAAGATGTCCTTGAGAATGGAAGCTGTGAGGGAGCTTGGCATGGCTATGGCTTTCCTCCAGATGGACATATCAAGAATAAATAAGATACATTTTATAAGTGATGTTTTATTATCCTCACTACCCTTGGCTTTAAGGCTGCCTCCATTTTATAGTTCTGAAATCTCTAACAAATTGTGCCTCTTTTAATTAAACAGACAAACAAAAATACATTTTTTGAGAATATATGAAAACAATCAGAATGGGAAATACTTAACCATAATAATGACAATTTACAGCAAGCCTATAGCCAACATTAAATTAAATGGAGAGAAACTTAAAGCAATTCCACTAAAGTCAGAGAAATGACAAGGCTGTCCACTCTCTTTGTATCTAATCAAAGTAGTGTTTGAAGTTCTATCTAAAGCAATAAGACAACTGAATGAGATCAAGGGGATACAAGTTGGAAAGGAAGATGTCAGAGCATCTCTATTTGCAGATGATATGATAGTATATGAAAGCAATCCCCAAAATCCTACCAGGAATTCCTACAATTGCTAAACACTTTCAGCGAAGTGGCTGGATACAAGGTTAACTTAAAAAAATCTGTAGCCCTCCTAAATACAAATGACAAATGGACTGAGAAAGAAATCAGGGAAGCAACACCCTTCATAATAGCCACAAATAATATAAAATATATTGGGGCAACTCTAATCAAGCATGTGAAAGATCTATATGACAAGAACTTCAAGTCTTTACAGAAGAAAGTTGAAGAGCATGTCAGAAGATCGAAAAAACTCCCATGCTCATGAACTGTTAGGATTAACACAGTAAAATGGCCATCCTACCAAAACTATCTATGGATTCAATGCAAACCCCATCAAAATTCCAATATAATTCTTTACAGACCTTGAAAGAACAATATTCAATGTCATATGGAGAAACAACAAGAAGAAAATCCCAGGGCATCTAAAACAACGCTGCACAATAAAAGAACTTCTGGAGGTATCACTGTTGCTGATCACAAGTGTATTATAAAACAATAGTAATAAAAACTGCATGGCATTGACATAAAAACAAACACTTGGATCAATGGGATAAAACTGAAGACCCAGATATAAGTCTATTCTCCTATAAACGCTTGATATTTTATAAGGAAACCAGAAATATACAATGGAAAAAAGAAAACATCTTCAACAAATGGTGCTGGTCTAACTGGATGCCTGTATGTAGAAGAATACAAAAAGATCCATATCTATCACCTTCCACAAAAGTCAAGTCCAAGTGGATAAAATACCTCAAAATAAAACCAAATACACTGAACCTTACTGATAGACAAGAAAGTGGAGAATAGCCTTGAATGAATTGGCATAGGAGACAACTTCCTGAAGAGAACATCAATCGTGCAGGGACTAAGATCAACAATTAATAAATACAACCTCATGAAACCGAAACACTTCTTTAGAGCAAACTGTTAACAGGACAAAATGGCAGTCTACAGAATGGGAAAATATTTTTATCAACTCTACATTTGACAGGAACTAATATCCAAAATATGTAAAAAGCTTAAAGAAGTGGACATCAGCAAACCAAATAATCCAATTAGAAAATCAGGTACATATCTAAACAGAGAATTCTCAACAGAGGCATCTCAAAAGATTGAGAAACACTTAAAGAAGTGTTCAACATCCATAGCTATTGGGGTAATGCAAATCAAAATAACTTTGAGATTCCCCTCAAATGGCAACTCATGCTGGTGAGGATGTTAAAGAAGGGGAAATTTCTGGTGGGAGTACAAACTTGTATAGTTACTTGGAAGTCAATATGGTATTTTCTGAGAAAATTGGAAAGCCATCTACCTCAAGTGGTATAATCTATCTACCACTCCTGGGCATATAGCCAAAGGTTGCTCCATCCTATGGCAAGGATGTTTGTTCAACTATGTTCATAGTAGCTTTATTCATAATTGCCAGAAGCTAGAAACAACCCAGATACCACTCAACTAAAAAATGGATAAAGAAAATGTGGTACATGTATATAATGTTGTATTGCTCTGCTTTTAAAAACAATAACATCATAAAGTTTTCAGGTAAATGGATGATGGAACTAGAAAAAAAATTCATCCTGAGTGAAGTAACCCAGACCCAGAAAGACAAATGTGGTATGTACTCACTTGCAAGTGGATATTAGCTATAAAATAAAAGAGAATCAAGCTACAGTCTACAGACCCAGAGAGGCTAAGTAACAAGGAGAGCTTAAGGGGGTGGGGGTGACAAGGATCTCTCTGGCAAGGGAAATAGAGTAGATTTAGCAGGTGGACTGGAGGCTGGTTGTGTCTGGAACAAGGGAACTAGGTAGTTGGGAGGATGGTAGAGAAAAATACTAGGAGAAATGACTGGAATTGGGGAGCATTTCAGGGGTAAGGAAACCTCATGGAAACTCCATGGAAGCTTTGAGAGTAACCCTAGCAAAGACTCGTAGTAATGGGGGACATGAAGCTTGAATAGCCATCTTCTGTAAACAGGCAGGGTCTCAAAGGATTGAAACACCATCCCAGTCGCATAACCTTAGACCTATAGATTGCCCTGCCTGCAGAGTGTGCAGAGACAGGAGTCTAGCAGAATCATAGTCCAAAAGCCCAGAGACTTTATCCAGCAACTGATGTGAGCATATGTAGAGCCTCACACCCATATATTAGGCAGAATTTGGAGAGTCCTACAGAGGAGGGGGAGGAAGAATCAGAGGAACCAGAGGGGTCAGGAATGAGAATAAGGCCCACAGGATCAACTGACCATGACCACAACTATGATCATGACCATGACCATAGGAACTTAAGGCAATCAGGAAGCATGTATGTTACAACTGAGTAGCTTGGTGGTGTTGTGGAAATCCTAACAGTGGGAACAGAAGCTGTCTCTGACTCTTTTGCCTACTTGTGGGAGCCTTTTCCTCCTACTGGGTTCCCTTGTCCATCCTTGATGTGATAGTATGTGCTTGGTTTTATTTTAGCTTATTATGCAGTATTTGGCTAATGTCCCTGGGAGGCCTGCTCTTTTCTGAGAGCAACAGGGTTGGATCTGGAGGGGAAACTTCAGTCAGCATGTAATATATGAAAGAAGAATATATATATATATATGTATATATATATACATATATATATATATATATATATATATATATATTTTAAGGTCAAACTTCTGAGGCCATAAATATGCTGCAAGGGAAACTGTAATTGGCAATATCAGAGCAGGTGCTAGAACTTGCAAGTATAGAGCCCCCCAGAGGGGAGGGGGTAAACACAGAGGTGAGGGGGATTATAGAGAGAGGGTAACTGTGATGGATCAATTATCTTCATTGTATAAGATAGTATCACATAGTGCTGCTTCTTTTTTCCCTTCCTAGACTGGTAATGAAGTGCTCATTTGCTGTTTGACTTTGCTTTGTCACATGCTTAATTATAAACACAGCTGAATAAGTCACAGTGTGCATGTGACACACTTCCAGGAATCTCTCTTCCTGGGTATGACTGATACCACTGTGTTTGCTCTTTATGTACATCCCCAATGTTAGTATATTAGCATGAACCCTTATCCAACAGTACTAAATGTCCCTAGTTAGTATACTGAAGTATCTCCCTGTGCTAAACTGTGATCTTCTTACCAGGTTATAATCTTGGTCAGAAACTTATGCCTGCTTGTACATAGTAGTGTTAGTGCTTGTATTAGGTTCTCAGCCAGGAGCTTGGCTTGGAGAGAGAGCCATGCTATATTACTTTCCTCTTTGGTCAATAAGCACTTGATTCCAAATACTGATTCCCTAACTTTAATTCCCTTATTGGTTTTCAAGGAGTTATTTGAATGACTTCACTTCTCAGGAATCAGTAATGAGTTCATCCTTTATCATCCCAATAATAGGAAACAATTTCTGGGAAATATAAGACACATTGTATAACTAGAGTCTTATCTTATAAAATAAAATTATTTACAACATGTGTATGTATGTGATTGTGTGTGTGTGTGTGTGTGTGTGTGTGTGTGTGTGTGTGCCTGTGTACAGATGGACTTTTAAATAGAGGACAGAGTCCATGTCAGATGTTTTCCAGCTTAATTGTTAATTTTATTTGTATGTCTGTGTATAGGTACATGTCTGCTTGTCTGTGTTTACTACATGCATACAGATTTATATGGAGGTCAGAACATATATCAGGAAACTAGAACTAGAGTTACACATGCTTGTGAATTGCCCAAAGTGGGTTCTTAGAACCAAATTCTAATTCTCTGCAAGAGCAGCAAGTGCTTTTCACTACTGAGCAGTCTCTATAGCCTTTTATTTTATATTTTGAGCCAATGTTTCTTAATTGAACCTGGAAGTTACCAATTGGCTAGACTGGCTGTCTAGTAAGCTCTAGGAACCTACCTGTGCCTCCAATACTGACATAACAGACCTGTAAGGTCATGTCCATGTCTATTTATTTATTAACTTATTTATTCATATATTTAATGAGAGGAAGAATTTTTAACTTAGATCTTCATGTTTATACAACAAACACTTTCTCTGATTTGTTATTCTGGAAAGTGTGCCTAATGTACAATGAGGTTATTAAAAGAAGTTGTAAGTTCTTTGAATAAATTCTACATCGTCCATTATTTAACTGTTCCTGGTGTTGTCATCTTCGTTGTCAGTGTTGAACAGCAAACTTTAGCCAAGATAAGACATGTAAAATCTTGCATGGTCTATTCATTTACTTCAGTATTCTAATGTTCTATTAAAGATAGGATTTATGTATGAGTATTCTCATATGGAGCGGATAAAAATAAGAAAGAAAAAAAATCACAGAACCCGTATCAACAGTACTAAATGACCCTAGGAAACTTTTACAATAAAGTTCATTCTGTGCTTAGGTGTTTTTTAATTAGTCATTTTCCATCCTTTCAGCTCTCTTTCTAGAAGTAATTTGGGGACACAGGAATGTCAGTGCCAATCTTTACTTGAAGCTCTGATCTTTGATCCTGTTAAGGAACTCTCATAGAGAAAAAGATATCATCTTTTAAAAAACCTTGTCAAGGTGAACAGAACAGAGTGGATTTACTATAGTGTAATCCTTTGTGTTGATAATATTTACCTTTAGGATTATGAAGATGTACCCATCATTGGGCAGCAGGCTATGATGTCTACTTATAAAACAAGTACCTGCTGTGTTGGGTAGACAGGGAAGTTGCTGTCATAAAGAATGATTTGCAAGGACATGGAGTTGCTAAGGAAGGTATCTTCTCCTTTTTGATGTTCTGGAAAATTCCATGTGAGAATACTCATAAGAAAACTCAGCCCATTCTACTGAAGTCAAGCTCCAAGCATTTACTTTGCACTTCTGTATTTTTTGTTTCTTTATTTTTGCTTTTGTTTTCCTTTGAGAGCTGGAGAAGGGAACTTGCTTTCTTTTGAGTCAAGCCTTCCAGGTTTTAAGTTTAAAATTCCCAGTCTCTGGCCATTAGACTCTGTCGACAGTGTCAATTCAGAGACCTAGTTCATCAAGGGATTATACTTTTGATTCAGTAATCCTCCAGATTTGGTAGTTGTTTCGAAAATATTTTCTAAATAGTGCTTACAACCATTAGATAATGCCAAGTGACTACACAGAGCCAAATACTTACCCTCTGTCTTGGCAGGAAAACATTGAAGATTTGAGTAGTTGAATGCCCCTATGATTGTGGGAGAGTCACCCTGCAACCACCTCAAAGATTTGCTTATGATCACTAAATTGTTTGTGGCATTGGGCCAATGGTTTACCTTTAGATGTAGAAGCCCCTCTCACCTACAAACTAACTCAGAAGGACTGCTTGGCCGAGGCCTTAGATTGGTTTGTCTAGATTGCACTAACTACTTCATCTCCAAATTTAACTGCAACCTTTTTCAAGACACGCTCTTAGGTAACTTAATTCCTCCCTTCCTCTTTATTTCTGGGGACACCTTTGTAATTAAGTAAATAGTTCAGTGCATAGAGTTAGGAACCAACCGGTCAAGAGAATTTCCCATGAATGTAAGTTCAAGGAAGTTTAGTAGTTCTGACTCTTCTCAAAGACTTTAACAGGATGCAGTAGCCATTGCAATATGTTAGAGAGATAGGGCACTTCTCTCTAAGCCCTGATAAATGAGGGCCAGCCCTATCTCTAAACCTTTTCTTTTTTTAAGCTTAAAACATATTTTTTTCTAGCATAATTTTCCCTTCTCAATTCTATGGTATGAAAGAAATGGTTATACATTTTTGTCCTCTTCTTTCCATGTGAGCAACATGCCTATACTTGAACATAACTTAGGCAGAATAAATCAGAAGTTCCAAAACTTTGTCCCATACCAAAACGCACCACTGAGAAGAAAGGTAGATTTCATCTGCATTCTGGTGAGAGGATACCTTTTGGCTTGAGATAAACTTTCTGTTTTACAAATCTGAGTCAAAAGTGGCCTAGACTGGTAAAGTTGTTTTCTTATTACTTCTGTTATAAAAGCCAGAAGACTGACCAAGTCCAAGTAAAGAAAATAGTCTGGCTCATGTGATGATGTGTCCCACAGTGTCTTTGATATCATTCTCTCTTGGTCTTGAATAATGATGATACCCTTCCACAATTTGTCAGTTAGGCTATATCTTATCTATTGACCTTTTCTTGTGCTACTCGACTTAAGGAAGGCTTATCCTTAAGCTGATGAAAGGCTTTAGGCCTAGCCATATCAGTAATGGAGAGGATACCTCTAACTGGATTAAAACTTTGTCCTAGAATTGATTATCTTGGCTCTGACTGGCCTGACTACTTATGAACTCTTTATATTCAGAAAAGCATTGCCTCTATGTGGACCTCTTGGGTAAAAGGAAAAAAAATCATTTTCCAAGGGAAATCTTCATGGGTTACCAGAAGTAATTCAAAGGGTAGATGAGGGATAGGCGAAACTACCATGTGACTGAACAGTAATTTGGCCTGTTTTCAAGTCTCAGTTTTATAATCGTGTTGCCACAAAATCAGTTTCATTACTTTAAGCAGACCCCTCAATATCATTAGGTCTTGATTCCCAAATGCATCAGTTACAGAATACCAGAAGTCTTAGAAGAATCTAGTACATTGATGAGTTAGCTGGACAGTTTGACATTAAGTAGATATGAGTAAGCTTGGCCATCTTTGCTGCAATTAGTATACCTTTCAAGGTGAACTGAACCCTCCAGCAAAAATAATCCTCTCTGGAGTTGTGAAGTCTTATGCTGTCTTTGATATTGAATGTTACCAACCTAGTAAAGGCAAGTTTTCTAACTCATCCTTGAACTATCCCAGCTGTACACAGATGTGTAAAGGTTTTAAATTTTAACTTAACAAAATGTTTTACAAATATTCCATGCTAGATGTCTTTCCAACCCTTGGGTTTTTTTTTGTTTTTTTTTTTTAACTTGTTTGTTGTATTTTGATTTGGTTTGGTTTGGTTGTTTGCTTTTTTGAGATGGTTTTTGTGTAGTTTTATTTATCCTGGAACTAGTTCTGTAGACTAGGCTGGCTTCAAACTCATAGAGATCTGTGGCTCTCTGCCTTCAAAGTACTGGGATTAAAGGCCTATAGTACCATTGCCAGGCTCCAACTTTCTTAATGCTTATACTAATCTTTGCAACTGTTGTAGAACCAATGGATTTTTAGAAATAGCTAGGATCAATAAAATATGATCTAGAACAACTGACCATTTTGAGGCCTTCTAAAAGAGTGGAGGGGGAGGGACTGTCATCTTGTGTTAGGAACTGCAGAAGTGAATGAGCAAAGTGAGTGTTAAATAAAGGATCTTAAGGTACTTGGTTCCTGTTCTCACTAATTAACAGGCAGCTGTGTTGGCTGATGGTATGATTAAAGAAACAGGGACAAACCAGAAAATGCATGGGCATTAAGAACCTTTTGTCTTCTAAATTTTCAATAAAAATTGAAATATATGAATGCCCCAGATTATGGAGACTTAGATATAAATCAGAAATCAAGAATTCCAGCACTTTTATATATCCCAACCAAACTCACATACTTTATTTAAGATTTTGGCCAAAACAAATTAGACTTTTGACTTTGAACTTTCTTTGATGTGGGTGAATCAGTCATGTAGGAGTTTAAAGCAAGATCTCTTAAGTTTATGGAGTGCTCTATTAGTTTGGATATGAATTGCAGATACCTTGGGAAGGAAAGAGTGTTACCAAAACCAAAGTGAATGTCAGTCATATACAATGCTATGTAAATGGGGATACCTGAAGCATATACCTGCCACTATCTCTTCAGAAACATTGTGCTGGTTAGACATTATCATACATAAATGGGCTAAATATCAATGGGAGATGTATCTTGATTAGAAACTAGATGGTAAACATTCAAACTACTAATGGCCGATCTTTTTTGAAATATTTAAAAGAGCTGATGAAGCATATCAGACAAACTAAGCATGAGAAGGAACAGGATAATGATGAATCTTGGCTTTCAAAGCTCTAATAAATAAGGAAGTTGGTAGATTTGAGTTGAGCAGGGTGTAGGCCTATTCAGAAATAAATAATACAAACCACAAGACTTCTAAGACTGGCTTGACCTTCCAGTCATGAACATTACAGAAAAGATTAGTTGGTACAGTAATGCTCATGTACTTTTGGTAAATATTAGGTTTATAGGACTAAATGAGATATAGGTTAATATTTAGAGAGAGTTGTCATTTCACTGAAGGACCTGGAACTTCTCACTGAAAAATTAGTTCATATATAAAAACTGAAGAACATAGGCACTATATACCAAGAAGGTTTATTTAGGTTTTATCAGATCTTCTGAGGGACATAGAACAGAATCCTAAGCAAATCTAGAACTAACTGAGACAGGGAAATTGTGGCCTTAGGTTTCAAATTCCTGTGTGTGGGTTTGATTCTCATAACTTACATGACTTTCCAGAACCACCTGTAACTCCAGTTCCAGGAGATCTGATGCCTTCTTTTGGCCTCTGCAGGTACTACATGCATGCATGCATGCGGTACATGTAAACTCAGACAAACACATACACATTAAAAACAAAAAGAACAGTTATGTGTTTCAGACCATATATGGTTCTTCCTTCTAAAGTAATGCAAAGATTTTGATGCTGTCCCCTCAGACTTTAGGAAAGAAAATAAGAAAACCTATTTGAGGTACCTGGTGAAATACAGAAGCAAAGATCTCTGGTATTTTCATTCCACATCAAGAACCCAAGAACAGGAAGAAGTGTCTGTCTCATGATCAGTAACAGGTCATGGAGGGGGAAACAGGGAGTTTTATTACATCAGTTGCTATGCTCTACTTACTGTATCACAAAATACCACACCATATCACGTTTTATGACGATCATTCAGGAATAAGGAAGAGAAAGACACTGGAACTGGAACATCATACTTCTCAAGTTACCCCACACAGTGCGACATGCTATGATGGTTCCTATTTCATTGCTTACAAGGTCAGTTTTGAAAATTCCAGAACCAATTGTCAGATCTGAACAGCAAACTGGCTTGGCCAAACCAATGCACACCACTTTCATGTTAGAAAGAATTTAGTAGAAATATCGATATAGTTGTGCCTATACACCCTATGAAAGGTATGTCATGAAGAAAATATCATTGTTTCAGACCCTTGCCTTAGAAAGCTAGGAATGAAGTGAACTTAGTCTATTTTCTCATTAAAGAAAACTAGAAGCCCCCATCAGTGGATGATCAGTACAGAAAAATTCCAGTTCTGAATCAGAGGTCTTGGGGGCCTGTTGTCTCCCTCGGAGAGCCAAGCAGATGCTCCATCATTTCCTACTTCAAAGAGACTCCATATCTTTGTGAAGTTGTTAATTATTTACTTTCTTTGTTCGTTTGTTTCTTTGTTTTTCTCTGTTTCGTCCTCCCTCCCTCCCTCCTTTCCTTCCTCCCTTTCTTCCTTCCCTTCTTTTACTAAAGAAACTAGTTTGACTTGGATCATGACTAGGACTGCTTAAACCTAAGATTTGAGGATATTTTCAAGAATAGAATTCGTTATTATTACTTACAGACACGATGCTATACAAAATGTCTCCTGAACTAATTCTTCCTAATTGAAATCTTTCAACCCTTGACCAGCATCTTCCCAAGCACTCTCCAACCTCACCCCTGGGAGATGCCATCCTACTCTCTGCTTCTATGAGCTTGCTTTGTTTTGTAACATTCCATTCCACATAGAACTGAGCACATGCAATGCATTTGCCCTTTATGTTTGGCTTCTTTCCACTTAACATAATATCCTCTAGGTTCATCCATATAGTCATGAATGGCAGGACCTCCTTTTCTTTTAAGACTGGCTTAAGCTGCCATTGAAAATTTGTACCATGTGTTCATTATCCACCTATCAGTTGATATTTAAATTGGTTTCAGATTTTTTCTATTGCAAGTAATGCAATAGTAAGCAGATTGTCTCTCTTATAAGACATTCTTTTCTTTGTAGTGGCATTTCAGGATAATGAATCTGTATTTTTGAATTGTGTACATGCCTGCCTGCCTGCCTGCCTACCTGTCTGTGTGCATGTCCATGTAGAGGTCTAAAGAGTTCATCGAGTCCCTTCTTTTATCACTCTCCCTTATGCATGGAGTTTCTCACTGAGCCTGAAGCTAGGCTGGAGGCCAGCAAACTTAAACAATATGTCTCCATTCTCCCAACAATGTGGTTATAGGAACATACAGCTTTTCTCTGGCTGGGAATTTGAATTCAGAACTTTTTGCTTTTGCTGGAAGCAGCTTTACCCATTGAGCCATCCCCTAAGCCTTTCCATTTAAGAAGCTTTCATACTATTTTCTGTATTTTCTCTAAAGCAAAGAGCATGGTCTTTAGTTTGTATCCCTCCAACAGTGTGGAAGAATTCTTTTTGTCCTGTATGTTCTCTTCAACACTTGTGTCTTCTGTTCTTTTGATAATAGCTTTTCTTTTCCTTTCCTTTCCTTTCTTTTCTTTTTTCTTTTCTTTCCTTTCTTCCTTCCTTTCTTTCTTTCTCTTTTTCAAGACAGGATTTTTCTGTGTAGCCCTGGCTGTCCTGGAACTCACTCTGTAGACCAGGCTGGCCTCGAACTTAGACATCTGCCTACTTCTGCTGCCCAAGTGATGGGACTAAAGGTGTGTGCCACCACTGCGTGGTGATACTAGCTTTTCTAAAAGGTGTGTTAACATTTCCTTGTGGTTTTATTTGCACTTCACTGAGGAGTAGTGTCCTGAGTAATTTCCTGCATATGCACTTTCTTTCACAAGCCACATCCTTCTGTGGGCCCTTTCCCAACTCTGCAAGCAGGCTATTTGTCTGCTTGCTGTTTGAGTTCCTCATACATTTTGGATGTCATTAAGTGTATGACTTGTAAAGACTGCCTTCCATTTCATAAGTTCTATCTTCACCTTACTGATTTACTCTTTTTGCCATGAAGTAGCTTTTAAATTCAATGTACACTTGTTTGTCTTTGTATATGAAATACAGCTGCCACTACAACTTCTGTGACCTCCCATGTCTCTTGATTTATTGCATCTTCCAGATGTTAGATTGAATGTCACATCCCTAGAGACCACCTTGCTGTAAAACAATCCTCCCTCCATGATCTTTACTGGGCTCCATCAAACCACTCTACTGATTTCCTTTTTCATAGGAAATCATCTTTACTTACTGCTTTACACTGATAGTAAAGTCAAAATTAGAGGAGTCAGGTGAATCTAGCGCCATGGTGCTTTAATGAGTGAGCAATAAAGTTTGAAGCCCCTTCGAATAGATATAAATATCTAAATTACCTCAGGAGAAATGTATTCTTGAATACAACATAAATGACTTTTTCTGTCTGTCTAGTTCATTGCCTTCCTATCAGTAGGAACAATAGGTAGGGTTTAGGGAAAGATGTTGTTTTCCTCCATTAGCAGAGGTTGGAGGTTAAAGGTCTTCTTTGTAGTTTTGTGATAAGAGTCTAGACTCACAGTTCCTGATATCTGAGGGTAGTTCTCATCATTCTAGGAGGGCTACATTTGTCATGTAGCTGTAGCTTCCCTCTGTGCATGCTGTACAAGGTCTTCTCAGTACTCAACAAGTACTCAAAATGTTTACCTGATTCAATCAAAAATCAGATAAGCAGAGCACCTAGTCACTAATGCAGTCTGGTGGCACTGGTCCAGTTTTTTTTTTTTTTTTTTTTTTTTTTTTTT
>NW_022196903.1:13947761-13958610 GCF_008632895.1 Mastomys coucha
TTTCTGTTTGAGGAAAACAGAACTTGAGAGGGAACAGGTATCAGACATTACTGAGTGATTTTATAAGTGCATTTTCTGTGATGGATCATGGTCCTTAAGAATAAATGTCAAAAGAAAGACTAAGACTAATCAACTGAATTTGATTTTTTTCCTCCAGAATCAACTACACAGAAACATTCCATTTGTGAAAAACAGACTTCATCAAAATTGACAACTTTTACTGGTAACCAGGTATGGTAACATCTTCTTGTCTTATTTACACAAGGAACTACAAAACACGTGAATCTATTCTGGAGAAATGTGCCCTTAAGTTAAAAATGAATGTGAAAATCACAAGTGTGTTTTGCAGTCATTTTTCTGGTTATTGTTTCAGAGAGTTGAAATTTAAAGATGCAAGGCTCATAATATAGCTGTCACTGGCTATGTTTGAATGGCTACAGCTGGGGAAAGTGTAGGGTTGCCATAAAGGTGACTATGTAAATAAGTGCTCGAATCATTACTGCATTCTCTTCTTTCTATCCTTCTACTGACTCTGGACCTAGTTTGATGAAAACTTGTTCTGCTGGTTTCTAAGCTGTTCCTTAAGATGTTAGGTTGAAGGTTTTTGTTTGTTTTAATCAAATAGCCACAAACACATGACATCCTGGGTCCTGGGATTATAGGTGTGGGCCACAATGCCTGGCTTTGAGACTTTTCTTAATGTAGGTGCTAATTGCTGTGAGCTCTCTTTCTGAACTGTAAGTTCGTGTTCCATGTCTTGATACATTGTTTCTATTTTCATTTGTCTCATTTTTCCTGCTTCTCGGTTTACTTTCATTGATCCATTGGTGGTTCAGGAGTGTTAGCAGATATTTCTAAAGGTTGTTCTTTTGAATTTTTCTCTACTACCAATTTCTTGTTTCATGTGATTGGATTGCAACATTGGGGATGATTTAAATTTTCTCCCATAACAACTTGTGATCTATCCTGGAGCATGTTTTATGTTAGGTTGAATATTGTCAGTATGTTGGTTAGATCTCTGGGGCCTAAAGAAGAGCTTAAGTCTGCTGTCTCTGCTCTGTCTTGTGATCTCTCCATTATTGAACATGAGGCATAACTCCATAATGGCAGTATGTGGCTTTCTCTTTTCTTTCAGATTGTCTGCTTTATACATACGTACATATGTTCTGAAAAAGCACAGGAAGTTCTGAAAAAATTTAGAAAAATTAGGCCATCATTCTGTAGCTCAAGCTGCCCCCAGACACCTGGTGATCTGTTTTAGCCTCCCCTGTGCTGAAATTATGGACATATTAGTTACCACATCCAACTAAGCTCTGAGACATTCAATTAATCCTCCTTTTATGAATGACTGAGGCCACGGTAAATGGTTTACTGTGTTCTAATGTAATATTCCCATGGTCTTTATGGTTGTTTTGGTCGTTGTTTTGGTATAGGTTAAATAACCTGTTGCCTACCACAGCAGCTTGAATAATCAGCAGTACTTACTTAGTCCAACCCTAAGGTCATTTATCATTAAGACCCTATCTAGCCAATTGCAGACTCACTCTTAAATTTAGGTTCCACCATGTTACATGATAGCCTACTGGCATTTAAAGATTTTGGACCATGACCCACCGTCATAATTTCACTTGCATGGATATGCACTCATAATCCACACACTGGGTAAATGATTCAGAGTCCTTTCATTGCAATGACCTTGACATTTCCAAGTCTATCAAGTTCTGTTTTTTTAATGAGTTATGATTTATTAAATATCATGACCTATCAGTAGGCTTCTACTTTGAAAGCCCTTGATCTAAATGCTCTTTTTAGACTTTATGCTACCTGCCACCCAATTATTAAAAGTACACATTGAATCTGACAAAAATGAAGAAGCAGGCATGGATCAATTACTACGGGTCACCTCAGTGTTTCTCAAATTTGATTTTGTTTTCTTACCTTTGTCTTTGATTCAATTGCTCCCAAAACTAGCACTTTTTTTTTTTTAAATGAAAGCACTTGAGTATCAAATACTATCTGGCATGCAGAATTTGAGTCCAGCTCAACATAGTTATTATGTTCAAGTCTAGGCCCACTTCCCAGTACCTCTCCTCCCACCCTTTGACCTTTGCTTCAGTTCATTTTGTTCACTGCACCTTTTCCTGTATATTAGGTTGATGTTCTACACCCCCAAAACTTGCCTGGTGGAGAGAAAGCCCCAGAAAGAATACTGGCACATGTTGCACTCTGGTTATTCACTAATGGCAAGGCTTTCTTCTACTTCACCTCAAGCCATACAACAGTCATTACATTTTCCCCCAACATTTGCAGATATTTTTGCAAAGAAGTTTAAAACAGTGTCCGTATGTGTGAATTTAATGGAAATACCTATCCTGACCCTTCAAAGAACTTTTAATACATGAGTAAAAGAGCTTCATTTGAAAATTGTACTTTTTTTGACAGTTCAAACTCTATTTGTTTTTATTCCAGCCAAATATCTAAGACTATATCTTGTAAGGGTAAGCTGGCATGTGGCATGCAGGAGAAGTTTAATGGCATTCCCAAATGGAGCATTGTTCTGCCGGCTTCCAATTATATGGCTGTTGTATAAACAAGTATCCAAGAGCGGCTTCATATAGGAAAATACAGCAAAATAACTTCACTAATTCAAAATTTTATTTGGTGTCAGAGTACCTTAACTGTGAATTGGATAAATAATTTCACCATTCATTTATAAGACACACTTCTAGAAAATATTAGTTTTATTATCAGTGTGTTATTAGAAATATATTGAAGGAGTTAACTCCAAATTCACTTAATCGACGTCTTTCTTTGTGCAGATAACTTTTATATCCACTTAGGTACAAAAGTTTTGTAAGAAAGATAACAGTTTTATTGCATTATAATTTCATATTTTACAAGTCATAATGCAAACTCAGAAGTGTAAATATATATATACATGATGCAACCAGATGGCAATGTAACCACTAAAAGATTCAAAATGTAAAACTAGAATTTTAACAGGCAAAATACTTCATATGGCTTTTAATGGAAAATAACTGCTTAGAAATGTCTTATTGCCCCATTCAAGTCGTTCCCCATCAGATGAACATAAAATTATCATCTCCATTCAAAATGGCACATTTCATCTAAGCCAATCTCATACACATGTATGCAACTTTCATAAATATACATATATGTACATATGTACAAGTAGCAATATACAGTACACAGACACTTCTGCTTTAGTACCCCTGAACATCTTAGTTAAAACTATTACAAGGTTTCTATTTAAAAAAACTACTTGGAAAGTTGCCATAACTTCAGGGATCAACGTTTAGTCCTATAGAATTAACAGAAAAAAATGTGAGGTTATAAATACATTCTTTACAAAAAGCTGAATAGTGGTCCCGCACTCATCCTTTATATTACAGGAAAAAATGGTTTTATTCATTTGAAGGTATTTACATCTTCTTTGTCTTGGTTTCTGCATGAAATATACAAAAAAAGTTAAGGTGATCATGTTGTTGTAGGTGTTGTAGGCAGGCCTATTTGTTAGGTTTTTCTACTTGTTCGTGTTTGTCTAAGTTCCAATTCTCTTCTTTGGAGTTATTATTGATTTCTAGTTGCCTTGTATTACTGCTGCTGCTGCTGCTTCTCTTGGTGTTCTGGGAACACTGGGCGACTTTACTTCTAGGAACAGGAAGAAAAGATTTAACTCTTGAGACACCCATCTCAGTCTTTGATTTACTGTTGCTGCATTCAGTAGTAGTTTGACGGCTGCTGGGAGGACTGGCTTCCTACAAGACAGAAGAAACCAACAGGTTTATCAGAATTGCCCAATTCAGTTGTCTGTCCCCCTCCCTCTTCTCTTTGTGTTTGAATAAACTTTGCAGCACTTTTTCCCTGTCTGGGGATAAGCTAACAACTGTCTGGGGATTAGCTAACAAGCTAATAAACTGCTTGATTTTTCTGACACCTGCTTTCTGGCCTCACCCTTCTCTTAAATAAGTATTTGTAGGCATCAAGGAGACAAGAGATAAAGTCTTAAGTCTCCACATAAATAGGAATTTCATAGAATTTTATGCCTGAGAACATCAAACTGAGCAAGCTCAATTGGTTTTTTTTGTTGTTGTTGTTTGTTTGTTTCAGTATAGAACAGAGTTTATTTAGGGCATGGGTGGAAAGTTAAGAGAGTAGCAGAGGCAGAGAAAGGCAGAGGAGAGTAGAGAAGTAGGGGATGGCCATGACCATGTGGAGAGAGGGGGAGCAAGTGGGTAAGAGGCGAGGTGAAGAAGTAGGAGTCGAGCAAGCTCAATTGTTATACTCTAGATATTTTATGTACCTACCAAAGGCTCATATGTTCAGGGCTTGGTGCTAAGCTGGTGAATCTGGATCTGGAGCTCAAGAATTCTGACTTAATCAGTTTACTGGGTTTGTAACTAGTGGTATTATTAGGAAGTGATGTGAACTGTAGGTGGGGACTTGATGGACAAAGTAGGTAACTGAATGTGCATGTGTGTGTGTGTGTGTGTGTGTGTATGTATGTTTAATGAAAGTATATCTTTAAATCATTTACATGTTTATGTGCATGTGAGTGGATGTCAGAGGCCAACCAGCAGGAATCAGCTCTCTTATTGTACCATGTAAGCTACAGGTATTCAGTTTACTGTAGGTCTCTTTCTGTGCTTCTTGACTATCAGGGTATTCTGTTTCCCCACAGGTCCAAAAACAACAGAACTGACTAACTGTGGACTAGAAATGCTGGAATCATGAGCCAAAAATACAACTTTCACCCTTTTTAATAATTTCCCTTAGGTACGTATCATAGTGACAAAAGCTAACTTGCCAACCAGGTACTCTGTAGGCTGGTCTCCATGTTATGTTACCTTGGCTAACTCACATTTTTTATATTTCAACAAATGGGTTTTCGACCTTCACTAGAAGATAGTACTGTCCCAGGTGTTTGGCACACAACAAAGAACATAAGAAAACCATCCTGTTCTACTGGACCATACATTCTAACAAAGGAAGGCTCCTGCTCAGCAATTCTGTGCCTAGGTTTCTTAAATCTTCATGAACATATTCTGGTCTGATTGTTTAGTGTGGCAGAGCCACTGCAAACACCTGGCCAACATTCTCCATTTTTCCCACAAGGAACCTGATGGGGAGTTAGCTGAGAGCATCTAGACGGTCAGAACAAGGAAGGTGGAAATTCCCCAGTGTTTCCCCAGTTTCATTCAACAACAGTCCTTTGGCCTGTGTTGTATTAAACTGTGCAAAGCTCTGAGAGCATTAGCATTGCTTTGACAGTAATAATGTACCCACGGCAATGCAATCACTGAACGATTGGAAACTCAAGTTTAACCGGTCAAATAATGACATCTTGGAGAGGAGGGCAACAGTTTGCCTTAAACTGGCTGTGGTATCCTCTTGAAAGGCTGAAGTCACAAAAGATGCTAGCTATTATGCTGGAGTCAGTTTGGGCAGCCCTGACAGCCTGGTCTCCCAAGATTCAGATTTAATGGTCTTAGGTGGGGCATGGGTAGATAGATGGCTTTCAAACATCTCCCACCTGTGTAAAGTACAGCCAAACTTAAAAACTTCCCTCAAGATCTCGTCAAGATCCTTTTTTTTTTTTCTGCATTGAGCTATTCAGTGGTGACACTGATCTGAGCCTCCTCTATCCACACAGCTGGAGATCTTTCCTTGCTGCCCATTCTGTTTGAGTGCCACTAATTAATTAGCTTGCACCTTTAGTTCTCAGTTATGCTTGAGGACTGCATTGACACCCACCAACCACCATAATTATCATTGCTCCTCCACCTGCCTTTTTAAGGTAATCTTTCTAAGGCATCTCCTTTGGCATGTTACAGGTTAATATTGTTCTTTCAACTGAGTAGGGGTCACCAGTTATCGATAATATCTGCCTTCCTCTTCTACCAAATATAATGCTACCTGCAAAATCTGTAAATAATTATGAAATTATGGCAGTATTGGTGGAGGAACAAAATGTATTGGGGGGGGGGCAGATTAAAGTTCTCATTGGCTTCAGAAGTCCCAAATTCCTAGGTATGTCCTAAATATGTCACTAAAGGCCTTTAAAAGTTTACCTCTAATCTTTGTCCCCCTCCATTTATGCTCTATTAAAGTCCTAATAAGCTCTCCATATGACCATTGAGCCACCCCTAAATCACTGAAGTGAAATCCACTGCTGCCCGAGCTTCAGACCCAGCTCTTTCAAAACGCTCAGTCAGCTGTGAGCAACTCTGGTCTACCTTTGTCTGGAGCTTTCAACACTTTGCTAATGAGTAAAAGGCAATGATGGGGCAATATGAGGTCTACAGCACAAACATCTGTAAGGGAAAGAAGGCTGGGCTGCAAATGTGTGGCCCAGGAGAGAAAGTGCTTTCTCCCAGCCAGCTTTGCTCTTTAGGGGGTCAATACCCAGCTGTATTCTGTTGTTTTAGCACTAGCAAACTGCAAGCAAACCTGGAGAGAGGGTTGAGCTATACCCACTCCAGTCGGTGCTCCTCTGCAGCACAGCATGCTATTGATGCAGAAGAAAATGAAAGAAAGTCATTATCATCTTAGCCTGCTTGGTTTTCTTTGAAAAAAAAAAACTGTTGAGGCTAACAAGTTGTGAGTCATAAGTACTTATATTATTGTTTAAGTACGAGATGTCCTTCCAAACGCTTATGAATGGCATGCTTGGTTCCTAGAACTGTTTTGGGAATTTCTAGAAAACTCAAGAAGTAGGGTTTAGGCAGGAAAAAGTAGGTCACTAGGGGTGAGTCCTTGGAGATCCTTGTCTGTCCTTCTGTCTCGCTCCTTCCTTTCTGCTTATAAAGCAAGCGAACAGCTCTCCTCAGCCACATACTCCCTCAGCCATGATGTCCTGCCAAATGATCTTGAATTAAAACCCCTGAAACCATGAGACAAATATTTCCTCCCCTATATTGTTCTGGTTAGGGATTTGGTCAGAGTCACACAAAAGAGAACTAATATGGTCCAGCTTGTTGGGTACCGGATGATGAGAATCCTGTGCTGAGACTTAACTGTAAAATCACCTTCAAGACACCGTGACAGAACATCGTGGGGCTTAATCACTGCCCTAGTAAATTACATCAGTTACTCTTCCGATTGCTGTGATGAACTCCAAGCAACTGAGGGGAGGAAGGATTCATATGGCTCAGAGTTTGTAGGGATGCAGAGTTAGGCACCAAAGGCTGCTATAGTTAGGAAGTAGAGAGTGATGGATGGTGCCTGTGTACTGTGCTCCCCTTTTGTATGCTACAGGCCAGGCAGGTCTTCTGTTTATGGGATGAGAGCTGTCTACTTCCTATATGTATCTCTTCTTTCAGTTAAACATTCCCAGAAACATTGTCACAGACACAACAAAGGTATGTTTCTATGTTGATGCTGAAGTCAGTGAAGCTGAGAAGATTATATGTTAGGGATTGGCCTTATGTGATAATGTGGTCTAAAATAGAGTAGACTGCGTATGTTATTTAGTGGTATACCACTGTCTAGCATGGGGAAGGACTTGGACTCCCTCCCTGGCATAACAAAAGGAGGGGGAACATGTTATAAAAAACAATAAGCATAGTACCTAGCTATAATATAGAATGAAAATGGGAATCTCAGCATTTTTGATGAATTATCTCTGATAAAGTACTGTGTTAATACCAAGGCTCCAAATGGGAAAGGAGATAATGTGGTAGTGTTTATTTTTATTTGATGTATGTTGGTGTTTTGCTTGTCTGTATATCTGTGTAAGGGTATAGGATGCTGGAATTATAGGCACTTGTGAGCTGCTAAGTGGGTACTAAAACTTGAAACCTGGTCCTCTGGAATATCAGTCAGTGCTCTTAACTGCTGAGCTATCTCTCCAGCCCTATGGTATATTATTTTTAATTCTGTCCTTTGGTCTGTATCACAAGGACAAGCAGAATGACTACATAAATTACTAAAAAATCTAACAGCTAGAATATGTTTGGGGAGTCCAGGCTGAGTCAGTTTCTGGAAGTATCAGGAGGGATATCAAGCTAAGGATGGGGACGCTCCCTTGGGCTTAGTGTAGTCACAGAAAACATGCTTACAGGGATCGAAGGAATGATCTTTTCAACACTCTGGCAGCCAAGCAGAGTTTAGGGTATCTTTCCCAAAGATCCTCAAATAGGAGCCTTAAGGATTGCTTAAACCTTCCTGGCCTAAAGCTCCCAAGGTCCCAGTACAATCCTCTAACAAAAACTCTAATTTATTTTCCTAAAGTTGCTTTAAATAGGTAGCCCAAACAAACTATTATTAATTCAGAGTGAACCATTCATGCAATACTAAGCATTTTCTTGAAGCTAAAAAGATATGATGCTAAAGGGAGAGAGACAGGTTGCCTCCAGCAGATGGGACTGTGTCAGGGGTAGGGTGGGTTGGAGGAGAAAGGAAAAAACAACAGGGGTGAGGGGTACAATTCACACGTGAAAAAGTTAGATGAAGGAACAGTAGCCCCTCTGAAAATATATGTGGGAATAAAAAAGGCGTGTAGAAAGTAAAGCCCCTGCCAAAAGTTACATCTTAGAGCACTGGATGTCATGCATGGCTCATGAGAATCCAGGGTCCTGCTTATTCCTTAGCCTAATTACACCAGAACATTTAGAGGGCAGAGTTCAGGAAGTATAGATTTACAAGAAAACCTTGAAGTGGATGTCATTACATTATGCCACCAGAGAAGAAGATTAGTCTGAATTTACGTCATTTAGGAAATGGAAAAACATTTACAGTATTTGTCATTTATATTGATGATTTACATGTTTTGCTATTTTGATTAAGAAATAGTTACCGTCCTTTACTGTCAAGAGAGTTACACAGCGCCAGAAGGAGCAGGTTCTTGATAGAGTATGCCTTCTGGCCATGAAGGAGAAAGTAATTTCAGTTAATCCTGAGCACTCTCACCTCTAAAGGGAGTTATTTCCTGATAAGAGGAGAAACTGGGCGTGGAACCAAGAAATGCTGGGTGAGCTGTAAACAAGATAGAGAAGGAAGGACTCTGCCAGTGTCCAGACAGCTGGCACAGTTTGCCCTCTGCTGGCTGCTCCTGAGAAAAGCAGCTTCTGGAAGGGAATCGCGCCCCCCAGTGCTTGCACTCTAAAAAGAAAGAAATCAGCACGGAGCTGATTAAAACCCACAGCCAACTGCACACAGTTCTTAAGAAGCCAGGCAGGATAAAGGATGCCTTAGCCTCCCTTTCTAAAACAAAGCTTTGTATCTGTCTGTAGCTTGCATCATTTTCAGTACTATCTTTTTATGGACAGTGGCTTATAATAGAAAAACGAAGTTTCTCTATCAGACATTTAAACAGAAAGCAACATTGTCTAACAACATTTTTCAGTGTAGGAATTTGAACCTAAAGATTTATATGTGCTGAGAAAGGACGGCACTCCACCACTGAGCCGTTCCTATAGTGAACAGACAACAATATAGTCATACAAAAAAAATGACTATGGGGAAATTGCTCATTAGTGTTCATTATTCCATTTTTTGAGATACTCTGGGCTCACTCTTCTATGCTATACAATGACTCCTTAGGAATGGATCTAGGGGACCAACCGAAGCTCAGAGAAGCTATCACACATGGACAGTGAATTAAGGATTTAAAGATAGCAGAAAGACAGACTCTGAACAAAATATTTTCAAACCAAATGCTCAGTAAGGACACAAGAACTGTGAAAACCTTCTCCTGGCAGGCAGAGAGGTCTTTATATCATGTTCTGTATTTTATTAGGGCCTTCAGCCCACTTCCTTCCTTTCTGTACAGACACCGCTCACCAGAACCAATGAACCACAGCAGCAGAAGCTGTGGACCCAGGACTGTCGGATAGCCAGCTAAAGATCATTCATTTAATAGTTACACCATGCCCACTTTAAAACCTGCCCCACCTCTCCTTGCACACACAGGTCTTTGTAAGCCATTGTGGGAGTAGATATGAACAGGAAGGGAATGGGAACTCAACAGAGCTGATTGAGCACAAACCATGTATTACTAAGTGCTTCTAGGTCCTATACATCCTCACAAAGCAATGGATGGGTAGGATTTCATCCAAAGTTCCTGTTCACCTGGAAGACCAAGTTGCTCTGTCCCTTATGTGGGCTAACACAATCCACATAAACCTTGGCTGTTCTGTTTGCCTCTCTGACTTGATTTTTGAAAGACTGTCTCTCACTAAAACTCAAAGAAAATGAGAATTTGTAAGTGTCTAAGATCTTTATGTTATCATTCAGCCTTTGCTGTATTTACCTCAAGATTCACCAAATGCAAAAAGTCTTATGCTGCTTGTCAAACAAAAAGGGAGACAAAGATTTTAAGATACACACAAATTTTTGAAATATAATATCAAATGGTAAGACAAAGTTAGATCAGCATATTACCTGAACATTTTAAAATCTTTGTAGATTCATATATACTTTTTCCTATTTCTTCTCCCAGTGTAAATTTCAGAATTGAGTTGAAAAGCCAGTTCCACAGCAAATCTTTTTTCCCCCATTTTGGAAAGAAAAACATTTACCTTCTGTGGCACTGGCATCCGCAGGTTAACAGGTGCTGAAGTCACAGGGTTGGTTCTTGAACTATTAAACTTCCTTAAGTCATCCCTGGAATCAGCAATCTGGAAGAGACACAGCCACCAAGTCCAGTCCACTCCACTGTTACACTGTGACACAGCCACCAAATCCACTTCCACTCCACTGTTACACTGTGACGCACCCACCAAGTCCAGTTCCACTCCACTGTTACACTGTGACACAGCCCACCAAGTCCAGTTCCACTCCACTGTTACACTGTGACACAGCCACCAAGTCCAGTTTCACTCCACTG
>NW_022196903.1:13958629-13958979 GCF_008632895.1 Mastomys coucha
CCACTCCACTGTTACACTGTGACACAGCCACCAAGTCCAGTTTCACTCCACTGTTACACTGTGACACACCCAAAGCACAGGCAAACACCACCACAAGGAAGCCACAGAGGGGCAGACAGCCACTTCCTTAACATTGCAAACCTCTAGGGAAGATGACTCCAGACTCTGTCCTGCTCAAAGGACATTTTTTTATACCAAAGACAAAGGATGTATTAAAAAGGCATCCCTCATGAAAAATAGAAGATTAAAAAAAAATCTACTTGGCAAGTCAGAATACAAAAAATTTTAATGTGTGAGTCATTATCTCTCTCCCTCTCTCCCTCTCTCCCTCTCTCCCTCTCTCCCTCTCT
>NW_022196903.1:13958989-13967281 GCF_008632895.1 Mastomys coucha
CTCTCTCTCTCTCTGCTGTAGATAAGTATTTCAGTTCATTTCCAGCAAAGTTGAATAAGGCAGCCACTTTTACTTTTCCTAGAGAGTTTAAGTGTTCATCTGAATAGTTGAGTTTGTCACTGGACATCCAGTACATTGTGAGTATCTTTTTGCTCCCTTCCAAGTAAAAGTATTTATGGAGGAGACTTGGTCAAATGTACCACAGACATAAGGGTTCCAAAACAGGTTCAACTTGATGCTATTAAGGTTTTCTTTGAAATTTCAGCTAACTGGTTTTTATCTGGTTCTTAAGTTCCACAGCTTAAAGACCATGACAATATATATTGTATGGGACCATTCTTTTTCTTATTTGTAAAGAATGTTGCTGCTACTCTGTCTATAACCTGGATCTGCTATGAAGCTTGTATCTTACCGATAGCTTACATACCAAACCTGGTGATGACAATATCTGAGAAACACAAACATTTGTATAAAGCTACTTATGAAGATAGACACTAGGTTCCAAGGGAGCCTAAGCTAACATAGCAGAGAGAATCTCTATCAAAACATGAAGACAGACATGCAGCTCAGGGGTAGAACTCTTGTCTAGCATGCATATCATACACACAAAAATCTTCCCCAAATCAAAAGGCTGCTCAGATAGATATGCCGATACAATTAATACACAATTTTAAGTTCAGGTGTTTCAGAGGAGAATGACAAAGCCCCTAGTACTATCCAATGGCCTGGGAGAAATGAATCTGAGCAGAGCAAATGATGACTTGATCTATAGCATCAATAGTGACACATAATCAGACATTTTATTTAGAGGATGCGTTTTAGGATGTGGCTCCTAACATCCTGTTGTAAAGGCAAGTCTCTACTGGACAGAGCCAATGAGCCTGCACCTGGGGGATGCTTACCTTACTGATATCAGACTCAGATTTGCTGGAGCACATACTCTGGAGTTCTTTGACCAGATCTGCTTCATCATCCGAACCCAAAGAGAGTCTGTGGTCCAAAGTCAATGTCACTGATAGATCATTCTCTAAGGACCTAATACAGACACCAGAGGAGAGCTTTTCAAAAATGGGAACAAACCAGTTGCCAAGTAGAGAGCTCTAGCGCACTCTACCTTCTGAACTTTGAGATGAAGAAGAGTTTCTGATATTCTCCCAAGTAACTCAGAAAGGTTATCCAGTGTGCAACAACAGCCCTATACCAAGAGATATGAAAACTAACTGGTATTCTCAAGATGTCCCTAACTTCCAGCCAAGAAACTCTCAGTAGGATAACAGTTCTTTTTTTCACAAAGAAAAATGTATTTCCAATCTCCTTTCTCTCTCCCCTTTCTCTATCACTTGGGTCTGACAAAGTGAAGTTAAACCTATAAAGGTTTACCAACATGCCTGCCCAAATGCTGAACAAAGATGACAGCAATGAGAATGCCCTTGTGGACAGGGAAGTCCCCACAAGGCCTCAGTCCTACACAAAGGACTCCAGGCATGCAATAAAAGGTGAACAAGGGAGAAGTAGTTTTCTCCAGGGAAGAGCATTATCAGTGTAAAACATACATAAAAATACATACATACACATAGCAATACATACATGCAATAACATTATACAGACAAAGCAGGTTATAGTTAGGAATCCTAAAGAAAAGCAAGGGCATGATAGGAAGGAGATTGGGTGGGTTTTGAGCACTGGTTCTTAATCTTCCTAAGGCAGCGACCTTTTAATAGAATTCCTCATGCTGTGTTGAGCCCCAATTATGAAATTATTTTTGTTACTACTTCACAGCTGTATCTTTTTATTGTTACTAATCATCATGTAAATAACTGATACACTGGATATCTGGTATGCAACCCCAAAGGGGATCCAACCCATGGGTTGAAAACCACTGGTTTACAAGGAGAGAAGGGAGAAATGTTGTAAATATATCAAAAATTATAAAAAAAATTTTTTAAAAAGTAATAAGTAGTGACTTGGGGGGTTTAGGGAACTTGGAGGGTTTGTGGGAGACATATGTGTCAGTATAATATACTGGAACAAAAATTCACTTTAAACTTGTATCAGCAATGCCAAGGCCAGCCTGATTATTTTTCCCTTATAGCAGTTCAAGTTCCGAGTTCTCTCAACTGAAAAAGAAACTTAGAATGACTTCTTAGGGTTAGGGGGAAAATGACTCAAGCTTTGGTAAGTGATGGTCTTAGTGGAAAATCACATAAAATGCAATCTCATTGACCTCTCTCCATAATACTATGAATAGGGTACACGGTGTGCATTTTATTTGCAAACTATCCACATATTTCCATCCTATAATTAACTAAATCTTTCTTTATAGTCCAGAATATTTATAGATGAAATAATCAACAATAAAATGATCAATATAAACACAGTACTTATAGGAAAATAAGCCATGCTGTCTGTAAATCTATCAGTAAGAAAAGTTATCACTAGGTTGTCTAATCAGTGGGTTTCAACCTGCCTACACTGTGACACTTGAATACAGTTCTTCCTGTTGTAGTGACTTCAACCATAAAATTATTTTCATTGCTACTTCATAACTGTAATTTTGCAACTTACAAATTGTAATATGAGTATCTGATCTGAAGGATGGTCGTAGGTGACCCTGTGATGTGCCCTTTAGCCTACAAAAAGGGTTGCGACCCACAGGTTGAGAACCACTAGTCTAAACATTTACAAATGTAAGCCTTCTTACATATTTGTTAAATGAAAAAGTTTGATTAAAAAGTGAACCCTAGTTCTCCAGCTTTATTCAACAAATTAAAAACAAAATGGGTTGTATATTACACTTATGGAACTTAACAAGATCTCATTTAAAGTTTGTATTAATGCACTGTCTTTCAGTTAATGATATTTATTATTCCAAAATCATATTATTACAAAAGCTGCACAAAATAATGTTAGCAATATACCAAATACTTAAAAGGTTAATTAATTATTAAACTCAAGTGTTAATTAAAGCTAGTTAACAAATAAACTCAAGATTTCTTTGATGTAAGTAAAACTTGAAAGAGAACTTACTGTTGCTTGGACAGAGAGGAGTTTCTGTTAATATTCAGATGTGGTACAGTCTTGTTTCTCATACCTGTTGAAAAACAGCCATTGTCAATAGAATGGATCATTATTCCTGTCATTCATAACTGTTTTTGTTTTTTTAAAGCCAGATTCTAGAGTCTGAAGCACTGGGCTTGGATTAGCATCCACCTTCTGTGGAAATATTCTCAGAACAGTGGCTCTGGTGTAATTTCCAACAGAGGAGTAGTTAGGACATTGGGGAATAACTGATTTGCTTATGGATATTTACACTGAGGTCAATAAAATTAAAACAACCTGAGGCCCAATTTAGGAAACCTGCCATTTGTTTTTATAATTGGACCCTCCACTCAGTATTTGATCTATTGATATATTTAAGTCTTTATTGCCAAAGTACCAAAAGAGGACCTAGAACCTGCCATTTCATGAGAGTAATCTATAATCATGTGCATATTTTGATGTGTTACCTGCTAATCTTCTGTTGCAAGTGGCACCAGCAATGTACTTGTAAAAACTTAATTTTTAGTAACTATTATTATTCAGAAATTAGGAATGGTATACAAAGAGTGATAAAAATCAAGCCAATATTTTCTAATTTGCAAATTATGGAGCACTTAAGAAAACAGAACATGTTAGACTCTGTGTATTCTTGCATAAGAACATTTACTTGTATCAGGTTTATACTGGGTATACACTTGTCCTGATGCAATGAATTTCCTTCTAGACTATAGACAGAAATGTGTAAGAAACAATGCTAAGTCTTTTTAGATTCAAGATATATTTCTATTACTCCAAATTTCATAAACACACTAAAACACTTAGCTACTTCTGAGTGACGTCTGAAATTATGTGAAGGTTGCTGACCCAAATGTTCTATGAAGAATGAATCTAGGCAGGAATATAACTTAGTGATACAGTTCCTGCTTAGTGTCCTCTGAGCCCGGGGTTTGAATGCCACAGCCACAGGGGCAAAAATTTTAAGAAAGTAAAGTGAATTTAAAATAGTTCCATTAAAAACAGGTCCCCAAAGACCACTGTACTAGTTCTTCATTTGTCTTGCTCTCAGACTGGTGGCTCTTAAGAGGGACACTGTCCTGACCACTGCGTAAGTGCCACCATGGGCACTGGTGTGTGGAAGCGTGGGAGCCAATATCAGTGATCTTGTGAGGTCTAGAGAAAAAATGGGTAGTTTTTACTATATATTCTGAACTTCCACAGCGATCTGACGGGGTCTGTTACTT
Organism: Mastomys coucha; assembly: GCF_008632895.1. Lineage (NCBI taxonomy): Eukaryota > Metazoa > Chordata > Mammalia > Rodentia > Muridae > Mastomys > Mastomys coucha. The sequence continues at coordinate 13,963,270 of NW_022196903.1, forward strand.
CGCTTTCAGTCCTAGGCCACTTGCACATAGTAGGCAAGAAGTCTCCTAGCAAACATTGTATCTAAAACCAAAATGAACCGAGGCATTGGAACTATCCAATCTAATCATTTGAGAGAATTATTGTGATACAGTTAAAATAACCCAAGGACTTAGAAATAACTTACATACTTTTCAAATTTTGTTTCTGGATTTTTGGAAATGTATATGCACAAGTCAGTGTAAACTGAAAAGACCTGTCAATGGTGTAAACTGAAAGACCATTTTATCAATCTTTCACAAAGTGTTCATGTTGTGAAGTATATTATATTTGACACTATAAACAGTTCTAAGTCAATGAAATTCTATGATTTATATTTTTAATTAGCTTTCTGTGAGACAGGGTCTTATTACATAGTCTTGGCTAGATAACCTGGAGCCTATACAGACCAGACTGGACTCAGTCAGAGGGGCTTGCCTGTCTCTTCCTTCTCAGTGTGCCACCATGCCTGGCTTAATTAACATCTCAACAGCAGATCTGAGTTTTCGACATTACTGTTTTCTATACTGTTGCTTCTTTATTCCCTGTATTGATTCTGGCTGTCACACTACAGCATATGGTGACAATGCTTATGGTTTAGGTAATTAATTAGTTCAAGCTAGTCATTTCTTTTAAAGCACCCGACCTTGAACACACCATACAGGAAAACAATACTCAAACCGATTCACTCATAAATGCGCTACATTTGTATCAAATATATCTGGTTCATGTACTCTTCTAAGCTAAGTTCAACTGAGGAATGACATGTATGTAAAAAGAGCAAAATATCATAAAGATGATAGACTTAATTGTGGGGACTAAGAAAACAAATTCGTTTTAAAAATAACAATGGAGAAGTTGAAGATGATTTTTTTCTAGTTCTGGTATGAAAGTGTTATCTTTTGGTTAGAAGGTTCCCAGCTTTGTTTTGGAAAACTATTACATGGTTCATCCCAGGAAAATGTAAACTGAGCAACTTGGGGCTGGGACGGGCTTGAAAGAATGCAGTTTTAGTAACCCAAGTCTACTTGCACTCAGAACCTGGATCCTGTAGACTTCCCACTCCCTACCTTCATGCTTCAGGTCTGGCTTGTTCCACGTGGGTGAAGCGAAGTGCCCAGGCTTCTTGCGAGGACTGGTGTTCACCTTTCTCCAGGCTCCACTCTCTCCTTTCTTCTTGCTATAACTTGAAACTATTGACAGAGGGAAACTTCCCCCTTTGAAGTCTGCTATCTGCTGGTCCAGCTCTGAAACAACACAAGTCACACTTTTCTAAGAAGGGGAGATAACATGGTTTTGTAGAGTGACTTGAAAAATACATTACCAAGTCTTAACTCATAGGTTTCTAACAGTAACCAAGCTAGAGTTGGCTGGACAGCACAAACTGTACTTGGAGGTCTAGAAATCAAAAACGTGCCAGTAATTCAAAACAGAAAGAGTTATGGTACAATGCTATGAACAGTACATTCATTTCTTTCGTCACAAGGAGACAAAGGAATACTTCATAGAAATGAATTCCAAACAGTGATAGAGTGAATGTAAATGTGTTCATTCATGCATAGCCCTACATACCTGCCCTGGGAAGGGGACAGCCATGCAGAACGGCTTTATTAAGCAGAATGCTGAGGGCAGCCCTCACCACAGCCTGCTGTCCTTGGCTAGGGTGCTTCTTAGAAGCTGTCTGCCCAGCCCCAGGTTGTTTATTCATGGAGGCTCTTGACAATATTGCTTCTTGAACTCTGGGAGCAATGACGGCATTCCACAGCTTAGACATCCACCTTGCAAGAGATGAAAAAGAAGTAAGTCTCTTACACACTATGTGCAAGTTCACCAAAGCAGAAAGCTCTAAGGAAAATTATCTAGCATGTTTCTCTTGCTGGGGTACATTGGAGGATTAGTTGTATAATAAATAAAACTATCCAGTACCAGAGCAGTTTGAGTTTGCTTTAAGAACAAAGCATTTCAAATAACCCTGATAATTTATACACCTGCATTAATCCTGAAATCAATAGTAAGTATTCACAGAAAGATGGATGTGTGATAAAGACACAGAAATGAAGGCACATTAAAAGGAATCTTTTCAAAACACGTATTTCTGTGAAACCTGTGTCTAAATGTTTTACATTTGTTTGCCCACACATGTATTTTAACATTTGAGTGGAAATGTATCATTGACAAATTAAAAGTCCACCTCAAGGTGGAACTCCTCACTACACATGCACACCTACATGGCTCCGCCCTGCAGAGAACTGAGCCATCCAGCTGTGCCTTCAAGTGGACCTCTTACATTTTAGCTGTAAGCCATAGTGACTGTGGCTGAATTTGGAGCAATCGGTGCTAATAACGATGTCTGTTTTTTGCCACATCAACAGTTCAGAGCACCAGAGAACCTGCCTAGTGAGTATGAAGACCTAGTTAGATACTCAGTTTCACAAAAGGAACAAAAACAAAACCAGTTAATATAATTCAAGGATACAAAACGTTGTCTCTGAGGACAGAAATATTTTCAAAGCTATCAGATACCTGCATACAATTACAAGCATTCTTAAAAGTTATTAAAGCACTGACTTACTGTAGGAATCCATTAGTGCTCAGTTACAGATAATTGAAGAAAAATAATAAAATGATAGCATATACAGTCAACTCTGGTACTCTAGGCAAGCATTCCCTCCCTGGACTCTGGGCCTTGAATATACTAGGCAAGCGCCCCACCTGCACAAAGAGAAATGTCCAGCATTTCTCTTTGTAGGATGAGGAGGGGAATGTTCAGAGCTATAATGCAAACCCAGCATTACCTCTGTCACTATGTGTTACTCAGAGGACTCAAGAGAAATCTCTGTAAACATATAGCCCAGTCTTCATGCTGGCTGTCGGTGACAACATCATGCCTCTCACCTGATTTTCTAACCACAGTAAGCTGTCATAGCGTCAGATTGCTAATAAGACAAGATCTTAATGTCTACACAGTTCCTGTACAGAGATATACTCCCTATGGGAAAGGATGAAAATTGGCTCTTAAGTATTCTGAGGTTCTGAATGTCAAAACAAAACAACAGCAAAAAACCCAACCTGGCTACATTTAGTTGTGATGATGGAGTAATTATCAATTACATAAACTGGGCTTCTGTTTATCAAGGTAACATGTTTATTTAATATCACCCTCCTCTCCCCCAACTAACTCATCACATTGGTGGCTTTTCTCACAACACAGAAGATGTTTAATCTGCATCTCCTACTTCCCAAAAAAGATACCTGCTCAGGATGCTATCCAGCTGAGCTGTATGGTGACCCTTTACTTCCTCTTTTCCGTCTCCTGTTTTTCTAATTCATCCTTCTTTTGTATATGCATAGTTCTTGCATGTCACTTCAAAGGAAGATGTAGTAAGTGTTGATGAAGGAGGAAAGCTTGTCAACTCCTTTAAATGCTGGGTTTTCTTAGTTTTATGGAGGGTATACAGAATATATTTGAAGTTTCTTAGTAACACCTTGCCAGAGGCTGGACAGCAAGCAGTAAACTATTTCAGTAAGGTGTGTGTTTGTGAATTGGCCCATATTCACAAGGAATAACTGATCTTAGCAAAAAATACAGTTACTTAGGAAGTAATATAACCAACAAGCCAGGGTCACTCTATGACAGAACTGGCCTTCTGTGCTAATGACAGGAGGTGACAGCAGCTGTCTTGTGAACAGTTGTCTCAAACATACTAAGTTCACCATGTGTCCTATTTTCTCTGGTTACTGTGATAAATACTACGACCAAGTCAACTTAGGGGAGGAAAGGGTTTATTTCATCTTCCAGATCACACCACCAGTGATGTCAGGGCCGGAAACTAAAGGCAGAACTGTAGAGAAATCAGAAAGTGTAGAGAAATGCTTGCTTACTCACTGGCTCATGCTTAGCTACCTTTCTTCATGAGTTTTATTTTATTTTGTATGCATGTGGGTATTCTTCATATATATATATATACATATATATATATATGTATATATATATAT
>NW_022196903.1:13967291-14015067 GCF_008632895.1 Mastomys coucha
TATATATATATATATATCTGTTGAACATGTGTGTGTGTAGTGCCCGTGGAGGCCAAAAGTTGTCGTCGGATCCTTGGGTACCAGAGTTACAGACTGTTAGGAACTACCATGTGAGTACTGGGACTCAAACCCAGATCTAGAAGAACAGAAAGGGCTCTTAACTGCTGAGCTATCTCTCCAGCCCCCTTAGCTAGTTTTCTTATACAGTTCAAGACCACCTGCCTAAAGATGGTAACACCCATAGTGGACTGGGGACTCCTGTATGAATTAATAGTGAAGATAATTCCCCAGAGGCCCACTTGCTCTGGGCAATCCTTCTGTCAGGGATTTCCTCTCAGATGACTCTAGGCTGTGTCAAGTTGATAATTAAAGGTGACAAGCATACTGGAACTCTATTTTTTACTAGGTAAATAAAAATTGGCACTTACTTCACAGTTGCTTGGGCATGTCCTGGGACTACTGGACAAGACAGGAAATATTTTGGTCCAAGAAGTGCTTCCGGTGTACCCAAGCGGGCCAGACAGGAGTTGAGCTGCCTCCAGACCGACAGAGCCCAGTCCACAATCTTACACACAGGATCACAGGGTGCAGGTAGCTGACCTCTGAACTAGAGACGGGTGGAAAACAGGGCTGTGGCTTAGAAAAAAATTCTTTTGTCTTGATTTTAAAGTCCAAAATTAAAAATATAAACCACAAAGCCCAAATCTAGCTGAATCTGACTTTACCTTTTCTTGACACAGATGTAGGATTCTGAAAAAGCAAACCTGGTGGCTGGTATAACTAACTAATCCTGGTATAACTTCACCCTATGCATGTACACATGTCAGTGTCACAAGTGTTCCCTAGGGCCTCCCACCTGGGTATTTTGACCCTATTTTACATATTGAACTTATTTACTTGTGTTTATGTTAAGGTGTAGTAGAAAACTAATTCTCTCTATGATATGGTGTGATGTTTTGAATATGATACACTGGGAAATGACTACTACTTAGTATAGCCACCATCTCATATACAGGAAATACTTTTAACAGTGTCCTCATTCATGATTTACTCTTAGCAACTTTTAAGGAACTATAGGTGTCTATTTCTCATAGAGAAAAAATGGTGTTGGGACACAACATCTACAAGAGATTTCTTGTAGATGAGTATTGCAGTTAAGAATATGTTGTTGAGTTAGTGAGATGGCTCAGTGGTTGAGAGCACTGGCTGCTCTCCCAGAAGACCTGAGTTCAATTCCCAGAACCCATATGGCCACTCACAACTGTAATTCTAGTCTCAGGGGATCCATCTCTGGGCCTCCAGTCACTGCATGTACGTGGTGCACTGACACACATGCAGGTAAAACATCAATAAATATAAAAAACTGTACAAATTTATCTTAGTGTCACTGATAATTACGAAGCTACCTTTGCTGCTAATGTTTAGCACTGTTGCTGACCTCTGCTCAAACCACACTCCCCATGCTTAACCATGAATAAGCAAGGAGAGACCAGACTTAACTGGATGGGAGGGACCAGAGTGGCAGCTAGCAAGCAGAATAGTTCCTTAGCTGCTTCTTCAGGACCACATGCTACCAAGGGGGATGAGGGCAGAATCCCTGTGGAAACATACTCTAATCCCACTCCCTCAGGGACAATGAGGTTTTGCATTTTTTTCATGATTATTCAATAAACTTCTAGCCAAGATCCCACTGTTATATATCCTCACCAAGAAACGTAATTTCCGATAGGAGAATGGAATTTGCCTACTCCTAAGAGCTGGAGAAACAGGTGTGCACCTATCTCTCCAAGTATAGATGTTGCTTATAGAGGATGTCTCATGTGCAAAACAGCTGTTATGGGAGTAGTGATTATCCTTTGACAGTACATTAAAGGCTAGTGTTTCCTTCAGGGGTCTTTCTGATAAATTGGTCTTATAGTTATTGCCTGATTTTATATCCTTGAGGCATATTCACTTAGCAGAAGCACCGTTTCATAGAGATGCTTAGATACTTAGATGTCATAATATATTTATATTTGTATGCCTTCTGTTTCTAAGCACCACTTACCACTTCTAAAGAAAATAAAACATTGCAAAGTCAGGATTCGTTGTTTTACTCTTGGGCTAGAGATGGAACCCAAGTCTCTGAACCCTCACTCACTTTCCCACGGAGCTATGCCCCTGTATGCTTTGCAGCTCAGAGAACTACTGAACAAAAGAAAAGGTGTATCCTGAGAGCCAGCCAGAGGTTCTGTGGGCTGGGAGGATAGTAAGCCACACATCAAGGCACTCTAAATACCCCACTGTTAGCACTGCGGATACATTTTGCCATCTGTTAAATAAATTACCTGGGTCAGGCTCATTAACCTAGGATTCTTTCCAGACAGATCATCTTTAAGTACAGATGCAAGCTTTGTGTATCATTATTCAAAAGAAGGAAATAAGGTGATGCTTAAGCCAAATCTCTCGCTGTATATAAAGGACACTTGTTAGCTAGGAGAGGCAGAGGTAATATTCTATATGGAACAGAGAAGTCAAAGAATGATTCCTGATATTCTCAAATAACCAAATGGTTGAAGGGCTCGGGTAACTTTAGTAAAGTACTTGCAGCCCACGCAAGCATGAAGAGATCAGTTCAATCCCCAGACCCACATAAAAAGGTGGGTGTGGTGGTGTGTGCTTATAAATCCAGCACTAGAGAGCTGCTGCCAGATACATCCCTGTGCCTTGCTCTCCAGCCAGTCTAACCTACTGGGAGGTTAAAGATTTTTATCGGAACCCAGATCATTGAATCTCACCAAGAATCACCCTGAAATGTTGGCTGCTGCTTCACAGCAGCATGGGTAAGATAGAATTTTACTCTCTATAAAGAGGACAAGAATTGGGAAAACATTTGAATCACAGGATTATCTTAATTTTCAGGTTTTTATGAGTAAATGGAGTATTTATGAAGATTTGTTTGTAAAATTATAAAACTTCTTACGATTTTAATGGCCGGTTAAGTTAGTTAAGAAATCTAATTACTAAGTTATAATTTAGTTTAAGCCCCTTAAAGTACTGTGATATCTTGGTACCTTTATACATTAAAAAGTCAGAATTATGGCCATTTCACCCTGAAGTCATCTGGGCAGGTGGGACTCCCAAGCACTGAGGATGTTTTAAAATATATCACTTGATATATTTAAAATCTTTCTTGAATTAAAACTATCTACCATGGTCAAATCATCTAGTAAGAGGGGTGACTTGTTAAGGGCTTTCTGTAAGAACATGAGCTTTGTGAGGATGGAGATGGTTCCATTCACTTCCCAGCACTAGGTCGGTGGCAAATTTTTACTGAATGTGTGGGAAACCCCTTCCTGACCCACCTCAGACATACCTGGTAGAGTTCATTTCATTTCAACTCATGTGCATGTGTGCGAGGGAGTATTATCCTGGAGAATCAGACCCAGACCTCTTGTCTCCTATGCAAAGGCTCAGTCACTGAACTATATAGCCCTTGGCCTTTTTATTTCTATTTTATTACTTTGATACAAGGTCTCACTAAGTACTCAGAATAGCCATGAATTTACTTATTAGCCTAAGCTGGTCTTCACCTCATGATTCCACCTCCTCACCAACCTGAGTAGCTGGCATTGCAGGTCTGTCTTTGCAAGGCTGCCCATCACATGAGGTTCTGATGACAACTTTCCATTTACAGCCTATGGCATGGCTGCTATTAGTTTTCCAAAGGGTGATATCTTAAAAACACTGTACAAACTGAATCCAAAGTATATATAACTAGCAACAGAAAGGCAGAAGCCAGAAGCCATGTTTGGGGGCAGGAGTTGTTCAGTTTGGTTAGATGTAAGGCATGAAGACATTCTTCTTTGCTGACTGCATGAAACCCAGACAAAACAGGGAAGCATGTAGGAAGTGTGGGGTAAAGACGAACTTGGCCCAAATCCTGAAATATCATTTCTGTAAGAAATCATCCTTTCTACACATATAGAGAACCTCACTGGGCATGGCAAATAGTAGGTGTTCAAAATTCAAAAACGTTTTGAATCGATGAGATACAAATGATGAATATTTCGTGTGTGTATGTGTGATAACAACCTGCCTTGATCTGTGGCATGTCTCCCTTGGACCATGCTTTCGTTTTTAAACAGTTTCCTTAAAAGGGAGATCTCAGCTAACACGCTAATTTTCCAAAATGCATAATGTTCTAAGTATAAAGGAATTTGTTCTCAAAACTTCAAGAGTGAAAATTTAACTCTGTCATCTAATAGAAGTTTTAAAAATTAGATTTCATAACATTAAGTTTCTTTTTGGTGACATAGAGATTTTTCCAAAAGACAAAGGCTGACATTCCATTAGGATAATTCCCGACTGTTGGAAAGTTAGAAATAGTCATGAAGTTTGTATTTTTTTAATAAAGACATTGGGGATAGCCGCAGTTCTGCCAAGTTGCTACCCTGTGCTGCCTGTAGCTTTGCCTCTTTCATGACTTCCATTCTCCTCAAAAGATAAAAGAACTGCATGTCTCTCCCTTTCTTGGATCTTCCAGAAGAATTCTGATAGCAGCATTATAATTAAAGAGAGATAAATGTCAATTTCTCTCTAAAAGTATAATTATTTTCATTACATATTAGTAAGAAGTATAGCATCCTGAAAGATATATTTCCTTATGTATCTGAAAGATTTGGGAGATGAAATTATTAATTTTTTTTAAAATTTTTATTTATTTATTTATTTAATGTAAGTATACTGTAGCTGTCTTCAGACACTCCAGAAGAGGGCGCCAGATCTCATTACAGATGGTTGTGAGCCACCATGTGGTTGCTGGGATTTGAACTCTGGACCTTCAGAAGAGCAGTCAGTGCTCTTACCCGCTGAGCCATCTCTCCAGCCCCGGGAGATGAAATTATTACCGAGCCCTAAACATGCCTCTAGTGCCTACAATGGCTAGGCTTTCTGTGCAAGAGTCTTCAGGTGTTTTGTACTAAACACTTGTTCCCACTGTGTGCTCCCTCCAGAGAATCTATTTTATTAGCTGTGGCAATGATTCATGGGAAATGTAGCTCTTCTTGCCTCTTACTCTGTTATAGCCTACTTTCAAATGCTATCGACAAAACAACAAGAACTCCCTCGTCCCTATGTTTATCTGGCAGGGGTGTGTTCATTTTACAGAACTGAAACATTAACATCACCTTCTGCGATGACACATCAAGTATCAATAGTGCTAAAAGTAATGGAAGTTATTAGTAACTTGAAAAACTTCAGGTTGACATTTTTTTTAACTCCACTTTTCTTCTTATTGAGGCCATGTAATGACTTTGTTGTAGCCAAGAGAATATATCTATGACTAGGCAGTAGATTTCTCTAGGCAGGAATGTCAGATGCCAATTCAAATCACTGGTAGCAGACTTTAGTCACTAAGTCACCCACACCGCTCTTCCTGTCTGCCTCTCTGCCACACTCACTCATGCTTGCCTATCCACCCAAGTTTGATAAGTCCTTGAGAGAGAGTTTTGGTCTTGCACCGGTGCTCCGGCCTTGGTCTAGAGCCAGAGTGTAGAGCATTCTAGATACTGAACCATTACAGAGAAACTTCTTATGATTCTTCAAGTCTCTAGACAAGAAACCTCTCTCCACAGTGATAAAGAGGCTGACACTGCATGTTATGGTGCTCTAGTTGCTGTGCCTACATGCCTTGAAGTGACAGCAGGGTGTCAAGTATTGTCTGTAGTCGTAAAGGGACCGTCAAGGCCCGCCTGGGTGAGGAGGGCTGTTCTGTTATCTATCAGGAGCTTAGAATATGCTATTGTTGAAATGCTGTTCTCTACATGCTGCCAGTGGACAGGGTTCAGTGAGAAAACCAAATGGAGTTCTTTGGTAACAAACCTGCTCTGAGGAACACTCAGATATCAGTCCAGTCCCAGGCTATTAATTAATAATATCTTACAACATGGCTATATTCACATATGGGAGACTATAAAATAGATTTTTTTATTCTTAAAAAAAAAAAGAGTATACTAAACCATTTCCCATCATAGTCTAAAAGCTGTCCATTAGAACGGCATAAGTGGTTAAGTGATGTCCTCAGGGCTCCAAGGAATCAGTAAGTTTTGCTTAAGCACAGTGATTAATTTTCAAGTCTAAGTTTCTATAACTTCTGAAACTTGATGAGGTTTCTTACGTGATAACACCAGAAAAACCAGTGAACTTTTTCTTGTACATGAGATATTATCCCCAAATTATTACAATTTCAACACACTTTCTCTTATAATGGAACTTTAAAACCCATGCTATTGTTCTTTGTAGGGTGCAGAAGCTGTTGTGAGTTCTACATCCTTTGTTCTGTTCAGCTCCGGAGAGAGTAACACAATCTCCTTACCCTAGCCTCCAGCCACACAGGAAGTGGAACCCAAGCCTGGGTAAGCCAGCCCCTCTCCCACCTAGGCGGGTTGCAGCTTCTGCTTTTGTTACCTTGCTGACTACCTTCCTTCGTAAGAACCTCTGAAGCAGTCCTTGAATGGGCTCGCAATCCCAGCGCAGCTGAACCCAGCGGAAGTGTTGCTGCACCAGCAGGTCAGAGCCCTGGAGACAGGCCTTGGCAATGGTTCCCACCAGAAAACAGTTCTCGTGGAAATAATAGCATTCAGATGTTCCATTTCCTAAAACAACCAAGCCATAATTCAACCTCAGCCATTTATGTTTGGTACAAATGCACATCAAGAACACGAGTTACATAACTTGTACTTGGAGGACAGAAAGACTGATACCAAGATAGGCAAGCATACTAACTGAGCACCTTGGGACTGCTCTTGACTTGGGCTAGATACACAGCCCTCTCTAGACAATGTGCCTAGCTACCTAGAACTACTACCTGCATTGAGCTGCCTGTACACCTGTTTTAAACAATGGGAATGACTTATTCTCCTTAGCAACCCTCTTGGTAAGGCTCTTTTTTCTATCCAAAGCCATCTTAAAACTGTACACAAGCACCATGAGTCATGCCAGATTCAGCCTAGACTAGTGATGAGTACCTGCACAGTAAGGTAAAACTATGCCAGGCAAAATTTTAGGGAGAATTCTCTTATATCTGTGCATAACTGGATCTGTTTTAAAATCAGGTGCGTTGTGGGAAGGGCATGCAGGATGAGGAAAAGCTTATATGATCCTAATCTTTTCATCAAAGTAGAGGACTATCTATGCTACACCTCTTAGCAACCAAACTCACACTTCTCTTGAACTTCATTAAAAACAACAGAGCCAGGCAGTGGTGGCACATGCCTTTAATCCCAGCACTTGGGAGGCAGAGGCAGGCAGATTTCTGAGTTTGAGGCCAGCCTGGTCTACAGAGTGAGTTCCAGCACAGCCATGGTTATACAGAGAAACCCTGTCTCGAAAAACCAAAAAACCAAAACCAAAAACAACAAACAAACAAACAAAACCAACAACAACAAACCTTAAACAATAATCAAAACCCTTGAGCTCTGCTCATGTGGTCTACCATAAGTCTTAAGAATGTATCCTTCTTAATCTATATTACAGGTTTTGAATAAAGTTTCCTTGCTACTCTGTGATAATGTGGGCTTTTGTTCCATTCCTGAGTAAGAAGCTAAGAACCTAAAAACAAAGTATAAGGCCGGAACCACTGGTGCTGATACAACACAGGCTGGCTGGGTAGCCTGTTCTCTCTACCCTTTCTTTACCTTTTTGGAAAGTGCATGGGCTTTCAGTGCTGCGATTTTCCAAAGGTGCCAAAAAATCCCCCAGTAACTCAGACAATGAAGATTTTTCCAAATTTTCCAAGATGATGATTATTTTCCTCTTAACAGGGAACTGCTTCACTGGGATCAGACAAGCTATGGTGAGAAACAACATTAGTGGTTAATAACTTTGTAAAACCTACCCAAACTGGCATAAAATGAAGAGCTAAGAAGACAAAGTATTCATAAAAAATGTTGTGTGGTAGGCATGCTCTGAAAATGCTGGGGGTTGACGGCGGCAGGTCCAGGAACGTCTGTGGTATTACTCAACACTGTTGAAGATGCCCACAACATGTCACCCCTTTTCCATAGCAAATCCTGGGCAGAATCTACCCAACTTCCTGCTGGGCTCAGGTAACTAAAAGAAAAGGAGTCCATTGCCCCACTGGAAATGACACCTCTGAGAACACAGGAAGTTGTCACAAACAAGCCACCAAGGAATATTTAAAATATTGTTTCATCTTACATAAATTTTGAGAAAAAATTAATACTAAGTATTTCATCTATGGATTTAGAAACAGGTAACAAAACCATGAAAAACATATTAAGAGCCAGTGGTGTGGCTCTGCAGTACAAAGCTTGCCTGGTGAATGTGCGGATCTGGATTCATTCCTTTGTACCTCCAATAAATTGCTAAGAAGTTATTATCACAAAGGATAGAAGAAAGGTTTTATGAAAAAGAAGGCACATAGGTACATTCTAGAAGATGAAGTGTCTAAAATTCCTGGCTTGTTCAGTGGCTAAACGGCTAATTTAGTTTAAAAGTATTCTTTGATCTTTAAGGGGTATTTTATATATGTTTTGTAATATAAAAGGTTAAAAGCATTGAATGGCCTTTAAATCACTCATGTATAAGATGTTCATAGCATTAATAGGCAAAGCTTCCAGAGATGCAAGCACATCCTGGCTCTAAGAAGTGATCAGATTAAGGGTTCACAAACAGTGAGAGGGAGTCAAGTCCAGTGTCTCCATCCTTATGGTCCCTCCCACTCAGGAGGGGCAGAAATGACTGCATATTGACCCAAACTAAAAGATGTAAACTAATGGGAATTCTTTTACTAACAGGGAACAAATAAGCCAGTGCCAAAGCATCCTCAACACAATGTATGGTGCCTTCCAGGCATTCACATATCATTACTGTTTTAGTTAAAACATGAAAAAGGCAATTGCAATATGAAAATTAATAAAAAAAAATCAATGCATTGAACTTCTTAAAAGATTTCAGATGTTTCCACCGTAGTCAAATTAATCCTCTATGAGGAACAATTGATTAAAAGCCCTTGTGGATCACTCTCCCTGTCATGAATACTCATGAGAGAAACATCTGTTATTTTCTTCTCACTATTACAGATACCATAGATTTTCAGTCTCAGAAGAATCCTTGAACAATGTAAGGGAACCCCTTCAGCTAAACAGCTTTAATAACTAGACTACAAAGAAGTGCCATCTCTCAATTTCCTTGTCCTCAGGGGTGGGCATCACACTATTTTCTCACGTGATCTTCTATACAACTGTCTGGTAACAATGACAACCTATGCTTCTCAAGGTCCATGCACTGTCTCAGAAATCCATGTATGTGTACAGCACTTGAGGTCCAGAAAGAGTCAGAAGAAATCTGGGCCTACATAGAGAGACTCTTTCTTAAATAAATAAATATGTAATGCACGCTCACATGCATATGTGTGTATAGATTATAGAAGTGTAAGAATTACAACTGCTTACTACAATGCCTTCTCATGTTTGTCATTGCTGTATTCCTCATATTTGGTGTGATTGTGATGGAGAGACCCTCATTGCCTAGAGTCTGCCATGATTGCTCTTTGGTAGGCAGCATGCTTTACTGAGCATTTCTTTTTGCAGATCACTATGAAGGTGAGCTTTCCTAAAATTGTACTTTTCAGATGAATTAATGATTTTACAGAATTTCTGATTCGATTTAAATAGTTCTAGGAACCTAGTGTAGTTGATAGAGAGTTTAAGGAGACAATTTAAATTGTTTTGTCAGAAAGAGGTAATAAAGTTAGACCTAAGAGTGGAATGTGGCCCCTCCTTCGTAGAGTAGTGAGGGCTGAATAGGATAGAAAAGGGGCACAGTGAGCTTTCCTGGGTTGCAGGCACATAATTGTACTTGGAAGAGAAAATAGGCTTGGGCCAAGTTAAGGATCCAAAGAACAAACAAGCAATCAGAACAACAAAAATCCTTTTCATTCTAGGTTGGGTCTGAGTTCCCAGGTCTTGTCATCTAGGGATCTGGCCACATGTTTTGGTGGCACCAAAAAAAAAAAAAAAAAAAAAAAAAAAAAAAAAAAAAAAATGCAGAGTTACAAACAAAGAGTAAATAATTCTATTAGGAGTATAACAATAAAGAATAGATGATTTGACAGCTTAGCTGAACAAGACTTCGAATATAAGACATAATATAGGTGATCCGTTTCTTGGTAAATACAAATTGCCATCAGCTAAGCACAGGGAAACACTTGCTACCACAGATTTGGCTTGCTTAAACTTTGGGAATCAATGACAAAAGAATTATCAGTTTGGGGTTACAATGAACTTGTGGAGAGGAAGGTAGATGAGAAATGTTTAGTTAGGTATGAGTTTCAAAGAAGAATATATAATCAATACTCCTGTTGTAATTTTTCCTAATAATTTTAATTTTGAAGAATGTTTCTGTGGTGATTGTTTTTAGAGAATATGTAACTTGTGGCTATGAGGTAATCTTTTTCTTACATAGAGAATTTTGTCTTAGATGGTATAAAAATGCTAAGAAAAAAATAAAGTTGTTGGGGCTTGCTTCATCACCAAAAAAAAAAAAAATTACAATTGTTTAAAACTGTAACAACAAACAATGCTTTTCTATTGGATGATTTAAAAAACAAATCTATCTAATGCCTTCTATTTCTTTTTCTGTAATTTAGGTCTGAAGAAGTCCACATTTTCTCTGATTTGGTTTGGTGTATGGCTATGTGAAGTGGTTCCAACACTGCTGTAGCAGCTGCAATGTATCTGTAAAGCTAAGTTGTATTTCAACAAATGTTTATCCATGTACATCTGCTTACTATGGGTGCTATGTGCCTAGGGCTGGTTATATCTTGGGGAAGGGGAAGGAAGGGGAAGGGGAGAGAGAAGGAAGGGAAAAGGAAGGGAGGAGGAAAGAAGGAGGAGGGAGAAGGGAGGAGGGAAGAGGGAGAAGGAAAGGTGGGAAGGGAAAAGAGAGGGAAGTAGGGAAGGGGGAGGGAGGAAAGAAGAAAAAGAAAGAAGGAGAAGAAGAAAGAAGGAAGAGGAGGAAGAGGAAGGAGGAAGAGGCAATGGTGGTGTCCTTCACTTTTATGAAAAGGCATAGGTAGCACTATAGGGGCTGGTTACAGCTTAGTCCTAGAAGGCACTGTGCACTGAATCAACCTTGGGAGACTTATAAGAGAAAGTACCTTGGTGGTCAACTCAGACCTAATGGCGCCACACTAATTCAATGGGTTCAAGCAGCTACCTCACCTCTGTGGTCAGCAGCGACACAGCAGCAGTGTCTTCACTTTGTGCTATGGTAAAATCACCTGGAGTCCACCCCCTGCATTATCAGTGATTTGGATTCATAGAGATGTGCTGGGTGCTGCCATTTTCTACAAGTTCCCTATGATGAGGAGGTGCTGTTAAGGCCAACATGTGCTGCACTGCCCAACAACGATGACAGAAATGAAATGTGGAAGACACAGAATGAGGTGTGAGGGAGGTCATCCCCGCTGCTGGCTATCAGTGGCAATGTTTAGGGATAGGGATTAGCAAAGGTGTAAGGACAGAGACATAGAGGATCGGATGCCTCCTCTGAGGTCTCATTTAGTGTAAGAAGATTTACAAAGCCAAAAATTAATCAGAAAAGAAAGGAAACAAGAGCTCTAACTTCTGTGCTGAAGGCAAGAGGTGAGGGGAGCCTCTACCAAGTAGCTATACCAAGAAGATATACTTCTATAAAGTAGATGAGACAATATAATAAGTCTGCATTCCATCTTCAGAGACAGGACTGAGAGGAAACACCAAAAACTACCTTCAACCTCCCATTGAAGAGGAGGCTACATAGTTAATGGAGGCAGAGATCACATGACCAATAATGTGCAGGAAGACAAGATGTGGTGAAGGTCTAATGTTTCTGAAATGGCGGGGGGGGGCAGCAGTAGTGGAAGAGAGATGACTGGGGGGATAAGGAGGAAGGATCACAATGGCTGTAAAATAAACTGAACTTGTAGATGTTCGAGAGTACAGGAGGATGGGTGGGAAATGGCGCCTTCACTTTCTTCATCCACTGGGAAAGATTGCACTGTTCACCTAATTTAGAGCAGACACTCATTTTGTGCCTAGAAGAAAAGGGAGGGGCGAGTGTTGCTGTTCCAAACTACTGACCTTAGGGGCCTATTATCTGCCCGGGTAAGTAGTGAAGATCCCACAGGTAAAAAGTGTCTTTGACACTGCTGGCCTCATAGCCTCGATCTCTCAATATCCCCTTCCTTTCTCTGGACCCCTTTCCTCAGTCCAGTGTGCGCAAAGGTGAGTTTTAGTTCCCTCGAGAAACAGCATGTGTCTAGTTCAGGTTAGTTAGCATAGTTTCATATCTAAATGTTAAAGAATCACAGGAAGTGAGAATTCATCGCCAAATTTTGAGTATTAAGGTTTTCCCGGCATCACAGATTTCTGGAGGCACGAACGAATGCCACTCGCTCCATTTTATTTCTGCCTGTGGATTTCTTTTGTCACAGAGCAGGAAGGACAGCCCTTTGAACCCCTGGGCCCCGTGCTGCTTTGCTCACTTCTGAAATCATGCTTTTTTTTTTCCTTCTAAACATTGAATGCACTGGTCCATTTCTCTCCTGTAGAGACTGGCAATGCTAACTGGACACTGTGGTTCACAACTCAATCAGAGTGCTGGATAGCCTTCAGTTAAATTCGCACATGGCTGATTCAATGGCACCACTCTTTG
This sequence comes from Mastomys coucha, assembly GCF_008632895.1. Classification (NCBI taxonomy): domain Eukaryota; kingdom Metazoa; phylum Chordata; class Mammalia; order Rodentia; family Muridae; genus Mastomys; species Mastomys coucha. Next base: position 13,979,991 of record NW_022196903.1, read on the forward strand.
GTCGGAACCTAGTAACCTAACACAACTGTTCATAATCACTGCTTTGGGTGATTTATTTATTTGGGACTGAAAATATCCCTGTTCATACACTGCCTACTCCAGTCGCTGCAGGGGCAATGCTCTGAGTGTGACAAAGTGACCAGTGCAGGGATGGCTTCCAGTAACACAGGGCCCAGTGAGGTCGGCTCATCTATGGAGGCTGTAATTAGCATATTCATCTACCATCACTACAGTAATCCCATTCCCTTCAATACATGAAAGCACTGAAGGGACTCAAAGCATTATATTTGAAAATATTGACCTAGTGTTTAAATTGTTCTTTTCCCCCACTTTTTGTCACATGTAATTTAAGCAGTCATCTATCTGCCTTGATGACCCAGCTCCATACCTTGTACAGCGGAGGAACCTGAGCCAACTGCAATATGTATTCATATCCTCCCAGCCAAACAATAGAATCATGTGACATGGTTAAAATGAGAGGAAAATGTCATCTTGAACTACATGGACACAAAGTGATATATGGTCCTCTCTTCAAGCTCCCTCATTCTTCCTGGCGTCCCTGTTCTCACTCTTCACTGGCTCCTTTACATCTTACTCTCTATGTAAGGGTTGGCTTCCTAAAGCTACATTTGTTCAGTTTCTGCTCCTCTTGTTTCTTGGGCTTTCTCTCTTTAATGTGTTCTTTGTGGTCCCTTTCATATTTTACCCCTCAGACATGCAGGTGAGAACAAATATGTGCTATGATGCTTGGTGGAAGATAAAATTCAACCATCCAGTGCTGGTCTAACCAAAGGTGTATGTCCCCCCTTTGAAGAAAATGAGGTTAAGACCCACTAGCACAGAACATCCCAGATCAGTATGTTTCTCCAATGCCATCCAGTCACTTTCTCTTTTTGAAAAAAAAAAGGCATTAGTGCAGTTGGCAGACAAGCCCTATACCTTATTTGTCTGAAAGCTATAGTACAACAGACTAGGGGGGCCTTTCCTACAAGGATCTGCCTTCCCTTCACTGGGGCCTTCCATCACCAAAGGATCATTTCTGGCTAGCTCTTTCTGCATGAAGAAAGCACAGACACACAGACCCATAACCCCTTCCTGGGCTCACTGTCCATGTCTTGCTTTGCGCAGAAGCCATGGTATCTACACCTATTCTACATCATGAGTTAATAGTAGTGGGTCCTATTGAAAGGATGAGAATGGGGCTAGTGAGATGGCTCAGCAGGTAAGAGCACCGACTGCTCTTTGAAGGTCCTGAGTTTGGATCCCAGCAACCACATGGTGGCTCAAGGCCATCTGTACAGCTACAGTGTACTCATACACATAAAATTAAAAAAAATCTTAAAAAAAAAAAGAAAGAAAGAAAGGATGAGAATGGTAGAGAGTGTTTTAGGCAACCAGAGAAGTAGGCACAAATGATAAGCTAGACCACAATGTTCCTGATGTAACATTCTAAGAACTTTAACTTTTATTCTGGAGCCTTTGAAGTGTAATATCAGGGAGCACTTATAGGAGCTTTTGTCTCCTAGAATGATCCTCCAATAATCACTGTGGAGAACTTGCTGAAGAAGCAAGAGAGGGGGTAAATAAGGGATGATGAGGACTCAGAGCACTGGAGCAAAACATGATGGGGCAAGGAAGGGGCAGCTGGAAAGCAGCAGGAGCAGCAGGTAGGAGGAGGAGGAGCAGCAGGTAGGAGGAGGAGCAGCAGCAGCAGGAGGAGGAGGAGCAGCAGCAGGAAGAGGAGGAGCAGCAGGTAGGAGGGGGAAGAGCAGCAGGAGGAGGAGGAGGGGCAGCAGCAGGAAGAGGAGGAGCAGCAGGTAGGAGGAGGAGCAGCAGGTAGGAGGGGGAAGAGCAGCAGGAGGAGGAGGAGGGGCAGCAGCAGGAAGAGGAGGAGCAGCAGGTAGGAGGAGGAGCAGCAGCAGGAGGAGCAGCAGCAGCAGGAGGAGGAGCAGAGGGTAGGAGGAGAGGGGGAGCAGAAAGAAGCAGAGTTGGCAGAACTTAGAAACAGGGAGAGGGGAAAGTAAACGATGGACCTTAAAGTGCTCAGGCCAGTGTAGACAAGGACACAGTAGACAAACCTCATCAGTTTGGTCTTGGTTTTGCTATTAAAAACTGAAGGAAGTATTGATACTTTTAAATCATTAAGACAAAGACAGAACACCCGTCTGTATTCAGAGATGATGCAACCTCTCCTTTTCTTTTTCTCTGAATTTAAAATGAAAATAGATCTCTCTCCTTATTAATTTACTCAAGTATATTGTTCAAAAATCTTCACCTCAGAGCCTGTGGTGTAGCTCTTCCCTCGCAGTACAAGGTGCTGGGATGGATCCCAAGTATTATAGTAAACAAAACCAAACCTCCAAACACTGTATCTTCCCAAATCAATGTACTCTATGTTATGGCTCATCACTTCCTGTCCCATCTGCTCACAGAAGTATGCTAGAAGTATCTCCTTTCCTGAACAGAAAAAAATGATATCTTTTCTTTTTTTTCCTTTTTTTCTTTCTAGTGTTACCTCCTGCGAAAGGACATTAACTAAGTCACTCAAGGAAATAAAAGTATAAGCCACAGAAGTAGCTTTCAAGGAGTTCATGATGTAACATGGAATTCAAAGCCAAAGTCCCAAGATCTCTCCTACCACTAACTCTATAGTTAGGTGAGGTGAGGAGACAGAAATAAACTCTATGGATATTTCCCAGGGGAAAGTCTTATCAGAAAAGGGTCAGAGAACCCCTCCAGGGGGAGCTGAGATTTAAGACAAGGGGCGCCTTGCTCCAAGTTTTTAGACTTGGAAAATGCTTTGTAAGAAGATGCTGAGCGTGCATCAATTCTGCAGTGCTGGGCTGGTCCCCCTTACATTCTTCGTGCCTTAACTCATTGCTTCCAGCTTTCTTAGCTGTCTGTTTACAGCAAAGCTCAGTTTGTACTTGACTATTTATCCTGACTGAGTGAGAATAAATCATTTTATACGCTTAATCTCGATATGACATTGTCCTGAAAGCTGAAAAGCTGTAGGGGACTATTGTTAAATAATTAAAGGAGAAATGACCAGTTAGCACAAGGGAGCTTTTAAGATCTATAGTTGGGATTAAGGAAGGCCAAGCTCCAATCAGACTGCTTAGGTTTGAGTCCTAGTCTGTTCTTACTGTGACATTACTGGTAGAACACACAACATCATCTCAAGTGCTTTCAAGATCACCAACCAGGGACACTGGATGGTCTGTATGAAAGCTGCTAGTTATAAAGACGGACTTTAAAATAGGGCACACCAGAGTAAAAGTTAATAAATGTTAGCTACCATTGAAATAGCATGAAAGAAAATAGTATTCTATTTCCTGTTTCTGGTCAAAGATTAGCCTGTGAAGCAGGAAGACATTAAGATTCTAAGAGATTTTCCTACTTCCAAAGTGTACTTCAAGGCTTAAAGAATGCTTAGTTGTTCTCTAAACTCATTTGTAACTTTATTTCATGACTTAAAATCTGCAGATGAATTTTGTCATCCTAAGCTTAGACTATAGTTGAGCCCCGGGCTATAGGTAACCCTATTTCTCCAAGTCCAAAGACAAGGCATAGCCCTCTCTATTAAAACTTAGAAGGTTTAGAAGGTTTTGAACCTTTGAATCTTTCAACTTCTCCCCTGGACAGGTCAGTGGCTAGACCCTCTTGGAACTGAAGCTGAACTGGTTCAGCTTTGTGTCCTAGCTGTGCCGTTCTGGGTCCTGTCAGCCTCACCTGTAGTGAAACTTGGGTTATCAAGCTGTGAAAGACCTCATGAATAAGTTATCTCAAGAAATGTTTACATGTGGGTCTGCTACCCTATTAGTGGGAATAGAACAATGCCAGCTACTTGCAGAAGGCTGCTATAGAGACCCAGTGAGTTAACTGGTATATGCAGTGTATTTAACCAAAATGCTAATCAATGACACACTAGTGGCCAACTGGAGACAAAAGTTTACTCCAGGCATGAAAATACCAAGTACATTTTTACAGGAAATGTGTGAATGAGAAAATTGGCTCAATCTCGGCTTATTTCATTTTTATCAACATGCAGCACCAATGTTAGGCAATGGCAGATTGTGATATGCAGTCCTACACAGAGAGAGCTGCTTGCATTACCTCTTGTCTTGCTGTATCACTGCTGGCAGTTACACAGTATGCTCAAAACAATGAGCAGTTTATAAAAATAAAGAAGGAAATTCAGGCTGACCAACTGATACAGGAGCATAGACAGAAGTAGTTTTTGCAAGTGTTCACTTGGGCTCCCCATTTTTTACTCCATGACTATTGTACAACTAAAAAGTAGAATAATTATGAAGGTTATTTCCTTGGAATGGCTTTCAATGAAGAACATGCCTTTGAGTTATCACAAGCCAGATCCTTGGAAGGGTCTTACCATTACTGATGAACACGTCTACTAGCTGTTCCTTGGAGAAACCTGAATCCACCTCGGCTCTCACTATTTCACAAGGGAATCCTGCAGCCATCTGTCTGTGCTGTGATAACAAAATGGGGATATTAGTTCTATATTCTTCTCAGTTTTTTTTTAAAAAGTAATAATAGTATGGAAATACTCAATACCTTCATGCAGAGGGCAAGCTGATATGCTATGTAGTCTTGCAAGCTTCCTTCTGGGCCATGGAAAATGACATTATGATATTGCTCAACCTGTTCAAAAGCAAGAAGAATCCTGGGTGAAGATGATAGCTTGACAAGGGAAGGGGTGGTACATAAGGACTGAGGTCTCAATTAGCCCCAGGTATCCAAAAGAATAAAGCTCTTTGAGAATAGGAACATTTACTAGACTTGTGAAGTCCTTTAAAACTTAAACTGTGCCTCCTCTCTCCTGGAAACTAAGATATGTTTATAGAGGCTACAAGAATATATTCAGGGTACAGGAGCACACAAGGACCGCCTGCCAGTTGTTACTCTGTGAGCTGGAGAGGGAAGCTAAAAAGGATCACTCTTCAAGGGCCCCTTGATAGTGAGCTTAGGACTGGCTGTCAGGGTATGTAAGACCATGTTTCTAATGGCAATGACTGACTTTTCCCTGAAGCTAAACACTATTCTGTTATTGGCAAGCTTTCGGTATGAACTTACTAATGCTTACACGAGGCACAATGGTGGCTATAGCTACCCAGGAAAAGCAAAATCTGAAACACCATAGACTGAGACTGTTTTCTGTGGTATTATTGGTGGCCTATCGAGCCAATGACAGAGGTGCAGGCAAGGACCAAGACTGGAGCAGGGTGCTGCTCTAGAAAGCTGAGGGTATTCTGGAAAGTAGAAGTGAGGTTCAGTTTCTAAGCTAAGGAGTTGCTGTGCCATAAAAATCCTCAGAAAAATATAACTGAAGGATATTACTGAGCAATAATTGTTCTCACTTGTACTTATGAGGAGGAATCCTGAAGAGTGTACAGGATTATACCTGTCATTAAAAATGAGCATAAAATTTGTCTAGTAATGGCTTCTTTCTTTCAAGCTTAAATAGAAGTTGGACCTTTTTATTTTTTGGCTGGCTTAGGAAATTTTATCTACAGTAGACTTGGTACCATCTACTGGTTTTCTATATTTCTAAGGAACAACTACAATACTTTTTTTTTGTTCTTTGTGAATACATCTGCCATCTTATGCCATCACTGTAGCTCTGACCTTCTGGTTGGCATGTTGAGAGAGCTACCTGAGCTAGCTTTATATACCACTGACTATTCACCATCTCAGTTTTATTCTCTACTGGCCCGAGTACAGCTTCGCGCCACAGCACCTTTAGCTTCTCATCTAGTTCCTTACTTCACCCAACTCCTTTCCAACACTGTTCTTTTCCATTCTAGTCCAGATATTCCTACAAATTGCTTGCATTGATTTCACAGTTTTATCTCTTTGCAGTCTAGAGAATTGCCCATATTTTATTGGTCTGGTTTTTCTATGGCTAGGATCTGTACTGGCCTCCTCCCGTGCATATGTAGAAATTCTGACTGGATCTAAGGTGGTAAAATTAGTAATGGCTTCCCTAAGAGTTGAGCTGACTGGCTTTTATGTCAAATTGATACAAGCTCGAGTCATCTGAAGGAAGGGAGTTCCAATCGACAAAATGCCTCCATAGGGTCAGGCTATAGGCAATTTATTACTTAGTGATGGATATAGGATGGCCAGCCCATTGTCGGTGGTGCTCTCCTTGGGTTGGTGGTCTTGGGTTCTATAAGAAACCAGACAGAGCAACCCATCCAGAGGAAGCTAGCAAGCATCATTTTGTTCCACAGCCTCTGAATCAGCTCCTGATTCCAGGTTACTGCCCTGTTTGAGTTCTTGCTCTCAATTCTTTCTATGATGAATGGTGCCATGGAAGTATAAGCAAAATAAACCCCTTCTTCCTGAACTTATTTTGATTGTGACATTTCATCACAGCAATAGTAACCCTGATTACAACAGGAGGTATCCGTATCCTTATGAAAAATAATAGAGCAAAATCCGTTGCCCTTCCTGCCATATTAGAACATAGAAAGAAGATGCTATCTAGAACCAGGAAACAGACCCTCGCCTCACTGGACTGCTGGTGCCTTAGTCTTGAACATCCTGGCCTCCAGAATTGTGACTATAAATCTCTATTGGAAGCTATCTAGTCTATGACATTTGTTAAAGCAGCAGCTTCAGAATGATGGTATTCTCCTCCAGGTATAGCATTAACGTTTTATTGTTTACATGGTGTAAAACCATGGGAAATTTGTTACACTAACACAAGAAGTGGGTGCCACTCCTGGATTCACTTTGCTAGCTACAAGTCCCTTAGGTCACTGGGTGAATGACTGACTCATGTCTATAATTCATTGATTAAACTATAGGCTGCAACCACGGTTGCAGGATCCTGCTGTCCAACCAGAGAAGTGCACAAGGATGAACTGCAGCTGTTTCTCTCTCCAGTCCCACAAAAGTGCTCATGAGTGATGTACCTCTCAGGCCTCAGCATGGTCTTACCAGTCTTCATCAACGTCTTTATACTGTCTAATGGATATGAAAGGGTTCACATCAATAGAGCGGATGAGACTCTCACTGTTCAATCAAATTGGAGCCTAATGGCTCAGGCTTTTCCCTGGTGTCAGTCTTGTAGTTTCGAATACCCTGGGAAGATGGTAAGGAAGGTGTGATGGGTGTTTCCTACCTCATTTCAGGGAGTCAGAAAAACGAGCCTAATACTCCCAAGGCGGTAGGGAAGTCTCAGGGTCACTTTAATGGAAACCTCCGTTCTGTTTTTCTGAGGTCTTTGCCACTTTTCAAAAAGCACCTTAGTGGTAAATTGTGAGCTAGATATCGCTGTCCAGGTGCAGTTCTATGGCAAAACTCTCCAGCTCTCCAAATTAATCCCAAATCGCTCTGAATTGCTGAACAGAAATTCTTTCACAAGGAAGGGATTGTTTCACGCCAGTGAAATGGGATACAGATTTCCAGGATTGACTGAACATATTGCCCCTGAGATTTTCAACTGGCCTTGCAATTTAATCTTGTTTCGCTGCTGAAAACAAGAGCACTCTATTTATTATGGCTCTCCTGTCAAGCTGTCTCCACTTCCTGAAGGCTGAGTCTGAAACCGTATAACAGCGAAGGGTCCAGCTTCCGAGATAGGCTACAAACAGCCACACCTCATCTGTTAGCACGTACGTTTGTTTAGGGCACAAAAGCCAGGAAACAATTTAAAATTTATTGAATGGGTCTTTTTTACAGGCAGTAAACTCTTCATGTTTATGCTTTATAATATCCTTCATAAAGTACAATAGAATATAAACAAACAAGTTACTGCGTAGGTAAAGAGAAAACAAGTGTACAAAAAGTCCTGATCGTTTGTATTTTAAAATATACTTTACAATAATGATCTCTTTACATTTCTGGTATTACCAATTCTTTTGCTGATTGTTTTCCTTTGATCAAATGATACATAGGTATATTGATTATCATTTGCAACCAAAATTAATTAGTGAAGTAAATTATAGCTAGTTCATTGAGGTTGGTGTATGCCTATGAAAAGCTTTGTCAAGAAAACTCATCCACTTCAGAGTTATCATATCACATTTCTCTAAAGGCCATGCTCTTAGGTATAATATAAAATCATGGTCTATGCTTCATGCCTCCAGCAGAGGGCTCTACAGCTGGACTGTTTTGGACAGAACTGGTGATAGAAAGGAAATCTGTTTGTTATTCATAGTAAGTGATCAGTCCTTTATCCATAGTAAGTGATCAGTCCTAAATTCATATACAGATGAGTAACATTAAGGGACTCATTTATGTATCTATCTATTATATATGATATACATAAATACATATATGTACACACACACACACACATATATATATATATAGCAATAATCACTAAATTAAAGTGGTCTATGGAGGCCTGGAGGGATAGCTCAGAGGTTAAGAGCATTGGCTGTTCTTCCAGAGGTTCTGAGTTCAATTCCCAACAATCACATGGTAGCTCACAACCATCTGTAATTGGATCCAATGCCTTCTGGTTTATCTGAAAACAGCTACAAAGTATTCATATATATATATAATAAACAAATCTAAAAATGAGGCTATAAATCTAAAAATGAATATAGAGCACAGACATTGTTAAAGATACATGGATAAGATAAATTTTATATGCTTAAGAAGCTGTAGAGAAGTGATTAATTTACATGACCATATAATATAAAATTTTACTTATCCACATGTCTTCAAAAAAGTTAATAAATGTGCAATCCATAATCTCCTCACCTCTCTTTCCTTTACAATGCATATCAAATCATTTTGGTGTGATAAATTGAATAAATTATAAAAATTTATGCTATCAAAAAGAAAAAAGAAAAATGAAATCAAGTTCAACTTCTAAAATGACAGCTTGAGTCACAGTCACCAGAGTTACTCTGTTACTTATTAGTAAAGGTATACTGGCCTCATTATCATGACTGATACTAATCTGATTTAGTCTGGTGTCTTCATACCCTGTTGGGGACCCACATCACATGTCAATCAGGGCTTCTGAAGCACAATGATTCAACAACCTCAACAATGGCTCATCCAGGCTTTAATTTTTTTCCCTTCTACAGTGTTTGCCTACAGAATGGGGATTAATACAAGAGCTGTCCATTGCTGTCCATGTGGCAACTGAGGTATGTCTTTAGATTTGTCTTAAGGGAATAGATCCTCACGTTGTATTTGCTGTTCCACTTGTAATACACAGTCTGCATAAGAGCTGCTGCCCAGAGACAGTTTGAGGACAGCTATGTTGAAACATTAAACACAAGAAAGACTGGAAAAATAATAGGACATTATTGTGTCAATTAAAATTGGGATAGCTGTCATTTAAAAGTTCATGCTTTACAGCTAGTAATTTCCCTTCAGCCTCTCCTGACACACTATCTCAAAGAAATTATTTACTTTCTTTGAGGCATGAATGTGTGTTACTGTCAACTTAATCACATAAACTGCTCTTGAACTTCTTGAGTCATCTCAAAAGTCACTCCCAGGTATGTGATGGACACATTTGAAATCGTAGCCATACAACTGTACAACTATTTGATGAGAAAGCATAAAAATTAATAACAATGATTGGTGATAGTTGAAATTTGAGCAGAAATACCAGTGGAGTAAGAATGCATATAATGATCTAGAAATCTGTCCAACTAGCATTTGTGATATTAAAAAGAAAAGTGAAACTGGATTCCTTTGTGTTTTGTGATTTGTAAACACTATGTGAGGCCACTCTTAATAGAACAGACATAAAATAAACACAAGAGAAATTACAGTTTATATATGCAAAGTCATACAGTACATATATATGTGTGTACATATGTGTGTGTGTGTGTATGTGTGTGTGCATGTATATATATATTAGTTTACTGAAACTATAAAGGCAAAATCCCTCTGTTTCTGTGGTTTTGCTTTTTGTTGTTTTGAGATAGATACGGTCTCAGTTTTGTAACCTAGGCTGCCCTTGAATTTACAGCAATTCTCTTGCCTTAGCATTAGCTCTTCTATATTTACCAAACCATACTTCCCTGTTAACTTACTGGAGCATTTCTCTATTTAGCAGAATGAAGTATTACAAAATAAAGTGTAGCGGCTAGTTCTATGTCAATTTGACACAAGCTAGAGTCTTCTGAGAGGAAGAGATCTCTATTAAGAAAATGTTTCCACAAGGCTTGAGGTAAGAACATATCCTAATTAGTGATGCTTGAGGGGAGAGCCCAGACCATTTTAAGGGGGGCCATTCCTGGACTTGTAGTGCTGGGTTCTATAAACAAGCAGGCTGAGCAAACCAGGGAAGCAGCATCCTCCAAGACTACTGCATCAGCTCCTGCACTTAGGCTCCTGCCCTTGCTGGTTTTGATGACGAACTGTTCTATGGAATTGTGAGTGAAATAAAACCTTCCCTTTCCAAGTTGCTTTTGATTATGGTGATTCATCACAGTGATAGTAACTTTAGCCAAGACAAATTTGTACCAGGAGTGGAGTATCCCTGTCGCAGACCTGACCATGTTGTTCTGCAGATGACTGTGGAAGAATTTTGGAACTTTGGGCAAGAAAGGCCACTGAGTGTTGAGAGATCAGTGAGCTGGTTTGTGGGAGCTTGGGAGATACATACATTGACAGCAGTGTAGATAATGGAGGTCTGCTTTGTGATGTTTCACAGGGAAATAAAGGCTTTACCTGGCCTTCTGTGTAAAGAATATATGGTGTCTGTTCAGCTGAAATTAAAGAATTAGCTGATTAACAGGAGACCATAACCACTAAGGTAAAAGGAAAAGATCTCTAAGTTGTCTCCATAAGATCTAGCTATAGACAAGCCAGTGGAACATACTGTTAATTAGTGGCAGAGAGACCAGCCCATTGTGGATGAGGCCAACCTTGGGCTGATAGTACTAAGCTTTGTAAGAAACAGACTGAGCAAGCCAATGAGCAGCACTCTTCTATGGCCACTGATTCAGTTCCTACCACCAGGCTCTGGGCCTCATTGGTTTAAATTGTTATCCAGAACTGTGAGTAAAATAAACTCTTTTCCTCCCTAAATTTCTTTTGGCCATGGTGTCTCCTCACAGTAACAGTAACATTAACATAAAAATCATCAAGATCCTTAAAACGGTCATAGTTTTGGATTGATACAATTAGCCCTTGGTCAGAACCTTGCATAAGAAGGGGATGTTGGGCGGGAATAAAGGAGAGGAAGTATCTACACTCACAGCCTGAGGCTCAGATTCCTGACAAGCAGGGGACCATACCCTCAGCTTTCTTTTAAGTAATGAATTAGCTGGAGTTCTTCTTCTTGGGCATATTTGGTGCTTTGAAGGGAAAGGGGGAGAGAAAAGGAAAGAGAGAAAAGTGAAAGTATCCGACGGAGAGGCCTGGTGAAGCTCTCCCTGGCTGAGGGTATGAGGTGGGTCCAGACTTCAAGGTCAGCTTTATCTGTGCTTAGCTCTACCGAAACCTTAATTTAAATCTGATGGAAACAACTTGTGTAAAGAGTCCCAATCTACGCTGGGCAGTGGTGATGCACGCTTTTAATCCCAGCACTTTGGAGGCAGAGGCAAGCGGATTTCTGAGTTTGAGGTCAGCCTGGTCTACAGAGTGAGTTACAGGACAGACAGGGCTACACAGAGAAACCCTGTCTCAAAAAAAAAAAAAAAAAAAAAAAAGAGTTCCAATGTAACCATTTTTAAAGGCTGCCTAAAGGAGTCAATAGAGCTTTTATTCACTTACTGTCTTATGTTATCCATAGAAGTTTCAGGAGATCTCACTCAGACACAGGGTATCTTAGGCACCTCCATCATTTGGGTTCTATCAGTGACTATGTGTGCTGCTTTGCTCATAAGATCCTTTTAATCCCTCTTTGTATTACTTATTTGAGTAAGGAGATAACATTATCAATCTTGTAGGGATGTTACAAGTAAACAAAACAAATAAAAACACTTGGTGTATTGCCTACATCTACTAAGTATGTAACAAACTCACCATACTTCCTTGTCTGTCTTGTATCTGAATTTACTGTTTTCCTTCATATTCATATTCCTCTTCTTTCTATTAGGAACACACTGCCTAGTTTGAGCAGGGAACATTGTTACTCCACAGCAAGACTAGCTTAGTAGGGGACTGACTTAAAATACTCCTCCATGGGCTGCAAGTAGTAACAGTAGAATACATGCTGAGACCCTGAAACTTGGATGTTCGCCATGCCCAGACCTCTCACCTGCTGCAGTTAGATATGTGAAAAGAATAAACGTTGATGGTTTGCATATGCTCAGCCCTTTTTTATGAACTAATAGAAGGTGTGGCCCTGTTGGAGTAGGTGTGTCACAGTGGATGTGGGCTATAAGACCCTCATTCTAGCTGCCTAGAAGGCAGTATTCTGCTAGCAGCCTTCAGATAAAGATGTAGAACTCTCAGCTCTGCCTCTGAACCATGCCTGCCTGGATGCTGCCATGTTCCCATCTTGATGATAATGGACTGAACCTCTGAACCTGTAAGCCAGCCTCAATTAAATATTGTTCTCTATAAGACTTGCCTTGGTTATGGTGTCTGTTCACAGCAGTAAAACCCTAATGAAGACAGTCCTATTTAATTTCTAATGATTTCATTTCTGTAAAAGAGGCCAAATCAATAGTTCAACTGTTGTGAACTTATTTACTCAACTTTAAATGGTAAAAGCTTAGAGTAAGGCATCTTGATATGCATGCCTATTCCTTTCTGTGTCTATTATTCGATGGCACATCCTTGTTAAGGGGCAGGTAATATATTCCTACCTAAGCTAAATCACTTTAATAGTCACAGGTAGTGTCTCTCGGACAAAGAAATGGACATATGGATCATAGTGGCAGAAGTCCAGGCCAGTGATGGACCGCCTGCCAGGGAGGACACCCATTGCTGGGAAAAACAATGTCCTAACCCAGAAAGCGAGGTGGGTGGGCAGACACTTGTTTGCGAGGTGGGTAGGCAGACACTTGTGTGCATGGGCCACCCGATGAATGTTTCAGTAGCGATGACAGTGGCAACATACCAGTCTGAGGTAGTTCTGAAGCATCTGAAGTGGGATCATGGATGCATAAGTCACACTACTGAGGCAGCCTTCTTGGGGACCTGTGAGAAATACACACAGAGAGGAAAATTGGCCTTTACTTATGAAATACAGATGATCAAGACACCTTACACGCGACCATGAAAGAAACGGGATACTGTGGACTTAGAGGAGCTGACATTTGGCCAGGAAACATGAGTGACTTTGACACCTGATTACTAGCTTCTAAACAGCGAGTGCTCCTGGGGACATGAAAGCTCTACAATTGATCTTTGCTGCCCTCCTTGCCCCAAGAAGGTCCACTAACCTTTTTAGCAATTACAGCCAGGAACTCTAGAGTCCAGCTGTAACTCTGGAGCTGAACATGCAAGTTGTTGGGCTTGGTGCTTCACTGTTTGTTATCGAAAGTTAACACAGATAACCCAGTCTTTGGAAAGCTTTAGTCTTGCCTAATATTATTGTACAAGTCCAGGGTCTTCTTTTAGGTTCTGTCTCCACCTCAAGTTCTGACACTCAACACCCTTGTTGAAATGAAATAAGTTTTCCAGGGTTGACACTCAATTTAAAAAATTGCCATGAATATAGTTCAGACCTTAAATTTTTTAGTCAATACTTATTTTTTTTGAGAGTCTATTCTTAACTATGGGAGATACATGAAGAAGTCATCAGACTTTTATAATCAAGGGCTGAGAACCAGTAAATACACCATATATGAATAACTAGATATTACATAAGAAAATCAATCAGATACTCAGTTTTATATATAAATTAGAAGGAAGCAGGAAAAGAACTTACTGGACTGCTACGACCACTGAGTTATATTATACTTGCATTGTGTCATAAATAAAAACACAGTTGAAAATAGTAGACACTTTCTTAATGTTCATGTGTGCCATTATAATATAATCATATTAGACACACATCACGATTGAGAGTAACAACAGACATTTCTCTTTAAACCAGTCTGTCACTCCTAGCAACAGGCCAGCTTGCCTTTAGGTTGTTTCTAATGAGGGACATAATGAGAACAGCAGGAGTCTATGAACAAGGAGGATCTAACCAAGGATGACAGAACTCCAACTTCCAAGTCTTCCCTTAATATCTCAGAAAACACCTAATGACCTCATAGTAAGAGTCACCAAGTACTGGGAGAAGCAAGCAGACAGAACTTCGGTTTAGGGACTGGCCTGGTGGGAGCTGGTGGCAAGGTGCACACGCGTTAGGCAGTACACTAGTGTGGGAGACCACTCATCACCTGACAAGAGCACCATGGCCTGCTCCACCTTCTTCTTCTTCATGAAGTCCCATGGGGACTGGGAGAAGCTCTGACCAGTTGACCATGGTATACTTCCTAGTTGGAGAAAGGGAAACAGAAGGTCATGGAGAGCCAAGGTCAGGGAGAGCCCAAACGGTGCTTTCACAAAGGCCAACACATTCCCCTCTGTCAGGGGTTGAAGAGTTCAGAGCATCTGAGGCCACAGGGCATCCAAATGACAATGAACTCCCCGGGGACAGTTTCGTTCAAGGTAGAAGGGAAACTTGTTCATCCTAAAGACTTCTTTAAAACAGTAATTTATGGAGATATCTAAAGAACAAAAATATATCCAGATGTTTCCAAGGTCAAGTTCTCAAAATTTTATATCCTGAAACCACTGCCTACTGCAACATCAAGTCCTAGCACTTTGAAGAACACCTGATCCTTCACCATCTAGTCTCTGGGTCATTTTCTAGAGAAGGTTCCAGAATATTTTGATATTGTTTCAGGATCTCAGACCAACTATTTCAGGTTATCTATCTCAGCACAGCCCCAATACTTGAATGACCTCTCGCCTTCTGCATTTCAGCTGACCTGAAGTTCCTTTAATTGTGACTCAGAAAATTCACTTCCAAAGGCTAAAAATAACATCATTATAAACTGGCTATAGAGAGAGAAAACCCACACTAGAGACCAAGCCCTCTGACCACAAAACTCAATGACTTTTAGAACCAAATGTCTACTTGGTCATGCTTCAGCTCTGTGATAAGCATGAACCTGCAACCACCTGGGATCCATTGTTCACAGAAGCGCTTTCATTGGCTGTTGGGACGTTGTCACCAGTTTCCAGTTTGCATAACAGCAGGCACAGGGCCACTTCCTTCAGGACACCTCTGTCTGGTCTTCATCTATCAGACTTTAGCAGAGCCATGCTCTGCGCATTCCTGTGCTAGGCAGGCAAAATGTGTTCCTGAGAATTGCTCATGCCTCGTTTTCTTAATGTAATTTTAAAATTACATGATAGTTCCATAATAATATTTTGACTATTATCCAAAAGTTGTCATAAGGAAGTTATTCTAAAGCTAGTAGGAATATATTTTATAGCAAACTTGCTTCAAAAACCACCTTCTGTTATAAACTGATACATAAAAAGCCACGGTAAAGGTTGTCTTTTCTTCACTGTAACCAGTCTTCTTAAATGTGGTTCTGTTCGACTGCTGGACATGTACTCTTTCATCTTGGTAAGCCTGTGACTTGAGTCCTGATTGCTTTGCTCAATAGTCATGTACCTTTGGACAAGTCCTCTAGTAACCTATAGCTATACAATATGGCTTTGGTGTGTTTTCATTAAGTATCATGCACAGGCCTTGCAAAGATTGTTTTTAATAGATGTTAATTTGGATTTAAGAAAGAAAAAAAAAAAACAGCCAAGGAGAAGAAATATTTTGTGAGCTCTTACTGTGCTCACTGGAAAACAGATCTTGTCTTTTTAAGTTCTTTGTTACTTAGAAATAATCAGTTACCACTCTGACCTATCCCATGTGGGAGCCTTGAATGTAACTTCACTAAATAGTTTCTTTCAATTCTAGACCACACTGGACTCCTGTACTATCCTATTGTACTGTTAACACAGTCTAATACTCGGCAGAGCCTGAGAGCAAATCCAGAGCTAGATTCAGAAGGTATATGTAAGCAAGCATCTATAGTGTGGTTAGTGTCTTGCATTTATCTGGAGTACAAGTGTAATAATAAAGCCCCATCAAAGGCTTTCAAGCTATTTCCTCTCTAACATTACCTGAGGCATAAAAGTATGTTTATAGCAACAAGGCGACATTATATAATGGCTTCATTGTGAAGGCTCAAGGTTTTCAGTACTGGCAGCTGCCACAAACAAACCTAGAATGTGTTTCATCAGTGAACTATCAGGTGATGAAGCTCAGAGACACAAATAAACTCAGGCGTTTAACATTCGCTTCACTTCAAGGCCGCTTATACCTAGCATGATGGATCGTACACTGCTGATGCCAAGACCGATGCAGCAGTCTGTAGTGTTATTAAATGTCCCATCTTCCAGACTCCACCATCCATCAGAAGAGATGGCTTGGAAGTGATTTGTCAGAGCCTGACTCACTGCTTTGGAAAAATCTTCCCATGATGTCTGTTTGCGGATATTTAAAGTGCATATTGTATGTTCACATTCAAAGTCGTCAGAACCGTCGTGGCTTGGTTGAATTTCACCCACGGAAATCCTTAAGGGAATTTTAAGAGCATCTGTTAGAAGAACAAAGGGATGGAAGTTTAGAAACAGCCTTGATAAGGAAATAAAAGCAAAGCTATTAAATAGAATAAGCAGTTATGAGGACTTTAAAGATAAATCAAAAGACAGCTATCTTATTCAATATTAAGCTGAGCCTTCTTGTACTGCAGCAAATACTGGTTTCCCAGTCTCCTCATGGTTTCTTTGGGAACATGTAAAGTGAGCCATTTATCGTTTATCTTGTATCTCAGCCTTTCTACTTCACTGACTCTTCCCTGCAGCAAGATTCTCAGACTGTTAAAAAAGGAGGAGGAGGAAGAGGAGGAAGAGCAAGAGGAGGAGGAAGAGGAGGAGGAAGAAGAAGAGGAGGAGGAAGAAGAGGAGGAGGAGGAAGAGGAGACGTTGGAAAAGTACGGAAAACCAGGAATCCTCTTTTTATCTAGAGTTCTCTATGTAGTCCTTATCTTTACATATAATGTCATGAGCAAGTAGGCCTCGAAGAATCCCCTGAGAGTCAAGACAGATTTGAGTCTGAGCCCCAGAAGCAGCCTTCTCCTTGCTCTATGAACTTGGTAAATGTCTCTAGTCTTGCTGTCCCTCAGTAAAAGGCAGAAAATATACAGAGAATTGTCATGGAGAGGAAGTTATTATTTTTTTGTTTGTAAGGGATGTAACGAATTCAACTTAGAATTACACGATAAATACCAGTGAGTATTTGCTAAGTGTTCAGTACTGGGAACTTCTGACTCCTGCAGCTTAGTGAAATAGATAGATAGATAGATAGATAGATAGATAGATAGATAGATAGATAGATAGATGATAGATAGATAGATAGATGATAGATAGATAGATGATAGATAGATAGATAGATAGATAGATGATAGATGATAGATAGATGATAGATAGACTTCCTGAGATACTCCTCTACTGCTCAGCTCTACCCTTCTCCGCAACAGCAGAAGCTTCAAATGAAATTTCCACTGCTTGAACTTGGCATACACACACTTTGTTATATGAGCTCAATTATGTTTACTAATAATCACTTGTGTTTGTTCTGAAATCTTCTATGTCTCATGATCTTATCACTATAATTAATAAGTTGTAATATTCAATATACTGTTGAATATAAATTCTTCTATGATAAAAACAAAGTTAAAACTTTAGAGAAATATTCAATGAAATTGCTCAAAAGTGTTTCTCTAATGAGATATAAATAAAACAATAATATAAAATTGTAAAAATGTAACAGTGTCTATACAGACACTGCCTTGAGCTTACTTCCCAAGTATGTTCAGATACTCAAGAACTAAAGTCTTAGAGGACACAACAAAGCTAGATTTTGTTTTACCAAGAATCCACAAAATTCAATGAGTGGAAGCTAACTGAAGGCTTTCTCACATTGTAAGAGAATTATGTAGTATGCTTTAGTACTAAAATAAAATGCTTTCAGTGGATGACTGCCACACACACTTGCGTGATGGCGGTATTTGAGGTGAAAACTTCAAGGAAAGTCAGTCTCCTGCCACCGCATTGACGCCTGGCACCCCAAACTCAGAGGTGGCCCAGATATGTCTTCGTACTTGTGTGCTAGGAACTCACCAAGATATCATTTCTCCACAGCTAACAAAAGAAAATTCGGACTTTGCTTTCTGACCTTCATCAATGTTCCAACTTCCTAGTCAAACCCTGGCTTGGAATGTTTAGCCTCAGCATTGGGGGAAGGGCATTAAAGCTTACAGAATGAGAGAACTATCCCAGGGCAAGATCAGGTGAAATCCTCATTCTTAGTTAACATAGGCAGGCCATATTAGATTTGCAGCTGAATCACTCCTAGGAACTAGCTTAGCAGGTGTTTCCTGGGGCTAGCCCCCACTGGCCCAGAAAAGCAACGTAGTTGAAAAGCTTACCTGGGCCCACCCAGTCTGTAACCATAGCAACGAGCTGAAGAGGAGCTGTTATCTGCTTTTTAGAAGCCAGGTGATTCTGGTCAGAGCTAAGCTTTCTTTCAGATTGTAATCCTTGTTTAGTTCCTGCTAAATTACCATGTATTTACTTTGCTGCCTGACTCATTGTGTTCCTAACATAGAACAATGTACCTGCACTTTGTTTTGACCATTGTACCATCTGACTTTTTCAAACCTTTCTGTATGGACTATTTAAACCTGACTCCATATTTGAAAAATACACTCAGATTTTACACCACTCGTGTGTAGTCTGTTTGTCAAAGCCGAATCCTGTGCCCACCTGGCCAGAATCCCTTGTCCCGCAGAACAGGGACCCCGCAAGAAACCCCAGTCCGCGGCAGATGACCTAAGGACCATGCCTAATGATCAGTACTAACTAGATTCAGTGTGTTATTTAAAAATAAAAAATGAAGTTGGGAGTGGGCCATGAGGGAAGTTACCCAGGATGAGTTGGGAGTGGTGATGAATATGATCAAAATAAATTGTAGGCATGTATGAAATTCTCAAGCAGCAAATTAAAAATATATAAAAACAAGGCAAATTTTAATATAATTGAAATATAAAACTAAATATATAATTTCCCCTTTTGAAAATGTTCTTTTCTGCTAACTTACCATTATTTTATTTTCCAGTTGACAATTGTGTATCATACCCCCAGCATCTAACGTACATGTCCTCTGCTTTGACAGAGGACACTGGGCCCTCCACATCTCTACTCTTTAATATTCTTAATATGCTTCCTCAGCAGGCCCCTGGGCTTTATCAAGACTTGTTAATGATGGCCTATTTCAGAATTGTCTTCTGTCTTTAGTGCCATTCCCCCACAGACTTGTCCTCATCTCAGCTCTGTAACTGTAACTAACTCTAACAGACTGCTGACTGTCAAACTCACATGTACAGTTCATCTTTTCCCTTAGAGTTCCTGCTGACTTGACACAGATATCTCAAATCCACACACCCAAACAACTCCTGACTTTTGTTAGCCATGTCAGCATAAGCCCTGAATGGGAATGGCAACTCGTAGAACCCCTCGGAATGACCCATGATGTCCCTCTTTTCGACTCTACATTTGTCAATCCTGGATTTCTGCTGACTCTTCATTCTGTATCTTTGGAACCCAAGGTCTTCTCATGGCCCCTTCTGCTGTTAACCCTAGGTGATACACACCATTTTCACCTTTCAACTGGAAGATATATATTTTAACAGATGTTCCTAAATTTAGACATGACTTTGTACAAACTGGTCTCAATAATGAAGCTGGTGAAAGCTAAAATTTTCATTAGATATGTTATCCTTAAGCTGTAATAAGTCCTTATAATGAGGGAGTAGTTTCACTTCTGTTGCTGAGACAAATACCTTAACAAAAAGCAATGCGGGAGAGGAAAGGCTTTTCTCCTTTCCAGTTCTATGTTATAATCTTTCATTTCAGAAATTCATATTCACAATCAAGAACAAAAAGAAATGTATGGATCTTTTCACATATTGTTCTGGGACCTTCGGCCTAGGGAATAATGCTGCCGACAATGGCCTGGGCCATCTTGTATCAATTAACACCCAAGACAATCCCCCACAGGCATGCATATGGGCCAATTTGATCTAGATAAAAAGTCTAGATTTTCATGTAGACTTTCTTCCTAAATTTGCTAGTTACAATAACAACCAAACAAGCCATGCAAGTTATTAAAATGGGGCTGGGAGAGGGGTTAGTGGGTCAGGAAGTGGATCTGGGATACACATCTAACGTTGTTTTAGTGGTTCACACCTATTATCACAGTTCTCTGGAAATTGAGGCAGGAAGATCATGAGTTTGAAGGCAATATGGCATACAAGCTTAGTTTCAGGTATGGGAATGTTACAAAGAGGCTCTGTTAGGAAGGAAAAGGGAAGAAAGAAAAGAAGGAATGGAGGGAGGAAGGGAGGAAATGAAGAAGGAGAAAGGGGAAGCAAGAGAGGCAAGAGAAGGAAGAAGGGAAAAGAAAGATCCATTTCTGAGTGTATAACTGGTGGTTAAAACATTGTTTTAGATGTTAAAACTGTTTATCCTAAAAATAATAATTACTAAAATACCTGTTTTAACAGCTAGATTGAGAGACAGTTGATATGTTATAATATTTTCTATGGTCTGGCATTACATACTCATAATCCTACAGGGGAACTTTTCATAAAATTAACAGAGAAGCATGTACCTAGAGAGCCAGAGGGGACCCAGGAGATCATAAATTATCAGCAAAACTGGTAGTAACCAAGTGCTGGAGGCAACCCTTTTGACAGGCTCTTCAGATCAGCTACTGCAGAGTACACAGCTGGGATTTCTAACCTGGAATTCTAGTATCTCCAAAGAATTGGGGGTGGGGGTAATCGTTTAGATTGTTCTCTCAGGTTAGTCAGTAAATCTAAGAAAGAGCTGGCGCTATTTGTATGACAAACACCAGCATAGTAATTTTTCCCTTGAGGGAAAAAGGTAATGACATCCTCAAAAAGTGTTTTTGCAATAACTAAGGCTCAGAAGAATTTAAGAGGGTGAGTCCACTAGAGCAGGACTGGAATCTTTCCCAGTGCTCCAGAGCCCCAGTGGTATGGCAGAGCAGACAGGACGGAGCACTACCCAGTGCTCCAGAGCCCCAGTGGTATGGCGGAGCAGACAGGACCCCAGTGGTATGGCGGAGCAGACAGGACCCCAGTGGTATGGCGGAGCAGACAGGACCCCAGTGGTATGGCGGAGCAGACAGGACCCCAGTGGTATGGCGGAGCAGACAGGACCCCAGTGGTATGGCAGAGCAGACAGGACGGAGCACTACTCACTCAGATTCTCCAGCAAATGCTTGCAGTCATCAGTGGCAACATCATGCACAGTCCGATTGCACTTGTCTCTCCTTTCCGGCTCTAGCCCTCCATGCCTACATAAGATTTCTAGGCAGTTCTGTAAAGACAAAAGTACTATTATTATATCCATGTCCAAATCAACCATCTTGAGTGCAAAACCCAAGGGAGAAACCCACTTGCCTTTTAAGAATTCACAGCCACACATCCCTGTAGTACCTGTACTTTGGAGGTAAAAGCAGAGAGCTGTCTGGGATACTGACACACACAGACACACACAGACACACACACACACACACACACACACACACACACACACACAGACACACACACGAGTTAGATTCTCAAGACTCACAGGATGGAAGAAGAGAACCTACTCCCAAAAGCTGTCCACTGACCCTAACATGGGGTCAGTGGTATGTGTACACACACACACACACACACACACACACACACACACACACACACCACAATGTGTTACAAAACAAAGCAAAATTTACAGCTAGAAATCTTACTTCAATTCCAGCAACTCACATACATTCTCAAATGTATCTAAAAAATATCTAGACATGTAAAGCAAAGAATACTTCATTTGCAGATGCTGAGGGGTGGAATCTAGGGCCTTGATCTTACTGGATAGCTCTAGCCCAAGGAGTGCTTCATTTCAATTTGTTGTTGTAAATGACTTTGCCAGGCAGTGGTGAAGCATGCCTTTGATCCCAGCACTTGGGATTCAGAGGCAGGCAGATTTCTGAGTTCGAGGGCAGCCTGGTCTACAGAGTGAGTTCCAGGACAGCCAGGTCTATACAGAGAAACCCTGTCTTGAAACAAAACAAAACAAAACAAAAAAATAGATTTCTATTTATCTTAAATGACATATGGTTCTCTAGATTTGGTGTCTTCTAGATATTTTGTCCGGCTTTCCCCTCTTCAAGATTGTTATACAATTCCATGCAATAAGGAAAAACTTCAGTGATTTCTACTTATCTTTGCAGTCAAGACCTAAGTGGGAAGAATACAAATCTTGGGTACCATACAAACTTTTGTGCACCTCTGTTCTACCTCATCCATGTCATGTGAAAACAGAAGTGGTTGCTACAAGGTAAGAGAAAATTTTGATACTCCTAAGGATAAAAGCCCGACAAAGCCCCAGACAATCCTATCACAGTGAAAGAATACATTAAAGCTGGCAACAGGAGAGCCATAGTCTGTCCAGAGGATTGACTGAAAATGACTGTAAAGGTTCTGGAAAGAAAACTCTACAGGAAAGGTGCAGAAGGCAGACATGAGTAAGTAAGTTTGGGACTAGTTACTACAGAAAACAGTTGAAGCTAAAATCCAGATGAGCTTGTTAAAAACAAAACAAACAAAAATCAGGAGAAGGCCCACCAGAACAGTGAATAGAGAATTGTTAGAGTAGCCAGAGGAGAAAGGAGCATGGGACAGTATTAGAAGCCCTGGGAAAGGGGTTGTATTATATACTAATAATATTAAACAAGGCTGAGGAACCACAGAAGAGGAGGAGGGATAGGTAGTCACCGACTTGGTGACAGATAAGTTAGAAATTTGACCCACCAATAACAAGACAGTCACACAATCTCCCAACAGAAAATACTCTGGGAAACTGGCCATGGTGGCTCATGTATGTAACCCCGGAATATGAGAGACTAGGACTTCAGACTGCTGTTGAGTTAGTTGATGGCTAGTCTGGGCTACACAGGCAATTCTAGACCACAGTTCTGGCTACACAGGTAATACTAGACCACAGTTCTGGCAACACAGGCAGGTCTATTGTAGAGACCTCTATATCTCAAACAAACCAACAAAGAAAACGAAAGGCATAAAAAGTGAAAAAGACAGATAAATAGACAAATGCATAAAGAAGATTTGTCTGGGAACATAAGCTTTTATCAGTGACAGAGGAGTTCAGCCCCAATCTTCTCAGTTCTTTGGCAGGACCTTGACTTCTCAAAGTTCTCACAACAAAAGAGAGAGTTTCGTTCAGAAGTTCTCTGATCTGCTTCCAGGAAACAAAGAAGGGCTTATCCCTGGTTCAACCTTCTCTCTAGCAGCTGTTGTTAGACAGTAATGGCTTTCTAAGCAAACCACAGGAAAACCAACCAGGACTGCAAAGAAGCAAACACTGATGTAGGAACTGAATTCTCCACAAGCCGTTTTTAAGAAATTAATTCTACCATTTTCCAACACTTCATTTCTTCATGTAGAATGCACAGGGAGGGGTCAGAATGAGTGACATCTGTTGCTTCAGGCTCTAAAATACCACAATTCTCCTTTAAAATGTGAGCAGTTTCATGATGACATTTTCATACATGCTTTTTTTGTTGATCTTCAGTCCTCTCCCCATTTTTTTTCCTTTTAAGCCTTCTCTATTTCTGAAGTCCCCCTCTCCCCTCTCATTCTAGCTTGCTTTTCTGTTAATGATAAAACACCATGGCCAAAAACAACTGGTGGAAGAAAGGGTTAATTTCAGCTAGCAAGTGATATCCCATTATGAAAGGAAATCAGGGAAGGAACTCCAGACAGGGACTTGGAAGCAGGAACTGAAGCAGAGGTCATAGAGGAAAGCGATTGACTGCCTTGTTCTTCATGGCTTGAACCATGTGCTTTCTTTATAAAATCCAAGACCAAGGGGTTGGAGGTAAGGAATAGGTCACTACCCACAGTGGGTGGGCCCTCCTATATCAAGATAATGCCCTACACATATCCCATAGGCTCACAGGCCAATCAGATGGAAGTAATTTCTCAATCAAGGTTCCCTCTTCTTAGGTGACTCTAATTTCCATCAAATTGATAAAACTAACCTATATTCTCATCTGGCATTTCCCCTTGGTGTTTGCTTCCCTGCTGGATTTACTCTAGCGACTCCCAGACTTCACTGTCTCCTGTTTTTAAAAGCTCATGACATTTTCAGGTTCAGCTGTGGCTTTTGCAGGAACAAGTCCTAAATGAGCATCCACACATTTTTTTTCCAGTTGAACAGCCTCTACTCACACTCTCATGCAAATAACAATAAAATTCTAGGATCTGAATAAGAGAGAGAATGCACCGTGCATGTTTGTTTCTGAGTCTGAGTTTCTTAAGCAACATCTCCAGGTTTATACAGACTAGATATGTGGCCTACTGAGATCCTTTTCAAGGACCTATTGTGGTTAGACTAGAGTGATTTACTACATACTGATAGTTATGATTTATTGTTTCTGAAAAATGGCCTTAGCAAATTATTATAAATGGATAATCTGGGAAAGCTATCTTGGCCAGAATGGAAACATTGTTTTAGACAAGTGATGCAGATATATTTTACAACGCTTTTGACTAGAAAGGAAGGATGTAGAGTGAAAGAGACTAATGAAATCAGGAAATCTGGGCTTCATTCCCAACCGCTATCTATTAAACCCTCTCGGGCTTAGACGTCCTAATCATAAAATAAAGAGGTCAAAATGGAAGATTAAATGCCCGCTCCAGAGAGCTAAGAGAATTTACTATCTAAACAGCTTAGCAGACTGTGTTGTCAATCATTCCTTAAAATCTCACATCAAAACATTGATCTTATGCTTTTAAAAATAAGAGGATGCAGAGGAGTCCTATTCTGAGAGAAAGAGGTCATATTCCCATTACTCAATAGTAAAGGAGCATGCATGGCTGGCTGTCAGGGCTTGAGGGATCAATGCAAATACCATCGTTACCAATGTTGATGATCAAAACCCTGGGACTAAGAACACTTCATACTGAAGAGTCTGCAGCATCAGCATCCTTCACTGAAGGCTAGCTCCCTGTGGAGGGTGAGGGGAAGAGGAGGTTCCTTTCACCTAGCAGATGAAGTTGGGCAGGCAAACACCTGAGGCCAGAGAACTCTGATTTCCTCTTGTTTTGTTCCTAAGGGTGAGTGTATTCATAACCCACTCCTATTCATATCTCACAGAGATTTATTTTTTACTTATTTATTTATGTAATGGTTTTGGAGATGGTTCTGATGTGAGCAACAGTCTACCTCGCCACCAAGATTGCCAGTCTCTGAGCAATTGCATGTTCAAGCTTCAATGGCTTACATGTTCCATTTTTGTCTCCTAAAATATTTTACACTGTACACTATTAAAATTCCATTAAAATGCTACCTACAGATCAGTTCTTAGAATTTTCCTTCCCTTTGAGTTAAAGAGTCACCGGAAGGGGAATGTAATCCAACAAGCCCTGAATAAATCGTGCTTTACTTTTCTCTCTCTTTTTAAAACTTGAACTGTGAAGTACACAGTGTCTGCTATAGACCTAACAGCTCCAAACAAGTATTTACATCTGGAAAGAATGAGTCTTGTGCTTAGTTCAAGGATAACTCAAACCACCAGCTATCTCACCAATCAATGCTTTTTCTTTGCTCTTCCTGCAGAATAGTGTGGGGCAGTGGTCTGTTCAGGCATCCTGGGCCCAGCCTAATATAAGTCTGGAACCCTGATGGCCCAGTGGGCAATAATTCTGCCTGCAAGGGACAGATGGTGTTCAGCCATGACTCCTGGGGCCCTGGCTCCTGATTCAGTCACAACCTCTCACAGCTCTATCCCTGCAGGAGATGTGTATTCTGTCACGTAGACAATGCCCCAAGGTCCCAGCATTCTAGCTAGACCCTAAGCCCAGTCATCTGACCACAGCCAGGGATGCCCCTCCCCACAAACAGACAGCCCGACCTCAAAATATAAGGGGTGGTTTGCCCCCTCCTCTCTCTCTTGCTCTTTGTCCTCTCTCTTGTCTTCTTCCTCTCTTGCTCTTGCTCTCTTGCTTCCTCTCTTGCTTTCTTCCTTTCCTTTCTCCCTCTCTCCACGTGGTCATGACCAGCTTCTTTTCTCTATCCTATAATAAAATATCTCACAACTACATATTGTCTCCTTTTAACTAATGAGTCGCACAGCCTCAGGCATTGGCAGCAGAGAGACCCAGGCCAACAAAATAGTATGTTTCCATTCAGCTCTACTTCTTTCCCATGTCTATTCTGGGTTCTATCCCTAGTCATTTATTTATTGTTGTGTATGTGTGTCTATGCATGTGTATGTGGGGGGGGTGCATATGTGAGCACGCATGTTTGCCTGTGTATGTGTGCATGTGAGGGCCAGAAACTGATTTGGGGGTATCTTCTTCTGTTGCTCTCCACCCTGTGTTTTGAGGCAGAATCATACCTTGAGCTGGACACTTGTTTCAGCTAGACTGACCGACCAGCAAGCCCCACCCCTCACTCCTAGGATTTCCCTGTGTCCACACCCTCAGTACTGGAGTTGCCAGAGCCTGCTGTCATGCTCAGTTCTTATGTGGGTGCTATTTATCAAAGCTCAGTTCCTGGTGCTCGTGCAGAAAGCACCTTGCTCACTAACCCATCTTCAGTCTTAGCCTTGACCAATTCTGTCTATAACTCTCCTTATTACCCTTGTTTCCCACAAGTTGCCACCACTTAGTCTGTTCCTCTCCGCTCTCTACGTGTTCCAAATCCCAAGTGGTCTACATATTATTCTTAAATAATTTAAACTGGAGAACCATTTAATTTTATTTTTCTAAAACCTCCCACTGGCTGTGTATTCACTGGGAATTTTGTGTCAAGCTCCTTATTTAGTGTTACTGAAGACCCCCTAAACCAACAGTGACCTCCTAGCATTATTTTATTCCTATTTTCCTTAGCTCACTTGGGGCTGCTAGCCACCTCCTCCATACTTTTGTGTCTCTATTCTTACTTTTCCTTTACTTGGATTGTTCTGTCCAGTAGTCTACAAATGGTATAAATACTACTTAGGATCCCAAATAATTTCTATCTCATTGCGCATAAACCATTCCCAACATGAATCTCACTAAAGCCCTGTTCTTTAAAACACATAATCTCTGGTTTTCCACATCACAGATTGAGGTGTTGATATGATGCCTGTCCATCACTTTGTGCTTGAGTTTGTCTCCTTATCCACCACTTCTTGTAGCTTGAGTACTTACCGCTGGTCTAAGAGGTAAGAACACATTTCTCTGTAGACATTACCATGCTTAGCTAATGTCTTAGCCATCAGGAACATCCTAATAGCTTATTGGTATTACTGGTCTACTGTTCCTAAAAGAAAGAGCATAGAAAATAGCCTACAATCTGATCCTCCCTCTCTGCAACTAGTATGGACTAATTACATTAATATTCACCTTTCCTTCCTAACGCAGATGAAATAAAATATTTGAATTTACTCTTGTATGCCTTCTACGTAAAAGATTTAAAGAATAAAATAAATAAAAGATTTCTAAAAAGGAAAGTTTTCTTATGTCCTTGACTGTAATTATCTTCTAGGGAGAAATGAGTATCAGTTTGTACCAGCAGCTCATGGTCTTTTGCAAAGGCATTATTAATCCATTCCTATGTACTCAGTCTAAACACACCAGATCAATTACAAATGACTATGCCACTCATCAATTCCCAGCTGGGCGAAGGGGCCAGCTGCTACCCGACGCACCTTGAAGCCTTTGGAGGCAGCAATGTGGGCAGCAGTCCAGCCTTCTTTGTCAGCATGGTTAACTAGGTCTGCAGGAACCACAGGTGTAGATGGACCTGTGGGACTCTCTCCTCCGTTCAAGGCGAACAAGCCTGACTTGGGCTCTTCTGCACTCAAAGAGTTTCCATGGTCTGGCACTCTATGGTACATCAGGAGCTTGAGGCTGTCCACATTACCAGTGTCCACAGCTGCGTGAATTGGTGTCCAGCCATCCTGAAAATACATTGACAGGCGGGGAAGGTTGAGAATAACATTAATGATGAGAACTGTGTTATTTTAAGTCCACCTCTAAACTCTCTTGGTCATGAACCACTGCATCAAGCAATGGAGGCAGTCTACTCCTGAATATTCTTGATGAACTTAAGTTCTCTGACTTTTATTGGTGACACTCATTCCTACAACTGTGATTCACATTTGATGATAAATAATCATTTTCCTCTAACAGTTACCTTCTGCAGTGAATAGGTCCTGCCTAGTCTCCTGAGAATTAATGCTTGTCCAACCAGAATTTCAATTTAGTATTTAAAAAATGGAGTGAACTTTATCCTAATGAGATTTTAAAATTATATGCAATAATAATGGTATTAATTAATTAGTGATGCACTAGAAAACATGGCAGCAAACCAGTTTTACTAACTGGAATGACCTGAACGTTTTAATACCAATGATCCCAGAGGAGAAGATTCTAGGTGCAAAGGAAAAGGTAGCAACACAGAGAAGCAAAGCCCAGTAGGCTCACTGCATATCTATGAGCCTCCGCTTAGGAACTGCTGTGCACAGAGGGATTCCAATCAGGACTCACTTAGAAAACGGTTCAACTGAAATTACGGAGACCATTTCCCAGAATGAATTGCTCTGCCCCACCCTCTTGTCCACTTAGCTGATGTCTTGAGTCATCCTAAGTTCAGGGCAGTGGTCCTCAGTTCTGCAACCTCAGTACCCTCTGAGACTTAGTTAAAACTGCAGATTCCCCAAGCCTCTCTCCAGATAAAGGGAACCTGACCCTCTGATGGAGAAGGCCCACCAGCCTATCGGTCATGCCCAGCAAGGGAAAGGGATGCATTTAAATTTGACAAGCATGGTTCTGGGGAAAAATGCCTGCTCCCCTCAGTCTCTCATTCTGACACACAGGTGGGTCTGCCTACAACATAGGAACGCTTATTTGTCTTTAAAGATTTTTATCAAATAATTGATTTGTGTTGGGGCTTTGTTTTTCTGCCTTTATATTGTAGAGTTTTAAGATCATGTTCATATAGAATTCCATATTGTCATACTAAATATATTTCAGTGAGCTTTAAAACTTTTTGGTTTTGATTATGTGTTTTGAGAAAGGGTGTCACTATGCATCCCTTGATAGCCAAGAACTTGATACTGTTTTTTACCTCCCAAGCACTGGAATTACAGACATATAGCACCACTGCACTGTTTTTTTAAAGTGATGATGTAAAGGCTAAGAAAATTAGCCAATAAGTAGGAACCATCTCAATGTGTACTAAGTACTGTGAGCTTTTCCTAAGCTGACCCTTGAGGACTTTTTCTCTCCTTCTGGATTTCGTGTCAGTAAAATTCAGTTGACCAAGACGAGACCACGCAGGCAGTTAACTAGAGCAGGGTCTGATCTGCCTTGCAGTCAGCTACAGCAGGCCCCTGCTTTCTTTTGCAGGGTGATGACCCTGACTCAGGCTACAGAGAAGAAGTGCTGTAATTTACAAATTCCAAACAATCTTTCTAGGAAATAACAAGACAAGACAAAAACCCTTCAACATTCCACTTTTCCTTGCTACCCAAACATTAAAAGGCGTAAGACTTAATTATCCCCCTGAGGTCACTTATCAATTATACAGTGTGTTTTTGTATTGTCTAAACAATCTGTTCAGCCCAACAAAGCTAGCTTCAGGGCACTTATCTGTGTTCTCAGCAGGATGAGGTTTAACCTTCCATGTTGAAGTACTTATTCAGTTTGATGACGTAAAATTCATTTATCTTCTAGGTATAAGATAGGATTTTGTAGTGAATATATCCAAACACCAAATATTCCTTGGATAAAATATATAAAATAATGAAATGTGAAGCTAAACTACTCTTTTCAGATTTTCTTTTTAAAAGGAGGACCTGGGGAGATGGTCAGATCCTCTAGGGGAACAAGGCATGTAAGTGGTATAGACATGCCTACAAACAAAACACCCATACATGTACAATGAGAACTTTAATTTAATTAAAGAACTAAAATTTAATAAAAACTTGAAATTGAATAAAAATAATGCTGGGGATTTGTTTCATTTTTAAGCTCTAACAATAATTTGCAAGGGAAAATACTCATACCTTGTTACCTTTGCTAATATTGATACTTAATGACTGGTTCTTGTCACAGAAATTAGGTAATAGCATCAAAGAATAGTATTTGTTCAATGAATAAAAACTTACACATTCATTGTCTTCTCTAATTTTGAAATACTAAGAGTACCAAAATCCCCTTTTTTATGTTTAGCCTCAGATTTAAATGGCTCATGAGGAAAATGGATTAGATTTTTAATTATCAAGATGACTCAAACAGAAGTCACTTATAGCAGGATCCCGAAAACAAAAGCCCAAGTAAAGAGTGGATTTCCATGCACAGTTGACCTTCAGCATTTGTGGGAGGCAAGTTTCAAAGCTACATCGTGCCTTCTTCACCCTGGCCTCTGAATTTCTAAAGATCCACACATCCCTCATACAGAACACTGTAGCGTTGTGCCTAACATCCTTCCACACAGTTAAGTCCTGTCCATCCTACTTACAATGTTGTCTACAGTGCAAATGCTATGCAGCCATTAGTTATACTTCCTTCTATAGGGAATAATGACAAAGAAAAGAGTCTGCACCTGTCATATAGATGCATCTATATTTGATATTCACAAGTTATATGCCTAGTTTTCAGATACAATACAAATAACATGTCGGGGAGCACTCTCCCAAATGGGTACTTACTCTGGTTTTTATACTTCGGTCAGTGCCAGCTTCCAGCAGGAGTTTGATACATTCCTTATTTCCATTTTTACAGGCCAGGTACAGAGGTGTCTGTCCTCCAGCAGCAGAGTGATTAATGTTGGCATTGTATGCAGTTAGTAATTCTATACATCTGTACATAGAATTGCGATTGGTTAAGTGTTCTCTGATCAGATATTAAATCCAGACAACATGCGCAAGCAAGCATTCACACAGGCACATATCAATTATTTTATTCAGACCTTATGAATGTTATTGCATTGCTATCACTTTCATATGACTAAAAACTACACTCTAGTCCCAAAATTTATGAAAATATAAAATTGTCCCTTTATAAATGTTCCAACTTAGTTCAGGATCCTTCCTACCAAATTTGATAGGAATTGTCCTTGGAACAGGTTTGACTTGGTATAAGGTTCCTTAGTATACATATTATTTGTGATTCAAAATGGTTTTTGCCTTGACAAAAAAAAAAAAAAAAAAAAAAAAAAAAAAACATGAGGCTGCTGAATCATTCCATGATTTCTTTTTATTCACTCAAGAAAATGATTATAAATAGCATAGACAGCTGGGCACCATGCGCCTCCTCTATAAAAAGGAGCTGGGGGGGTAAGGGGTTGGGAGAAGGGCTGCCTTGGGAGAAAGATGGAGGACGCTGTCTCTTTGGGTGGGAACTGGCTTCTGAGGACACAGCTACACAGAAACACACTCAAGAGGAAAAGGAAGGAATGCCGAGACTGTGACTTCGTAACCAGTACAACACAGGTAGAATTTGAACAAACAGAAGGATTTGCCTTTGGGACTTTTAATTTCTTTCAGTATTTGGCTAACATATGCTTTGTTTTGTTTTGTTTTTAAAATGACATGCTGACATATTTGTGTCGCATGTTCTTTAAATTTACTGACTCCTGAATTTCGACAGGGTTCCTCCTTCCAAAGCTATCCATGCTTCTGTACTGTGACAGTGACAGCCTCCAAGCAAGGAGCTTAGAGATGGCCTGGTAACATGGAGATCATGGACAGGCCGAAACAAAGGCCAGCAGGAGAGATCTGTTCGGTGGGACACAGACTATAACCAGAAGGTAACAGCAAAAAAGGAGCTCCTGTGATTTCCAAAGTGGAAGCCAGACTGCTGAGATGCATGACAGACACACAAGAGCAATGACACTAGACATCGAAGGCTGCCTTTAGAATACTGTAGAACACACTTATAATTAACAGCGCTGATGTGAATTCTAAAAAGCCTTATTTTAAGAATTGTATAGTTCGAGCTGGGGAAGTAGCTCAGCTGTTGAAGGCTAAGGCTTATAACCAAAATGCCATGGATTCTGTAATTTGTTCAAGACTATTCCTCTCTGGACAGATGGATCTGAAAGGTGGCAAAGGTATATAGTCCCCACAACTGCCAGCTCAGCACAGACAGAACAGAAATTTGGCTATATTCTATTATTAAAATGTGACTTTTAGTTTTAAAAGGAAACCCCAGTATTTAATGACTTTGAAGCTCCTTTAGAGCTCGTTAAAGTTATCTGCATATTAATTAACAGGTTCCCTTTGTACATGAACTACTTTCAGTTTGCAAAAGCCTTCCTTTGATTTTTCTCTTAATTGTGAATGAAGAAACATGAGTATTTGGAACTATCAAATAACTAACCTTATCACAGAATAATAGGATTATAATAAATAATATAATTCTATGTTCTACTTTTAATGCTAGCATTAACAAAAGCCTTTATAGAAAAGAGAAAACAAACAAAGCTCTCTGCATTCCTTACTTTGTTCTCCAATGCTATGCTAATGTTGACTTTTTCCAGAAGCAAGTTCATCAATATATAGCTCACACTGTATACATCTATATATGGACTATATATAGATTTGACACATGCATACTTCCTTTAGATACAGCACTTAATTATTATTATGAAGAACAAATCTAAGGTCCTGCTTTGCATCTGAACACTCAAACATGTTTGGTGGATTTGTCAATGACTATTAATCACTCATTTACATACCTAGCAGGAGTGAAATCTGCGCCAAATATAAAAAAGGGGGTCACTTCCATAGGAAAAAAAGAATGAAGAGCATCACTTACTCAAAATGTCCCTGAGCAGCTGCGACGCACAAGGGTGTGAAGCCATTTTTATCAGCAGCGTCGACTCGGGCTTCTGCACTCAGCAGCAATCGCACACAGTCTACAGGATTTTAACAGGCCACTTTAGTGCAATGATGAGTCAAGTTCCCTATAAACTGCACAGAGACTCTAACAGCAAAGGCTGACCTGACAGTTCTGTCCTGTTGGGTGTGGCATGCCACAGACTTTCGCACAGAGAGCTATCTCCTTCCTCAGGACAGGCTACCTCCAAAGCCATGGGACATGGTTTTAAAAAATATTTTGAGAAGAGTTGTTGATGGGCAAAAAGAAATACCATATACCAGAAAAACACTTTGCTAGAATCTCAGATCCATTTACCAAATGGCACTTGTATAGTTCCATTCTTACCACATGATTAATGCTAATTTAATCATCAAAGCACTTCTATGTGGGCCATCCTACAATTTGGCTGCTTGAAGATCAAGGAAAGCCAACAGGAAGCCACCTGAGACACAACCATCACTCACAGAGAAGTATCATAAATAATACTGCATGATCTAAATTTAACTTCTCTACAGTGAAGAAAATTCCCCTAGTGCTTCTGAATTCCAAAGTGCTTTCAAACTACTGAGTCCTCTTAGCTCTGGAGAGCACGGGGTCCATCTGAGGCAACCAGGAAGTTATCCACCGTGCACATACCCTGTTAACTTAGAACATGTAGTCAAGCCATCTCTTCTTCTGTTACCACATGTTTTAGTATATTTAACTACAAGATTTGCATTTTAAAGAGTAAAAAGAATTCTTAGTCTTCGCTGACATGTCATTTATAGTAAGTTTTCACTTCTCAGAAAAAGCAATCTAAATAACTATAAATTATTCCAAGGCCACTCTTTCTAGCTGGTAAAACCTCTCTGAGGCAGCTACTCCACACCGAAGCCTAACAGCATGCAAGATCTGCTTTTCCCATCACAGGTATTCCTACCAAAGAAATCAGGGCTACTCTGTCCTGACTAGAGTGACCTCAGATGGAGAGCACCATTCTAACATGTATTTAATAGTCCCTATATGGACAATACATTTTGTTGTGCATCTGTGAAAATTGATTTGCTACTGGCTCTACATTTTACAATAAGGAACCATATAATTAGGCCCTTAAATATTCATAAGGCTTTAAAACTCATGAAAAAAAAATTCCCCATTCTGTTCCTCCTTAAAAAGAAAAAAAATCGAAAACCAAGTGGACCTTTTGCTCACAGCCATGATTAAATCACCTTTGGCCTTTCATCCTTTTGCCACCTGTGTTAAGGTAAGGCATTGTTGTTTTGTTTTGTTTTGGCTTTTTACCTGTATGTCCATTCTTAGCAGCAGAATACAAGGCAGAATGGCCATCTTCACAGGAGTAATTTATGTCCAGTCCTTCTTCATTAAGCAGCATTGATAATAAAGTGACATTTCCCTGGGCAGCAGCTTGCTGAAGAAGGGTGGGCCTGCCAGCCAGGGGGGCAGGACCACCACTCATTAGCAAAGGGGTTAGGGAGGGTGACCAGCCTGTAGGTTAAAGTGACCCTAGTTAGTGAGCAGGAAGAAGAGATGGATACTGCCATCCCTTTTTGAATTACACACACAGAGACATGAACATGTATCCCTAGAAGACTACATGGTTTCTAATGTTATCAGTCTGTTAATATTTTCTTAGCACAAACCCATACTGTTACTGTTACCTTCAGACTTTCTATCTGGTGCTAATTGAATTAACCTTGATGGGGACATGTTATTTTTAGTTGTCAGTTTGGCACAAAAAAAAAAAGAGTTAAAGAAATAATTGGTTTTAGGAAACCAAGATGGCTATCACACTTCACAAACTTAAATTTCTAGTTAGAATTTAAAATCATTTTGAATCCTAAAATTAGGTAAAGGTTGCCTTAATTTTAATACGGATATGGCAATGGAAATAAAGTAGGTGTAAAATACCACTGTAGCTTCAAAGAGTCTCCTCAACAATGTTTCTAAGATAATTATTTTGTGTAAACCAGGAAATGGGTCTTATTCTACCAAGGAGTTTGTTCTATTCCTTGAATTTCCTTATCTGAGAAACAAATAATGGGTGTTAAAAGCTAACAGAAATACTATATATATATATATATATATAT
>NW_022196903.1:14015077-14028447 GCF_008632895.1 Mastomys coucha
TATATATATGTATATATATATAATATGGCTGTATTGGATGACAGCACAGAGTTCAATAACAGTTTTGAAAACTGCCATCTCTCGCCATCTTCATGGCAGAACTAATAAAACTTTTGAAATTGGGCAACAAAGCAGGGCGCTCTACCATACAGCTTTAACAAAGATTTTAAGAGTTATCATGGTTAGATAGTTCTAATCAGTATTTAGCAGCTTTAGAAGAGAATCTGTTAAGACTGTGAAGTTGGCTGCATATAGCCTGGAAAAGTTTCTGAATCCTTCCTTGATCAAAAGGCTGTAAAAACAGTAAAGTACAAATGTTTATTTAATTGGTAATTATGTCTTTTTGGCTTAAATACAATGAGCCAGTCCCAATCCTTTTAGCAGTGCTGTACATAACTACACAAACACATTCTTCAAGCAGACTTCCCATGGGTATATGTAGCATTCCCTTCAGTGAGATGTAAGCCTTCCTTTCCCTCTACCAAGGTATTAGTTACACTAATATGATTGTAATATGAATGTTATATTCAATTCTTATGGTTAATGACAAGTTTTTGGCCTTAGCTGTTTCGGGATATATTTAAAGTACATATCAAAGAAGCTTCTTAGAATATTGAAAATTCTTTATAAATTAAATCAAAGAGAGGCCATTTATGCAAATAGAAATCCACGGACTACTGAAATCTCAAAATTGTATCTTTATAACCAATAATTTAGATCCATGAATTATTTATTGTTTAATCATATCAGGACAGCAATGACAGACAATTAAAATATTAATAAAATTCAATATTTCTCAAATCTTTATAATATTTCCCCATCCATATTGATTAGGTCTTCTTAGAAAAGTAGTATTTTTACTTCATACTTACAAGAAGGCTCCTCTCTGGTACATTTTACCTTTTGTATTTTCTTAAAAACAAACAAACAAAAAAAAACAGGCCCACAAAAATTAAATCAGTACTTATTAGAAATGGATGATAGACAGAAAATTATAAACACCAAGGTAGGACACCTTGACTGTAAAGCAAACACAAGCAACAGGGACGCATCACACTACCGCCCCCAGCAGAAAGGGGAGGGGGGTCTGCTTCATGCTATCAACACACATGCGCGCGCGCGCGCGCGCACACACACACACACACACACACACACACACACAAGCACACACACGCACAAACATGTACACACATGCACACACAAGCAAACACACACACATACATACATGCAAGCACACACGCGAACCCATGTACACAAACATGTACACATGTGCACACACACACTCATCTCTTCTTTACATCTCATTCAAGGAATCTTGGTTCTTGATATTCTTCCATGAATACCAATGTGTGCATACTAAAGTTTGCTCTTTTTTTTTTTAAAAAAAAAACCGCAGTTCTAGGCTTTGGGGGAGACAATACAAATACATATTTCCAATTGTTTTATATGGAAATATTCAATTATGTATATACTGTTTCACATGATGTATACCAATCATGTGAAAGGGAAAAGGCATTATTCAAAAATGCTCTTAATCATTAGGTCATGAAGTGTCCTTCTCCCAGTCAGACTCAGAGGAAGCAGTATCAGTTTCCTTGGAGGACTGAAAAAAATGGTTTTTAAATCTTCACAAAAGAAAAATGTTTTGTAACTATTGTAGACTTTAAGCTCTTTCATTATAAACAAATATTATATTTTTAACCATAATTTCCAATTTTCTCCCAATACAATTTATTTCAATAAATCCTGTTATAAATATGGAGAAAATAAAAGAAAGACCTCATCACAACACTAGTATTCATCTGAAATTCTCAACCACCAGAGAAATAGTAATGTATGGGATTAACTGGATTAGTTAAGGACAGAATAAACCTGAATCCACACAGCTACTCTAAGGGTGTTAGAAAGTCATTCAGTTATGCAGCACTAGAGGCAAACATTAGTAAAGGTGAGGATTTGCATAGCAGGTCACAAAACAGTGGGGACATGCAATGGCAGAGGAAGAGGAGCTGAGAACAGCTCTGGCACCAGCCTCAGAGGGTGGAGAGGGTTAAGTCACAGCCCAGACCATTCTTATTTTGCGATTTAGCATTCAAGCCAATCATACATGAGTATACTTTAGAAAATATATTTCAGGAAGAAAAAAGTCTGAACCAAATGAAATGAACTTTATCAAATAAATAATAGTAACAAGTAAAACAACCACAAAGAGGAAGTAAGAAAGGAAGGAAGGAAGAGAGGGAAGGAAGGAAGAAAAAGAAAGAAAGGAAGGGAGGAAGGAAGGAAGAGAAGGAAGGAAGGAAGAAGGAAAGGAAAAAAGGAAGGAAGAAAGGAGGAAAGAAAGAGAAACAGAAGAAAGTGTTAAAGAGTTTGGAGACTCAGTTGCCTGGAGTAATTCCTGCTTTAACCTTCTTCATGTAACCACTGGAAAATATATGTTCATTTGACAAATTGGTAAGAATTTCTAATTCATTTAGAATGTAAAATGTTATTTTAAAAGTTCATGATTTGCTATGAAGTCGCCTCCAATTAGTGTATTTTACAATGCAACCCATTAAAATGAGATCCCTCTGTCACTCCAGCTTTCCTCTGGGATTTCACCTCCCTGTTATAGACAGAAGGTGGCAGGGACACAAGGCATCTCAAGAGAAGCCTCCTGGTATCTGTGGTGAGGAGGAGAAAACAGTCTCCACCATGAGCAGAAGACAGTCCATCCTTCAGTAGGGGTTGGAAAATAGTCTTAATTTGGGGTGCAAGAGTTTAAGTTGTGGACGGCAAAGCTAATAGCTTACAAATAATTTCTCCCCAGGATTACAGCTACGAAAGGGTACAAAGTGGGAGGAATGAACTAATTTTGCCAATGGAAACTCAGCTCAGTGCTTGCTCACATGATCAAAGTAGTGGGAACCAATCTCTGCAAGGCATGGGGCAGGGGCACTCTGCTCCTCCTTGGCTCTGTTCCTAGCATCTACAATGGCGCCCGTGGAAAGTTAATAACCTCCTATGGGCTTCTGACCTGAAGAGAAACAAGCTCACTCGGGTACAGCCAGGTTAAGGAGCAGGATGCAGGGACCCTCTGCTTCCTAGCTGAAATAGCTGCCTTGGCAAAAACTGCAGTGCAGCTCAGTCCTGGAGCACTCACCTAGCATGTCTAAGACTCTGGACTTGATCTCCAGCACCACCGAAATCATCTTTAAAAAGGAAGAATTGGAACAAACTAAATGCAAGACAGGTAAAACACTCTCTAGTTCAGGAAGGCTTACCCCTGCAACTGAGTCCTATAATTATACTAGCGTGCTGCACTCTAACTTTTGCACCCTCAGAGCACATAAGGAGGTGCCTGCTAAACACCTGCTAAGGGACTAAGACCTCTGGTGCCACTCTTCTGCCCTGATAAGGCACACTTTATAATCAGTCAGACAGAAGCCTGCTATTCTACCAAACAGCATCTTACAGTTCTGGGAACATTATGGCCAAACTAGAAAATTGCAAACCAGAAAACAAGGAACTAACTTTACATAGCTTCAATGGCTGCTGTTGCATCAAAACCTTATTCACTTCTCCTTGGCACCTCAGATATAAGTAAAAGGTGGGGTTTTTTGTTTTGTTTTGTTTTGTTTTGTTTGTTTTGTTTTGTATTTTAGAGTCCTGCCTTCTTTTATCCAGTACTCCACCGAATACAAAACAGTTGTGTGGGCAAATATTTAACTGATTAGGAGTTAGTCATCTTTTAAAACTTAACTTCTCTGCAGTCACACATGCTTGTTTTAAAGCTTCTCTGTTGATTACTAAAGGGTGTGTGCAGCTGGACTTGGGAATCACGGTGCCTACCGAGGCAGCAGCTGGCAGAGCCTCAAGGTATCAGAAACCAGATGGCTTTGTACTTAAAAACAGAACCAGCTGACCGCATTCATTTGCCCTGGGAAGTGTTGCCTACACACAGTCTACACAGTTCCATCAGAGCACTGTCAGGGCTCCAAATGACTCTGGGCCCAATGCTTTCCAGCAGTCTACAGGTCTGAAGGTCCATGTTGGAATTGTGCTGGAAGGTACCAATTGTCTCTCTTCTTAGAGGAAGTTTAACTAGTGGGAAAGCAGACACAATTCCAAGCAATACCAAGACATAGCAAACATAATACAACCATTTTAGAGAGAAAACTAGGGGCCCTCAAGTGCCTATAACATCACAAAATGACAGTAAGATGGATTCTAAAGCAAATTCTCAAACACACTATAAGCAACTCCACCACTCAGGAGGGGATTAGTCATGCTTGCCAGAAGTTCAGTGCCATGCCTTGATACCTTATGGTCTCTGAGCCTCCCTCCAGCCACCCTCCCTCTGAGCACTATAAACTCTAACTTAAGGAAGAGGGTACTTGCTCATGATGAAAAGGATCATCAAAAACAATTATATACAATGGAGCCTCATCTCTAACACCCATCTATTAACTCCAAAGTGCATGCTGTTTCTGATTCTCAGTTTTGCCCTTGAAAATAAAAACAACCTCCCCTTGAGCTGAATTTCCATGGGAACAGCTTGGAATTAGAGGCATGTGGTCCGGCAGTCTGAAGCACTTAGCTCCTTCACTGGCAGCTGGCTTTAGAACTGTAGTCTGTGCTGCATGCTTTACTTGTTAAATGTGATGCTACTGAAATTTCCCTTTCATTTTTCAAATCCCTGCTCTTTAGAGCCAATAGGATCTGCCGATCCCTAATGTCTGATGAGAGCATCACAGACTGCTCCAGAGTGCCAACTGAGCTCTGACCCTAAGCATGACTCTCCTTTAGCAATGATAATGAAAAAGCAATGCTTCCAATAACCACATACAACCACAACATCTAGTCCTTGTGGAACTCCCACACTGAGCAACTTCATAATGCACTCGTAAAATGGGAACTTTAATATCCCATGTGACATGCTAGCCAGCTGAGCCCAAGTGATGGAAGATAATGCCTTATCCAAAGAGGCACATGCCATTCAACATAAACTGAGCTTGTAACTGAGATCTATAAATAGTCAGAGTCTTTTGTTGAGGGTAAGAATGGGACATTCGTGCCATACTGATAGGAACCTTCAGAATCTATTAATCACAGAATAAACCCCATCAGTCTGCTAATCTAGAGTTGTACAAATAGTGACTTGGTAGGATTTTTCTTATGCCATCCTAAAAAGACCAAATTGAAAGCACACTGAGGATGATCCATTAATTTTGAGGTCTTGCGAGATAAATATTTAATACTCTTTCCTTCTCTGGAAATGTTTTAGTCTCTCTCTAAATTAATGGTCTCTGTGGACTTCAAACCACTATTTTCAGGTTATTTTCAAGAAAAGCACTTAGAATGATGAAGCCACAATTCATTGAGCAAGATAAATCCCCATCACCCCAGAGCTTTAAAGAAAACTCCAAAAAAAAAGTATTTAAAAAAGGAGAGAGACAGAGAGAGAGAGAGAAAGAGAGAGAGAGAGAGAGAGAGAGAGAGAGAGGAGAGAGGGAGAGAGGGGGGGGAGAGAGAGAGAGAGGAAAAGAAATGAGGAAGTGAGTGAAGGGAGTATTAAAAATGTTTTAAGATAATATAAAAAGAAATTAAGACAGGTCAGAGAATAGGCCACATTCTTTACAAAAGTGTATAAGACTTTAATCCCTTTACCTGATGCTGTTACCAAGAGGCTGTCTGAGGCACCGGGACTACGGGATGAGGCACTAACAGGGTTTATGGAAGAGCAAAAGGCAACGGTGGCGGGAATGACAAGGGAGCTGTCGGAACATGCGGGTTGGTTCAGTCCAGGGGTTTCAGCAGGCCAGACACCCACCTGAGACATGGCCAGGGCCGAAACGGGACAGCCTGCAGGTGCCACAGTTAAATCTATGGACGGTTTTGGTGGCAGCTGAGGGGAGGATGACTTAGGGACGTTCTCCTCATTTACTACCTTGGTCCCTTGTGGCAAAGTGGAGGGAGGTGAAGCCACAATTTTGTTATCAACTTTGGCCCCTGCATTGGAGGCCCTCAGTTGGGGGTGTGGTGGAGAAGGAGTTTGGGAGAGCCCTGGCTTTTTGGGAGGGATAGGAGGAGGATTTCCTCTGTCAACTCGCGCTGCCCCTGGAGTCTTTAAACCGGTTCGACCAACTGGAGGGCAGGTGCCAGCATCCCCTCCTGGAGATGCTCCAAGCCTTGAAGAAGCACCCGCTTGAGGGCCGGTAAATCTGGACAGCGCTTGGGTCACAGTATTCCGAGCTAGCTGCTTGGCTACTAGGTTGTCACGATTCGTAGGAGAGACATCTCTTGAGGGAGGACTTTGAGTGTTATTTCCATTCTGGTCTGGGTCATTCGCATTGCCCTGAAATCTAAATCTAGCTGCTTGGATGCGTGGGTTGAGACCTGGATGAGTGTTGGCACATGGTGAATGTAAACTGTGCACAGGAGGAGCTTGTGAGTGGTTCTGGGGTGCCGTGCCTGATGTCTGAGCAGCAGCAGGGGCAGTGCTACTATGAGTTGAGGGTGTGCTATTTGATATATCAGGGGCATTGCCTGTGCTTGGTCCATTTTCCTCAATTCTATTTGCACTTGATGGTAGGGCAGTTGGTGGAGAGGGACCCAAGTCACTGTGGGAAGCCTGCCTATCAATACCTGGTCTAAGCAGGGCACTGGGGCCCACATTCCCTTTTGTGTTTGTGGAAACTAGGGGGCTCCCTGTGGAAGGCTTTATGGGTACAGTCAAAGGCAATTTCTTCACAGGGTCAGCGTTTTCTGTCGCTACATCTGTCTGGCAAGCAACAGACCTTGTCACAGGCCCTTCTGTTGCCACAGATATGGAAGTCAGGCGCTTATCCTTTGTCTTCCGTGGGAGGGAGAGGCCGGGCTTGCCATCATTTCCCTTCTTCATTTGCTCCATCATTTTCTTCATCTTGTCTATCTCCTCTTTGAGGTTGGTGGTGTGTGCTTCCTCTTGGTTCAGCTTAGCGCGCAGCTGTTCCCGTTCCGTGTCAAACTCTGAGAGCTGTTTCTCCAGCTGAGCTTCCATTCCAGCGCTTCTCTGTTTCTCAGCTGAGAGCTGGTTTTCTAACTCGCTTGTCTTTTTCTTTTCCTCCTCCAGTTTCACCATGACTTCCTCCAGCTTCTGCGCTTCCTCTACGACTTTGCCTGAGAGCTGCTTACACTCCTTCACCAGCATCAGGACCACATGCTTGTTCTTGCCCCTCTCTTCCTCCAGGTGGGCAGCCAGCTTCTTGTGCTCCTGTTCGAGGGCCTGGAGCTGGAGCTTTTCCATCTCCAACTGGAAGATATTCAAAGGGAAGCCTGGATTAATAGGTAGAATATTCTGTGTATCATAGAAGGGCTTTTTATTAATTTCTCAACAATGGCATGATTTGGGTTAGCAAAAGTGTCACGATTTGTTACGTTTTTTTTTTAAAAGGTTATATTTAAAGAGCCATCAAAATGAGAAAATTGACAAAGGGTTTTCTGCAAAATATCTACATTAAGGAAAAAAAGGGGGGGGGAATTGTTTTAATCTATTAAATTTAACTACAGTGCCGGAGAACAGTAATAGGATGTTTCAAGTCACAGCACAGAGTTCAAAAGGAGCTGTTTTGATGAGCACAGATTAGTAGAGAATTAATGCTGTTTCAATGGTTGAATGGCTGCAAATTATTAACTGATCTTTGAGACACGCAATCAGGATTTAAATCCCAAGCCTCATAGTTGTTAATGGTATTAAATAGCTAAATTACTTAACCTCTTTGAGCATCTTCTGATGGGCTAGAAGTCATATGCAATAGCATATACATGGAGTTTTAGAATAAAAGTATAATGAGCAACAGATTATTTTCTTAGATCTGCAGTCAAAGCTAGTCAACCTAAAACCCTCACCCTGCTGTTTATTTGGCTGCTGCTTTAGAATTTAGCTACCTTGGCCCACCCAGTGCTTCTGTGAACTTGGCCCTACCTCTTGCCTTAGGGTCTTCAACCTTGTCCTGCCTGCCTAGAATTTCATCAGATGCCTTTAAGGAGGCCCTCCTTCACCAAGAATCCTAGGCATTTCACAGAAGTAAGCAGCACGCAAACCCTTCAGCATGCTTGCTCATCAGAATGCTTATGTGTGAGGTTGTACCTGCTTTTCTTCAGCCAGAAGGTAGTAGCTGTTCATGAAGCCATGGGACCTAACTTGGTCCTGCTCAGAGAAAATATACTTTACCAAATGATCAACGCGGAGATTGAACTTATAAAGCCTTTGTCTCCAGACATGAAAGGGAGAGAGCACTGAACCAACCCAGGGCTGTATGCATGATCAAAGTATCCTATCATCGAGCAACCTCCCAAACCTGAGGTAAGATTCTGTCGTATTCACAAAAGCACCCAGCGGCAGAAAAGCTGCCTCCTCTCTTTCCTTCTGGC
Organism: Mastomys coucha; assembly: GCF_008632895.1. Classification (NCBI taxonomy): domain Eukaryota; kingdom Metazoa; phylum Chordata; class Mammalia; order Rodentia; family Muridae; genus Mastomys; species Mastomys coucha. The sequence goes on from NW_022196903.1 coordinate 14,023,472, forward strand.
TTCTGTCCCTTTGTCACTTTTACAGTGAGCCCTGCTGGGCCAGCTATCTTTATGTCAACTTGACACAAGCCAGAGTCATCTGGGAAGAGGGAACCAGAATTGAGCAAGTATCCCCACCAGACTAGCCTGTGGCCTGTGGGGCATTATCTTGATAGATGATTGATGTTGGAGGATCGAGCTTAATGTGGGCACTGCCACTCCTGGGCTCGTGGCACTGAGCAAGACATGAGGAGCAAGTCAGTAAGCAGCACCCTCCATGGTGTCTGCCTCAATGTCTACTTTCAAGTTCCTGCCTTGTGTTCCTGCACCGACCTCGTTAGATGAAAGTGCAAGCAACATAAACTCCTTCCTTTCCAAGTTGCTTTTTGGTTATGATGTTTCATCTCAGCAGTATAAATCCCTAGAACTAAGGCATCTCCCTTTTCCGCCATAGCAAAGCCCTCTCCTCTCCCGTGTTTTCATCACTTTTGTTTAGTGATCTACCTACCTTCCTAAGAATGTAACCTCATGAAGGAGAAGACTGAGAATCACTTACCATATCCCCCAAACCTATAATAAATAGGCTGGCACATCCTTGTGCTTAATAAATGGCTTAATGGATGAATGATATTAGCACTGCTGCTCTATAGTAACAAACTTCCTAAAACCAAACAACCCTTTTGGGTGCATGAGCAACATTTATAATTGCATTTTAATTTATGGCTATTTATTATATAAAATAATGAGCTTGATGGTATGTCCGTATATACATAGATAATACGTTTTAATCAAATTCAACTGCCATTATCTACTTTTGTACCTCCCCTGACATTAGTGCCCTTCCTCCCCCCAAATAGTTCTTGTCATGATTAATCTTTGTTGCTGACTTGGTTGGATTTAGAATCAGCCAGGCAGTGTACTCCAGTTCATGGAGGTGTGTGTAGAAAGAAAAGCTCACCTTGAGTGCAGCTAGCACTGTGCCCTGGACTGAGATCTCAGACTTAATACAACAGGGAAAGGAGGAAGCCACCTGACCCAGAGCACAGTATGATCAATTGCCTTACTCTCTTGCCACCATGCCTTCCAGAATATGACAGATAGCATCCCCTCAAGCTATGAACCTAAATTCATTCTTCCTCCCTCAAATTTCTTGTCAAGAATTTTGTTACAGCAGAGCAGTGGTGCTGCACGCCTTTAATCCCAGAACTTGGGAGGTAGAGACAGGCAGATTTCTGAGTTCGAGGCCAGGCTGGTCTACAGAGTGAGTTCCTGGACAACCAGGGCTACACAGAGAAACTCTGTCTTGAAAAACAAAAAACAAAAAGCAACAACAAAAAAAAAAAAGAAGAACTTTGAACTTTGTTACATAAATGAGAAACAGAGAAAAATCTTGCCTTTTATATAATTTTATGTAATTTTTAGAAATCCTGATTCTACAGGAGTGAGAACATATGAGGTTTACCTTTCTGAATCTACCTTATTTAGTTTAACATCATGATTTACAGTTTAATCAACTTTATTACAAATCACTCCATTCTCCTAAGGCTGGACAATAATACTCTACTATGTACATATACCACATTTTCCTTATCTGCACATTTGTTAATGGGCACCTAGGCTAATTCAATGTTTTACTTGTTCTTAGTAGTACTGTGGTAACTCGAGAATTCCAGTTTCTGTAAACCACTTTAGATTCCTTCAGGAATCTGATATTCAGGAGTAGTAGTTAATTGCATTATTCTCTTAAATCCTGCAGATGATTTATTTTCTACCAGGAAGCATGTGTCATGAAATTATGAAAGACTAAGGCACACTGTGAGCTGGAATGCATCAATCAGGTTGGCACACCCACCTCAGCTGTACAACTAAGGAATTTTCCTCTAATGGTCCACAAAGGGCTTCATGGCTTACAGAAATTAAAGTGGATCTAGCTGTTTTGAGATGAAGAAAAAGAATTTTACCTCTTCTAGATTCTAAAAACAAACATGGGCACGTGACTTCCTGCATTTTGTATTCATAGATATAGTGGGGCTTTACCAACTGAAGATCTATGGCAATCCTACATCAAGCAACATTATTCTGGGAATCATTTCTTCCTTCCCCAGGAGCTCAAATAATAACAATTTCAAGTTATGGACAGTCTTTTTAGACACAATGCAATTTATAGACTACGGTACAGCATAAAAAGACTTGTATTCATTGGAAACTCAAAAGACTTCTGTTCTTCAGTATTGCCTATAGTTTAGTGGTTTAGATGCAAACTTTCATCCTTTTCTCAATAAAGCCAAAACTTACTCAAGTAAAATTTTAGCCATCTACAGCAGAGGAAAGCAATGTTCTAATGACTGACAACTGTAAGCAGCCCTACTATAGCCCTGCTGGGAGAATCTATGGCTCTAATGCTCCTTTTTATTTATTTTTTTATTTTTTATTAGATATTTTCTTTATTTACATTTCAAATGTTATCCTCTTTCTTGGTTTCCCTCCAAATAAAATCCCTATCCCCTCTCCACTCCCCCTGCTCACCAACCCATCCTCTTCCGCTTCCTGGCCCTGGCATTCCCCTACACTGGGGCACAGAACCTTCACAGAACCAAGGGCCTCTCCTCCCATTGATGACCAATTAGGCCATCCTCTGCTACATATGCAGCTGGAGCCATAAACCCCACTGTGTGTACTCTTTGGTTGGTGGTTTCGTCCCTGGGAGCTCTGGGGTAGTGGTTGGTTCATATTGTTCCTCCTATGTGGCTACAAACCCCTTCAGCTCCTTGGGTCCTTTCTCTAGCTCCTTCATTGGAGACCCTGTGCTCAGTCTAATGTTTGGCTGTGAGACTCTACTTCTGTATTAGATGGGCACTGGCACAGCCTCTCAGGAGACAGCTATATCAGGCTCCTGTCAGCCAACACTTGCTGGCACCCACAATAGTGTCTGGGTTTGGTGATTGTATATGGGAAGGATCCCCAGGTGGGGTAGTCTCTGGATTGTCCTTCCTTCAGTATCTGCTCCATAGTTTGTCTCTGCAACTTCTTCCATGGGTATTTTGATCCCCCTTCTAAGAAGGAATGAAGTATCCACACTTTGGTCTTCCTTCTTGTGGTTTGTGGATTGTACTTTGTGTATTCTGAGCTTCTGGACTAATATCCACTTATCTGAGAGTGCATACCATGTGTATTCTTTTGTGATTGGGTTACCTCACTCAGGATGATATTCTCCAGATCCATCCATTTCCCTAAGAATTTCATAAAATCATTGTTTTCAAAAGCTGAGTAGTACTCCATTGTGTAGATGTACCACATTTTCTGTATCCATTCCTCTGTTGACGGACATCTGGGTCCCTCCAGTTTCTGGCTATTATAAATAAGGCTGCTATGAACACAGTGGAGCATGTGTCCTTATTACATGTTGAGCATCTTCTGGGTATATCCCCAGGAATGGTATTGCTGGGTCCTCAGGTAGTACTATGTCCAATTTCCTGAGGGACCACCAAACTGATTTTCAAAGTGATTGTACCAGCTTGCAATCCCACCAGCTAATATTGGATATTAGCCCTCTATCCGATGTAGGATTGGTAAAGATCTTTTCCCAATCTGTTGGTGGCCATTTTGTTCTATTGACAGTGTCCTTTGCCTTACAGAAGCTTTACAATTTTATGAGGTCCCATTTGTCAATTCTTGATCTAAGAGCATATTAGTGTTCTGTTAATGAAAATTTCCTGTGCCCATGTGTTCAAGGCTCTTCCCCACTTTCTTTTCTATTAGTTTCAGTGTATCTGGTTTTATGTGAAGGTCCTTGATCCACTTGGATTTGAGCTTTGTACAAGGAAATAACAATGGATAGATTTGGATTCTTCTACATGCTAACTGCAGTCGAGCCAGCACCATTTGTTAAAAATGTTGTCTTTTTTTTCTACTGGATGGATTTAGCTCCTTTGTCAAAGATCAAATGACAATAGGTATGTGGGTTCATTTCTGGGTCTTCAATTCTATTCCATTGATCTACCTGCCTGTCACTGTACTGATAACATGTAGTTTTTATCACAATTGCTCTGTAGTACAGCTTAAGGTCAAGGATGGTGATTCCACCAGAGGTTCTTTTATTGTTGAGAATAGTTTTCACTATCCTATGTTTTTTTTATTCCAGATGAATTTGAAAATTGCTCTTTCTAATTCTGTGAAGAATTGAGATGGGATGTTGTTGGGGATTGCATTGAATCTGTAGATTGCTTTCGGCAGGATGGCCATTTTTACTATATTAATCATGCCAATCCATGAGCATGAGAGATCTTTCCATATTCTGAGATCTTCGATTTCTTTCTTCAGAGACTTTAAGTTCTTGTCATACAGATCTTTCACTTGCTTAGTTAGAGTTACAACAAGGCAAGAGGAATGTGTCTCAAACTGTAGATTAATTATACAGTTAATTATTAAGTATAATGACATACCCTAAGATGGATGGTACAGACCTGAATCCCAACTACTCTAGAGTCGGAGGCAAGAGGAGCTTAAGTTCATGGTCTGACAGGTCATCTTAGCCAGTCTCAAAACATTAAGGAAGAAAAGAGGACTAGGGATATATCAATTCAAGAGAACTGACTGAAGACCCAAGTTTACATTCCTAACTGTCCCATAAGAAAACAACATTATACTCTATGGTGCTATGCAAAATGTGGGAGGTAGCATTTTAAGTAGACTAGGTACAATCTAAGGCATAATTACAATCTATTGATGTGTATATTTATTCACTCAGAAAATTTGAGTCATTATTGGCTAAAGACTATTTAAATCATATGAAATGCACAAAATAATGGATTGCCACCAGATGGCACAAAGAAATATTAAGGGAATATTGAAAATCTGGGGCACTAAGTTATAGTCTCAACACTTGGCAGGGAGAGGCAGGAGGATTGGAAATTTAAGGTGAGCCTCAGCTATACCCACAGAAGAATTTGAAGCCAACCAGGGCTACAAGAGACTATGTTCCAAAAGCAAGCAAGCAA
>NW_022196903.1:14028471-14031775 GCF_008632895.1 Mastomys coucha
AACAAAAAACAAACAACAACAAAAAATAATTAAGTATATAAATAAACAGAAAAATCAGGCTAAGTATGGTCAGCTGGTGTGGTTCAATAGTAGATACTTTCCTATTAAATGGGACAAAAACCTCCAGGGTCCAGTCCCAGCACCAATCTGACAAGAATCAATATCCTCCGTGCTAATATCAATGAAAAATTCTTATGACAATGTTAGGAAGAAAGATGAGCTAGGTCAGTTTCCATTCTTAAAATATTAGTTTTTTAATCTATCTCTGAAGGTCAAAGGGAAATGTTGAAGTATTTTAAAAGTTAAACATGGCAGAAAGGACAGGGAGGGTTAGAGGGAAGGGGGGGTGGGTGGAATCAAAACACATTGCATACATCTAAAAAAATTCAGAGAGGGAAAGAAACCTTACCCCTACTTCCAGCAAAGAGTGAACTAGAGGGTAACTTAAGTGACTTCCCTCACCAGGGCTGGAACCATGAAGCCCACTAAGGGCTTGGCTTGCTCCTCTGCTGTCTGCTCTTCTCTGGAGACTGCACACCCTGGCTATTCTGTTTCTTCACTATGGGTCAATACACCTTCTCTTCTACTTAAGCATCAAATCTGAGAAACCTCTAAGCAAGCAGACATGTAACTCATTTCTGATATTTATACCCAAAACTCCACTGTTATAAAAGTACCCGCAAATCTTTTATAGCTGCTCTTCCATCCATAGCACTTCTAGGCAGCAGCCAGACAGCAATGGGCAGGCCCCCAAGCCCACCAGGTCCACTCTTCCCTGTATTTTCAGCCTCCTTTACCACACACTACAATAGGTATTTCAAATCTTAGCTTCTGTCAATAAGATGTTACCAAGGGCTACTCAAAGGACTCTTGATAGGTCTTCACATATTCCTTTATCAAGAAAATTCATGCCCAGAGAGAATGGTTTCCATCTGTCCAACACTAGACTTGAGTAATTAACTTGGTTCTTTCCAGTCACCACTTGGACTTGTTCCGTGACTTATCGTTTCTCCCCACAAATATCAAACATCTGCTCTGTAAGTCTTTCTATCAGTACAGAACATGAGCCTTGTGTGTGTTGCAGAGATGAGAGGACAGAGTGCCAAGTTTGATCCCAAGTGATTTACTTGTGTGGCCTTGATTAGTTATCACTAGAAAGATTAGTTCTGTATGTTTCCCTCCTTTGCATGATAGGGCAATAGATGCACATATTAAACAGGAATCACAGGAGGCCAGGGTTTTAGGCTTCTGTACTAAAATGGAGACACACTACAATTCCTTATCACCAAACAGAAAGCTGCTCTACTGAGCTCACCTCCCAAAAATACCAGATCAAAGAAACACAGACCGAAGACTCAGTGGCAGAATACATGCCTAGCATGCAATAGACCATGGGTTCAATTGCCATTGCCCATTAGTAATGGAGGGGGGAAGAGGGAGGGAGAAAAAGTGAAGGGAAGGCAAGGGGGTCAACTCAGAGTGATATTGGCTCCCAGTCCTCATCTTCCGAGGAATGTTAACCTTGAAATGCCCAATTTGCTTTTGTTCTCTTTCTTCTGCTGTCTTCAGATTTTCTCTGTCTAATATATAGACGTCATCTATTTTAGCCATCCATTACTCATTCTATTTCTATAAAGAAAACTAGCATTGAAAATAAAATTAAGAATATTAAAATATATCACCATGATTTTATTCATTCACACATGTGAGCACTAAGCATAGTGCTGGTGGTTAAAAAAATATTTTCAATTCATAACATAATAGCTAGTTGTATTGTTTAGGGAATATGTGTCTGCATATGTTTTTTTTTTTAATTTAAACTACAAGTTGCAGAACTGACCACATGAAATATATATATATATATACATATATATATATATAATGTATATATATTTAAGGAAATAGATTGGATAGTGTGGCATATTTTGTCAGTCACAAAATATGCCACAGAACGTTTGACTGCCTATAATGGAGAAGTAAGGCTTATTTAGCTAGCTCTTCTACAAAAAATAATAATATCTTTGCAAAAATTATGATGATCTGAGGGTTTCGAGCGGAACAAGGACTGTAGGCAGGAAACAACGAAATCCCACTGGGAAAAAGCCACTAGCACTCTGTGTGCTTGGTCTTTGTGCAGATCCTGTGTGGGGCTCTCTCTATCTTGCTAGCACTGGAGACTGAACTGGGAAAGGTCTGGTACCTGCCTCTCATACCTGAGAAGTCAGGTTCGATTCCCATCATGAAAATTAAATAACAAACAAACAAAATTATGCGTTTTAATCTTAAACCTTAAGAAAAAACAAATTGATCAAACAAAGAAAAACATTGAGTTATGAAAGGCCTTTTCTTTTTCTAGGCTCAAAGAAGAGCTCAAAACACAGGCAGCACCTGAGTCTCAGAAGCAGGAGACCCCGAAGTGTCTGTATTGGGGAGACAGCACACAGCTGCCTTCTGGAAGCAGAGGCTGCCGGTGCCTACAGCAGTAGGCAGAGCTCTGGATGCTCAGAGGCATCACTTTGCTTATGTCTAATGTGGAGTAATAGCATCCTGACTTCATAATATGCTGTGATGGCTATTCTCAGTTGTTAACACGACTAGATCTGGAACCAAGTACTACCCAAGCAGCTGGCTACACCTGTGAGGGAATTTTTTTTTTTCTTAATTAAATCCTATGAAGTGGGAAGACCCATTTTTGTTGTTGTTGTTGAGGTTTTTTGGTTTTGGTTTTTGGTTGGGTTGGATTTTTTTTGTTGGGGGTTTTTTTGTTTTTGGCTTTTTTTTTTTTTAACTGTTTCAAAAAGCTTTATTTTTACTTGGTCCAAGATTTGGGAGAGGCCCCAGGGCGGTTACAAAGCTGTCTAGTGGCTTCAGAGGTTAATTCAGGTGGAGGTCCTGAGGCAGGCTGGTACACAGCAGAGGAGGGAACCCCTTGGAAGGTGCAGGGACCATCTAGTCGTGCTTGAGAGTAAGCCGTTGAAAGAGATACTCGAATATTTATATATATGTATATGTGTATATAATGTAAATATATATATTTGTGTGTGTGTGTATATATACACACATACATATGTCAGGGTTCTCTAAAGCAACAGAACTTATAGAATTATATACTATATATACCATATATACTATTTATTATGTGATATGGAAAGAATATGTATATTAAAAAGTTCTATATAAGAATCAAATTTAATCCCGGTACTTGGGAGGCAGAGGCAGGCAAATTTCTGAGTTCAAGGCCAGCCTGGTTAACAGAGTGAGATCCAGGACTGCCAGGGCTACACAGAGAAACCCTGTCTTGAAA
>NW_022196903.1:14031860-14066174 GCF_008632895.1 Mastomys coucha
AGAGCACTGACTGCTCTTCTGAAGGTCCTGAGTTCAAACCCCAGCAACCACATGGTGGTTCACAACCATCCGTAATGAGATCTGATGCTCTCTTCTGGTCTGGTGTGTCTGAAGACAGCTACAGTGTACTTACATATAATAAATAAATAAATAAATAAATAAATAAATAAATAAATATTTTAAGAAAAATCAAATTTGAGAAACCTTTAAATGAACAGACATACAACTAATCTGTGATATTTACACCCAAAACTCCACTACTATAAAAGTACTCTCAAATATTTCGTAATTGTTCTTCCATCAATCCTCTAGGCAGCAGGACAGCATCTCAAGAGGCCTTGAGCCCACCGAGTCCACCCTTCCCTAATGTTTTCAGCTTCCTTTACCACTATACCACGTATGCATGTATGTATGTATGTAGATGTATATATAGAATAGAATATATTGTAAATTCTGTTCATTTAGAGAACCCTGACACACACACACACACACACACACACACACACACACACACACACACACACTCTCAGGAAAATTCTGACTAATACACAGACTGAAGGTCAAATGACATAGGACATAGCATATACTAACTAAATGCCATCTTGGGATAGCATAGCTCGGAAGAGTCTTTAAGCTCCATCAGACAGTCTTGAAGCCTCACAGTCTCTTCTCATCCTCTCATGGATGCCTTGACACTGTCCTACATTAAGTTTTCATCTCATCAATTAAAATAGCCTAGTTTTAATATATTTCCAGTGGCAAATGTGTACTGGCTTAAATGTGAAGAATATATTAGTGAGGTCCCCATACTTCAGTGTAACCAGCAAACAAGTCACTTAACTGCCTGATACTCAAAGACTAGATACTTCTAATTAAATCTAAACTTCTGAACTTCATTTATTTCATTAGCAGATCTAATAAAAAAAAACAACTGTAAAAGATTCAGATATTGAGATAATGTACTAAATTAAAAAGCAAGCATCCGTCTGGTTCCTTCAGTCCCACTGTTGTGCAATGGTATCATCTTTTCAGGTGGGGGTTGAGGAGCTCTGCAGAATAGTATCACCAGGCTCTTTAACACACAGTGAGAAGGTGGGTCGTGCCTCCTAGAATAGCACCCAGACTGGAGCCATGAATAAAGAGGTTCCAATCTCCTGAGAGGCTCTGACAGTACCTGACTAATACAGATGTAGAGGCTCACAGCCATCCATTGAACTGAGTACAGGGTCCCCAGTGAAGGAGTTAGAGAAAGGACCAATGGAGCTGAGGGGTTTGCAGCCCCTTAGGACGAACAACAATATGAACTAACTAGTACCCTCAGAGCTCCCAGGGTCTCAACCACCAATCAAGGACTGTACATGGTGGGTCTGATTGTTCTGGCAGCACGTGTATGGTAGAGGATTGCAAATTTGATCATCAATAGGAGGAGAGGACCTCGGTCCTGTGAAGGTTCTGTGCCCCAGTGTAGGGGAATGCCAGGCCGAAGAAGTGGGAGAGGGTGAGGTGGTAGGCATGGGGAGGGGGGAGGCAACAGGGGTTTGTTTTTGTTGTTTTTGTTTGTTTCTTTTTTGGAGGGGAAACTGGGAAAGGAGAAATTTACATGTAAATAAAGAAAATATCTAATAAAAAAAAAAGGCTCCAAGCCTGTGCATGGGAAGGGGAAACTATAAGTGTGAGCTCAACAGCCATGTATAGTTACTTACCACTAGTTCAAAGCAGAGAAGAGAGGGACGGATGATTGTGGCCATTTATAAAGTGAGAAAGCAGACTATGTGTTTGCTTGCGGCAACACAAAGTCCTACAAATACAACAATGCCTTACTGCTTCTAAATCTTCTGACCCTTGTTGTATTCTATTGTTCATGATCTTATTACCCTTGTGTATCTGGTCAGTTCTGATAAACAACTATGTAACTATCTGTTTAAAGGTCTCTGTTTTCCTTTTTCTATCTCTTCCTTGTAATGAAGAGAGGCAAAGCAAGTCCTGGAACCCAGGGTTTTGCTGCTTTCATGGATAAGGCAAAAATAACTCATCTTAACTCAAACCCAGAGACCTGAGTTTCCTGGGTCCCCTTCACAGCTGCCTTACAATGGTCCTGGGGCATCAAAAGTCTATTTTAAAACGCCATAAGACATTATACAAAAAGACCCTGGAATGAGCTATAATTATCTTTCCTGTGCAAAGCATGGTATAAATACTTTTCCTAAAATGTTGTTATAGCTATCCCCCTTGTTAGTAATAAATAAACATCTAGAAAGCAATTTAAAAGACAGTATATGTGTGATAAGTTAGCCATTTCATAATGAAACAGCACTGAATACAAATGACAGAATAAAGTGTAATTATGCAAATCAGGAAGAAAGAGAATAGAAAAGAGTAAACAAAATAATTTGGTTTTGGGGTGGAGGAATTACTTGTTATTTCTTTGTCTAGCATTAGAAATCACTTCCTATAGAAAATTCTCTGCTTTATGATTCCACTCTGCAGAGTCTGAATATGTCCATCAATCACATTCTTGATCTTCCATGAGGCTGGGGATGGGGCGTGTGGTCTGAGTTGGGCCAATCACATGTACCTGTTGTAGTCATCAGGGCTTAGGAAGCACATATAGAAACTTAAACAATAAACACCCAGTGCCCTTCAGTATCACCAGGACAGGGGAGTAAACCCTGGTGTCCAGCTCATCAACAGGAGCCAGTCACTGCCAACCAGCTCTGCAGTGAACGTTTGTCCATGATGCTGCTGAGGAAGAGCTCCTCGAATAGCCTGATCATACTGAACCGTGATGTAAAACGACTAACAATTCTGTAAGCCAGTCAAGAAATGAAACTACCCTTTCTGCCTAAATCAAGGCATACCTTGGCTCTGTTATGCACAGTTCATGCGATGAAACTGACCTAATTGTGCACGCTGCCAGTTTCTCTTAGAAGAAACTGTTTCTAATATGGAACTAAAATTTTAACTGGTAAAAATATCACTTCTCTGAATTTCTCAAGATAGGATTTTTGGCCTATCTTTAAAAGGCTTTGCTCAAACTTCCTATTTCAGGGACAGAAACCATACTTTCGAAGTATAAATAAGATATTTGAAATTACATAATTTTTTTCTTCCCAAATGTCCAAATACATTAGAATGAACGATCTATTAAAAGATGATGAGCAAGATTTAAAAAAAAAAAAAAACCAAAACAGCAAAACAACAACAACAACAAAAAAAACAAAAACAAAAACAAAACCCAGACCTTCAAATTTCATTTCACCCTGTGTTCCTGGCATAGGACAAGGAATAGATTACCCCAGGCAAAATTCCCCATGCTGACTACTCATTAGCTTATTCAAAGTGGTTTAAACGGCTCAGCCTATTTGCCAAATTGACTCCTGCCCAAATTTCTCTGGCACACAAATTACTGAACAGTTAACCCTCCCATTAGTAGTCTCAGCAGGAGCCAGCACATCCGTGAGCACAGAGCTTTTTCTGGCCCTTGCAGGCCTAGCCACAGCAGCACATGGGCCAAATGTCTCAGAATTACCAAAGACATGTGTCAGTGTCCAATAACAAACACTTGAATCACAAAACCTGAGGGCTTTGTCTTCAAAGATTTCCACAGCATAGCAAGGAAGGAGCTGTAATGAGAATAAAGGACTTCTCAAACTATAATTTGTTGTACATGAAGAGGGCCAAAGGCATTTGGTTAAAATATTTACTCTCTACACTAAAGGTAACAGATAATTTTCTTGTTTAAAAAGAAAAGAAAATATAACTTTGGGGTTTCTGGTTTTATCAGCCAATATTTTCTTTATTACAGGGAAGAATACAAATCTTAAGTCATTTTCACACAAAGAAATCTACTGGAAGAAATTATTTTTTTAAGCACAAAAAAAGCAGCAATTGCCACCCAAATGCCCTTCACTGAGACTTCACAGCCAATGGATCCAACCATAAAAGAACTCCTGTATCCTGTTACACAGGGGAGGCAGGCCCACTGGCTTGTTTTATACGAGTCTCTCAGGGCCCATAGGACAGAAACAATTTCCTTTCAGTGCCAGCCAGGTTGGAAATGACCCAGTCATTCAGAAATAAACAGGATGTGTGTTGATTAAAAAAAAAAAAAAAGTCAGCTAGATAATAAAACCTTTGATCCAACTACCAATGGGCCCTTTATTTTCTCCTAAAAGTGAAATGCTAAAATCCAGACTATAAGTAAAATTCTGAGAATTACACACCATAACACACTTCACGTAATAAACGAAAACAAAATATTTTCTTAAGTTTTGATAATGCAGCATGAAATCCAGCAGAAATCATGTATGATGATCCAGCTCATTGGACACGTTAAGAACATAATTGAAATGTATCCTCTTCAAGAAATATAGATGAGTTTCAGTGACATCAGCTGCAGTACACTGGCTTGGCTTGTGTGGTTTGTGGGAAGGTTTGAAGTCCTCTAGAGACCTTGGCGGTTATCTGAAGGCCTGGCAGGAGGCTTGTGGAGGCCAGGGAAAAAGCAGTTGCTTCCCACCGAGGAGTACCCTGCTCCACTTTACTCCTTCTTACCAGGTGCTTTGGTTTTCTGCCATGGAACATACTGATAAAAAGATCTGTCTTTATTCCTCCTCTATAGCAGAACGCTGCCATTCATATGTTAATGAAAGATAGGACAGGCCGAGAGCAAGAACACCCAGCTTAAATGATGATATCATAAATATTTATAGAAAAGCCTGTTCACACTATTGTCTGACATGTGCTCAATGTGGGATGCAGAAAATTCTTTGAAACACTGCTTTATGCTTCAATGGTGGCAGGGGGAAAGTATACATTTTGATTCCAATTATATCAGAAAGCAACCAACTCTCTGGTCCACTACAACTTATAAAGGGAACAATGGTTTTGGCAGCTTATTAGGACAAAGTAGAGACTTCTATTTCTTTATGGCTGAACATGTGTGAGTGTGTGTGTGTGTGTGTGTGTGTGTGTGTGTGTGTGTGTGCGCGCGCGCGCGCGCGTGTGTGTGTGTGTGTGTGTGTGTGTGTGTGTGTGCGTGTGTGTGTTATATAAAATATTTGAAATATGTACTCAAGTATAAGAAGGAGTATGCTACTGGAGCAGGGAGGAGAAGCACCTAGTTGAAATGGAGAGACATTCCTGCTCAGGTTCTGCAGCCATCAAAGCCCAGAGGTGAGTTTGCCATCAGCCTAGGCTTTAGGAGGACGTTCAGTGACAATCCTGCAAACCCTCATTCTAGTGTCTTCAGCTACTTTCATTGTTTTAAAGAAATAACAGGGATAATAATAAAAGCTTCTATTTGTAACACCCTCTTTAATTCTGATTTTGCTTTAGAGAGCAGAGTCTCACATATTATTCAGGACTATCTCTTCTTTCCATCGTCCTGCCTCCGCTTCCTAAGTACTAGGATGGCAGGCATAACACCAAGTCTGCTTACAAAGAAGTATTTTAAATAGATAAAATGCGTGGGAGATGCTGTATACGACTGGAGAGTCCTGGCTGAACTCGAGAGTGAAGGTGCTGTCTAGTGAAGTGCATTTTACTGCACTAGAGAAATGAACCCCACTCCCACCAAACCTATATTTTAAAGAAAGGATTAACCATTCCATGAAAATACTCCTTTGCCATACTTTTATGATTTCATTATTTCCAGATACATCGTGTACTCATAAGGACTTACCCTAATCATTCCTAAAAGTGTGAAGTTCAATAATCAGCTGCCACATGAGATAGCTTTTCTGGTCCTTACTATTACAGGAAAAACAGACGACTGTCTCAGTACCTTTTTTTGCCTGCTCTCAGCGGCTGCCAGCTGTGCGGACATCCTTTCCTGCATTTTTCTGCAGTGGGCCATGACAGCTTCCAGAATGGAGAGTGGATTGGTACAGACTGGCTTCTCTTTGTCACCAGCACCTGCTTCATAGTCCCTCTGGAGTGCTAGGAAGGGGTCATTTAGATTAAATCTCCCATACCGTTCCTGGATGAACACCTCCTTCCTGCGAGCCTACAACAAAATTGGAGAAATGAGTTGAAGAAATAAATGAAAGTAACAGGAAGATATTTACCCCCAGGTGTTTTGAGATGTCTTTTCCAAGTGATACTCAAAGCTGCTGTAATGGTGGACAGTGTTGTCAAAGCTCAGTAGGGGCTCCAGTCCTGACAAGCCTGGCAAGCCATTGGGCCTGTTTTTGAAGTTTCCTCTTGCTGTAATTTAGATTTTGAGTATCCCCAAAGACCCACATGTAGAAAGCTTGGACCCCAGCCAAGCTCTTGGGAAGTGACAGACTCTTCAGAAGGCGGGAGGAAATCAGACTACTGGGAATGGGCACTTGAGTGGCATCTGGATAAGATAGAGTCGTCATCCCCCATTCACTTCACTGGCTGACCTTGAAGGCAAACAAGTCTCCAGTATGACAGATTTCTGCCTTGACTTACCACACCACCATACCGGGGACTTAGGTGGCTGAAACGGATTCACAGTGATGCCTCTCTTGCTTTTAAGATGACAATCTCAGGTATTTTGTCATGGCTATTGAAAGGTAGCACACTTCCCAGGAGAATGTTTTTAGAGGTAAGGAGATTGATCCATGGTAACAGTGCTTGTTGTACAAGCAAGGAGGACCCGGTTCAAGCCTTAGCACCGTTTTTATGAGCCGGTGCTATGTTTTATGCAGCATACATAACCTTACCACTGAGAGCTGGATCCCTGGGACTTCTTTTCAGACTCACAGAGCAAGCCCTAAATTTAGACAGAGTCTATGTGTCAAGGGAACAATAGAACAGGGTATCCAAATTCTCCTCCAGCCTGCACATGTACACACAGGCACATATGCACACACATGTGCACATGTAGAGAGAAAGGGGAATAAGGAAAGATGGAGAGAGAGGTGAAGGGAGAAAGATACACAGTGAGAGAATGAGCTTGATTGTTCTTTACACGAAAGTGATATAAAGAAAGCTTTAGGAATAAAAATGATTCAAATAAAATATTCTCATAATACTTTCTTCCTTCATGGACCTGAATTATAAGTGTTGTCTTTCCCAGTTTCTCCATGAGGCTAGAGAGATGGCTGCAGAAGTCCCTTCTCTTCCAGAAGACTCAACTTTTATTCCCAGCACCCACAGGGCATCTCCCAACCATCTTGAACTTAAGTTTCTGGTAGGACATCAATGAGAGGAGAGGCCCTTGGTCCTCTGAAGGATCCATGCCCCAGTGTAGGGGAATACCAGGACCAGGAAGCAGGAGTAGATGGGTAGATGAGGGGGAGAGAGGGGAAGGGAGAGGGAGTTTTTGGAGGGGAAATGAGGAAAAGGGATAACACTTGAAATGTAAATAAAGAAAATACCTAAATATATAAAAAAGAAACAAACAAACAAAGTTTCTGGGGATCCAATGCCTTCTTCAGGCCTCCTTAGGCACCAGGCAAGCATGTGGTACACAGATATACATGCAGACAAAACACCCATACTAGATAGATAAATGATAGATAAATGATTAGATAGATAAATGATAGATAGATGGATGGATGGATAGATAGATAGATAGATAGATAGATAGAAGGTAGGTAGATTAATGACAGATAAAACAAATACATAAATAAAATGCTTAGAATTTTTTAAATAAAGCTAAATTCATGGTCTTTGCCAACTATACACATGTATTAAATTACATTGAATCTGACAAATTCCTATAATTAAAATACTTTTTTTAGGCAAAGTAAAATTAGAAACATTGATAATAAAAAATTTAGCAAAAAATGTTTTCTATCCTGACAGAATTTATATTTCAAATGGTAATCAAGCTAAGTTAAAGGCATAAATACGTTTGCTACATTTTTCTTAGTCTGAAAGGCATTAAGAATGTTTGAGGAAAAAAGAAATAATGTGTAAAATTCTTTACATAAGAAAATATATTCATACTTTGTAAAATTTGTCCAATTATAAGGGCCTAAAGAAAAATTAAGAAAATAAAACCATACACTTACTATTGAAGGACATTAACATTTAGTTCACAGAGTCCCCGGAAAGAATGCAACTTTATTTTATTCCAAATGTCAGCCCATCAGTGACAAAGTTAATTTCACACTTATGTAATGAATACCAAGTGCAAATTTTCTATAAATAGTCTATGAAGGTTTTTACACGAAATGGAGAATAACAGTAGCAATAGACCGAGGACTACCTACTTTCCCTGATCCAGGTCATTCTGAAGTAGTTCCTAAGGGCATTTGCTGACACTAATAAAAACACCAAATTACAATAAATCAAGAGCAATTTTCTCAAATGTCAAATGTTTTCTCAAGAAATATTGCATACAGTTCCCTGCTTTAGCACAGCTACACAGAACTAAAATTTTCCATTTTTAGGTGACTTGCAGCAAGCCAAAACCATAGAAACACAAGTGCTGTGACATGGTTTTTTTTCCCCCATTACCAAATTAGATTAGAAAGTTAAAAAAAAAAAAAAGCATAAAAAGTTCAGTTTCTTCAAACTGCTTTTCAGTGGCTTTCAGAAAATAATTTTAAATTTAAAAAATACCAAGGTTTTGGAGTTAAAAGCATTTCATGCTCCTAGGTTCTTGAAAGAGAATGTTATCATCAATCACAGAGATTAGGCATCACTTCAGAGATGCAAGTTCAAAATCAAAGCCACCTTGTACTTCACTTTCCCCATTACTACGCATGTGATGCCAACACCCCTGGAGAAACATGGAACTCCTGTAGTTGTTTTTACATCATTCAGCCAGCCAAAGCCACCATGTGAGAAGGAGGTACTATGACAGTCTCTTTGTTTTTATCCAAGCACTCTCCTCTCCTTTTTGCTCACTCTGAGCTAAGAACACTCGACATGATTATTCAAGGTTATCTATGGGAGATGAGGGGGTTATGGGTACCCTATTTCCTTACCTATGAGCACAGAAAATATGTCTAGCATTCTTCACAAAGTACTTGTTGATTTTAAAGAATGACTTCCTTCCTCATTGTTGGGGCCCTTCCCCTCAGATGCCTCAATAAATGCCATAATTTAAGACACACTATCTAATATCCAAGGCCCATTACAAAATGGAATATTTATTCCAAGACCATACAAAATTTCAAAGGGGTCATAATATATTCAACTAAGTACGGGGCTCCCTAAGTGTGGGGTCTGCATGCGAAGGAGGCATTTCTCTCTGTGTTCTTTATCGTGCAGCATTTGAGATGCAGGTTCTGTTGACTGAGGCCTATGTCTCCACACTGACAAAGCAAAGGGAACCAGATTCATTCCCATGTTGTCCTGCCCATTGTCCAACCTGATCTCTGAGGAATACTCACACATTTGTATCCAAATAAAAAGTCATAGTTTCTGTAAGATGACCGTCATTAACTCCCTCCACTCTTCCACAAAATGGCTGCTGGTTCCACTCTCCATCAACCTGGCGCACCAGGTCTATAGCATCTGCAGTGAGTCAGTAAGTTCAAGTATTTTGTGTGTAATTGGAGATTGAACACAGGGCCTTGCACATACTGAGCAAGAATTCTACTACCATGAACTATCTCCCCATCTCGAATATATTAAAAGTTCTCACTAAATTGTTCAGGCTGGCTTTGAACTTGCAATCCTTCTCAGTCTCCCAAGTACCAGGAATTGCAACCCTGCTCTATCATGCCCCGTCTAATTGTTTTCTTGAAGTTCTGCTTGCTCTCACTCTCTCACTCTCTCTCTCTCTGTGTCTGTCTGTCTCTCTCTTTCTCCCACCCTCTCTCTCCCTTCCTCCCTCGTCCTCTCCCTCCTCCATCTCTCACGACGAATTCCAGTTTCTTTCAGTGGTCTCCGTGTATTGCAATGAGAAGCTCCCTTGATGAGCGGTGAGAAGAGCATCTTATACCAAGGGAAAAGCAACTAAATGAGGCAAGGCCGCAATGTTCTGAAGACAAATGATTCTTTGATAAAAATCTTACTTTGGGGGTCGACATGTCACAGTTCCTGCCTAACATGAGTGAGACCCTAGGTTCAAGTTTCATGACCAAAACCAAACAAAAAGAAATCCTTCCTTTTTACTCTCTAGCAACCACACTGATATTCTTAAAGTGAGTAACATTTAGAAATTAAAACTAGATTTCAAACACTTCTTCTGAAAACATGCACTCATCCTTCACTTTAGTAGTTACTGTTTATGGATTCCTTGCTCAAGTTACACACAGTTATAATAGTTCTATTGGCTTATTTTGGGAGAGGCATGTGTGTTGCATCTGGGGACTGTAGAAGACAAGTTGGAGAAATCTGGCCTCCCTCTCTCTCTACCTCTTCCTTCCCTCCTTTCTTCCTTCCTTCCTTCCTTCCTTCCTTCCTTCCTTCCTTCCTTCCACCCTTCCTTCCTTCCTTCCTTCCTTCCTTCTTCCACTTCTTTCCACCACATTGACCTCAAGGGAAGAGAACCCATGACTTCAGGCTTACTTGGCAAGCATCTTCATCCACTCAGGCATCTTGCTAGCCCCCAAATTATATCTTAACAATCCATTTTTGATTACTGGACATCAACTAACCCCAAAGACTTATTTTATGTTGTCAACATTTGTCATAATAGTATCAAGTAACTTCTGAACATATAATCTATCCTTCAATCTGAAGTGACCTTTTGAGTATTGAGTTAAAATTAATTTTTGAATCACTTGAGATATATTTATTCAGAATACATTTCTAGTTTTGCTCAATAGCTTTTATAGTTTGAGAATATTTAACCCAATTTTGTTATGTTTTTGTTCTATTTAGTTTTGCTTTTAAATTCCTGGCCTTATCTACTACAGTAAGATATAGAACCTACTAAGATGTCTCTGAAATAAATGATAAATATAAAGAAGATGTGATATATACATACAAAAGATATTCTGCCAAAAATAAAAAAAATGAAAATTTGACATTTGTGGCAACATAGCTGGAACCGGAAGGCATTGCATTATGTGAAATGAGCTAAGTATAGATAAAAATGCTCCATATTCTCACTTATATATTAACATAGAAATGGGATAGAATAGTGTTCACTGAATATTAGGAAACATGAAGGAGTGGGATATAGAGAAAGACTAAAAACAACGAGTAACAAAATAGCAAGAGGTAGGCAGAACATCCCTCATGTTCTTTAGTCATCTGATGGCTGCAGACCATTTGTAGGAATTGTGCATTATCAAATATCTAGTAGGCAGAAGCTTGAAGTTTCTCCTGCTACAAAGAAATAATAAATATTAAAGAATTGAAAGCAAACAACTATCCATATTTAAATATTACACCTTATGGATAGACATCAAATCAATAAAAAAGGCTCCCATGAAGGTGCATAATAATTTGCATCAAGTAAAAAATATAAAGATTTAGCAGCTTTAATGACCTAATTGTAGTGTGTTGGAATTATTAAAAAAAAAAAATCTTCCTCCTGAAAATGGTTGCCTAATTATATATAACTAAAATCATAAAGATAGAAATGCCAATAATTTTTCTTTGTAAATATGGATAGGCTCTAACCCTTACAATGAAGTGCCAGATGCACACCTTAGGTTTTCTTTACGAATAGAAACAGCAACTATGTGTGTTGCTAAATATCTATGTACCTATGTTCCCGACATCTACTGATTTTAAAATTAGAGAAATCAAGAAAGGCTGTTTGTTTTATAAGATATCCTGCTGTTAGACAACAAACCTTATCATATTTTTAATGTTCCTAAAACTATAGCTATATCAAGTTTCTATGAATCAACATCATAGAACATGTGTTCTCTAAACCAACCCTTTCTGGTTATTTTCAGTTTCCAGGTAATTACTTCATTCTATGAACATATAAAGATGTCTTTGTATGTTACACATACTCAAAGTTTCATATATCCCTACCTTATTGTTATAAGCAGTTATGGAGGTAGGTAATTCTATGTTTAAAAGGCACTTTTGAATGCAGGCTGATTAAGAATGCAGTTGTTCATCTTTATCCAAGAGTTGAAAGTCACAGATTAAATAAGAGCTTGACCTGAAGAAAATATTCTGCAACAGCTGCTATAGTTGATCTTAACCAAAAGGATGAGGAGGGATATGATGTCAACTCTTACTGCACACCCCCACTGACATATAGCAGATTATCCACTCTACAACTGATTTTTAAAACATCTTTATACATTTTATACTAGAATACTAGAATGTCATGTCAGAATTTTGGTGCTATGACAAAATAACATGACATAAACAAGTTAATGGAGGAAAGGTTTATTTGGGCTTATAGTTTCACCCTGGTTACTTGCTCTGCTCATTCTGCACTTGTGGTGGAGCATATAATACAGGCTATTCATCTTTGGCGGACAGAAGAGAAGGAAGGAAGGATGACCCAGGAAAAGATAAATCCCTAAAAGACTTGCTCTGGTAACCTACTTTCTCCTGTGAAGCTTCAGAAACTTCTAAATAGTAAAACTGGGGGACCCAACACTTTGATATACAAGATATTTCCAAACCATAACAAATATGTGTACTATATGTTGTAATGTCCTTATATCCTATTCAAAAGTAGATGAGTTTTTTCCAAGTGGAGTTAGAACACGGCTGATCCACTTAGATATATAGGAAAGTTTAGAAACTTGGAAAGTTTCGGACCTTACTACTAGATGGTTAGGCACTGGTGGCTATTTAAATGCCTAACAAGCTAGGCAGGAAAGTTGGTGTATATTTCACATGCTATTAGCCAATGTGAAATGGTAAACTTCTGGTGAACTACTATTGACAGAAGGTGTTCACATCTATAAAGAAGAAGGAGGAGGAGGAAGAAGAGGAGGAGGAAGAGAAGAAGGGAAAGAAGGAAAAGGAGGAGGAAAAAGAGGGGGAAGAAGAGGAGGAAAAGGAGGAGGAAATGGTGGTGATGTGGTTTATTTTTCTATGTCACACACATAATTCAACTGTTTTGGCCAGCACAACATGAGTCTGTAATCTCTGGTTTCTATAGAGAATATACTCACTGGATGCTTCATCTGGAGATGCCTTACTCCAGCATTTTTCCTTTGAGCTCTTCTCAAATGGATTCTTTTTATTGAACTGACACACTTAACCCAGCCCAAGGAAAACAACACATTTATAATGCATGCTTGTCAGATGGCTAAAAGTAGCACTTACCAGACTTAAGCAAACAGAATATGTAGCCAACAGCCTTCTGAGGAAAGAGCTCAGGAATCAGGGTCAAAGTCAAATCTTCAACATAGAATGAATTCAAATGTGGCAAGTGAGGACATGTTTACCCCTTGGCTAGAACAGAGTCAGGGGTCCCAGGAAGGATGCAACCATTTGATCTCATTTTGATCTGATGACAGATGAGAACAGTTTCAGGAGCACCATAGGGGGTTGAAGTACTTGTCACTTGGTTCACAGTCTATTGGGATGACGGATTTTTGTATTCCCTAACTGGATCCAACATAAGAGGTACTCTCTGGGTATAGCCTTTCCACAATAGAATCTTTGCAGTCACTCCATGATACAAACCTTCAACACTGCATATTCATGATCACCCTCATTCTGTAAGCTGCTTGGGACAGCTTCTTCTTTACCCAAAGGTATCTCCCCCTCATAGCTCTTGCTAACTGCTTCTACTTTTGCATTAACTTGAAATGACCAGAGGCTTTAGATTGAAGCAAGCATTTTGTAGCTGAATATATGCCCAAGCCACTTAAAATCTTTTCACCCAGATTTCAATAAACATGTGTATTCATCTTAACATTTTTATACACTGCTTATTTTCTAAGACATTGACCTGTGTAACAGAGTATTTTGATTGTCCTTCTTGTTTGAGACATAGCCTAAACTACTCTTGAACTCACTGGATAGCTGAGGATGACCTTGAACTTCTCCTGCCTCCAATTCCCAAGTACTGGGATCACAGGTATATACGGTGGGGTTTACAATGCTAGAGCCCTACAAACCCAGGGCTTCATGCATGGTAAGCAAGCACCCTACCAACTGAGCTACAGCCCAGCCCATATTTCCTTAGTTCTGATAATGGTAGAACAACAGCTGGGTACAATCACATGTTCTCAGACTTCTAGTATCTAATTAAGAAACTGGGCAAAAGGATTGATTGAGCCCAGGAGTTTGACCTAAGTCTTGGTAACATAGAAAGATCTCATTTCTTAAAAAAGAAAAAAAAATAGTTAATAAGGGTGTGTTGGCAATAAAGAATACTTAACAATACTGAATATATGTTTATATGTATGAGAAGAGCATTGATGAAAAGAAATGACTTGAAGGGGATTTGCATTGGGTCGAGGAAGCCTTTTTCTCAGGAGGAGCAGCTAATGTACAGGTTATTTCTTAGTTTATGCCGCTGAAGTACTTGAGCGTGAAATGCACTTCAAGAAAATGAGTCATTATAAAGATAGGGACTAATTAGTTACACGAATAGACTCTCAAAGGAGTTCTTAAGTAGAGAACATTCATTGATTTTTTTTTTATTGCTGTGATAAAACACCATGACCAAGATAACTCAAGGGAGGAAGAGTTTATTTTGAGCTCACAGTTGCAGAGGATAAGAGTCCATCACTATCATGATGAAGAAGCATGAGAGCAAGCCACCACGGGCATGGTGGCAGAAACAGCAGCTGAGAGCTCATAGGAAAAGAACGAACAGGAAGCAGAGCTAGCAGACTTGGAAACCTCAAAGCCCCACCCTAGAGACCTACCTCCTCCAGGAAGGCCACGCCCCCTAAGCCTTGACAAACAAGGCAACCAACTGGGAACCAAACATTCAAATACCTGAGAATATGAGCGACATCTCATTCACACTATGCTCATCAGAACATAACACTTTAGGAACTCATGTGCAGAAATCCACAGGCAAGAAGCAAAACCTCAACCATTGCTATGATTGTTAATCAACACTGTAAGTGTATTACACATGTCCTTAGCTTTTCATTGCTCAAAACAACTAGGTAAACTAATTTGAAGGAAAATAAGGAATAAAGTACTTTTTTTTTAATTGTATGTTGCTTCCAGGGTTTAGATCTAGAATGTTCCCTAGAGCTAGGTATGTTAATGGCTTAGTTCCCAGCTTGGTGCTACGGGGAAGTAATGAACACTTGAAAAAGAAGGGCTTTGTAGGAGATGTAATTAATATATCATGCCTTGGCATGACAACTGTGGGACCTAAGTCTCTCCATCTTTTTTCTCCTTCTCTGTCAAGAGGTGAACAGCTCACTATATAACACACTCCAATCATGAGGCACCGCTCTGTGCTACCCCACAGGTATTCTACAGGTCTAAAAGCAATGCATTCACTTGCCCACATATCACCTGGTACCTCCAAAACCATGAGCTAAAATAAAATGATCCTCTTAGAAATATTCAGTGTTTTAGTACAGTACTAGAAAGCTGACATACCTGTAATCCTCCTAGGAAAGAAACTAAAAGTTACTCTGTGGGTTCTATTTATATTGTTATGAAAAATACCATTGATCCATGTAAAAGCTTGGCTTGTATTAATTAATCCTCCCACAAAGACCTTCCTCTTAAAGTGTTTGTAACTTTACATCTGTAAACAACTTGAATCAATTCAACTTACTAAAAGTTGGAATTACATACATGCATATATAAATAAAATGATAATTAAAAATACTAAGAAAAAGATAAACCTTGTTGAAAACTTAATATTTACTGTTTCTTAATTTATTTCCCCCTGACAAATGGCCTAGCCTAAGTAATAGCCATTGTTTTAATTCAGATTTTACAGAAAGCAACAAAAGCCTAGAACAATTCATTAACTAGCCCTTCGCCACTCAACAAGAGCTGATATTTGACCTATGGCAGTTTTATTTAATACTGAAAAGTAATTCTAACAAGAATATTTTGGAAGACAAGAGAAAAGATATCAGAGATAAATGTTATATACAACTCTACTCAAACCACTTAAAAAAAAAAAACAAAAAAAAAAACCAAGGTTTAAAAGGCAGAATCAAGCCTGCGGAAGAAATTAGAGCTCTGTATGTACTACATATTCAGCCATCAGTCTGACCACATGCTGACGGATTTAATATGATTGAGCCAGCTTCCTTCAAGACTTTTATAGAACATATCATTTTCTTCATAAGTTTAAAATGTAAAGATATTTTATCATTTGTACATGATACCTAACAAAATGGATTATGGTTAATACAATAAAGAAGTTAAGAGCCAAGGCTATTCCAAAGATATACAGAGTTGCACAAAACTGGCATCAAATCCCTGTCTCTGTCTGTGCATCAGACATGCATAAGGAATGTAACACGGGGACTTAGAACTCAGAGAGGTTCTGTCTGTGCATCAGACACGCATAAGGAATGTAACACGGGGACTTAGAACTCAGAGAGGTTCTGTCTGTGCATCAGACATGCATAAGGAATGTAACACGGGGACTTAGAACTCAGAGAGGTTCTGTCTGTGCATCAGACACGCATAAGGAATATAACACGGGGACTTAGAACTCAGAGAGGTTCTGTCTGTGCATCAGACACGCATAAGGAATGTAACACTGGGACTTAGAACTCAGAGAGGTTCTTGGCTTCTAAACTGTTTCTTTTTTCAAACTCTGAGCTATTCTGATTCAAAATTGAGTTGGGGAAACAGGGATTTTTTTTTCTTTCCAAACAACCGACATCAAGATTGAATTTGTGTAGCCCTAAATCTGTCTTAGTGGCAAGGAGTTCAAGCACATCAAACTCAAACAAACAAACAAGCAAACAAACATGATGAGCTCTTGAGAGAAGGGGGGAAATCTCAGTTGTAAGCACAAAGGAAAGAAAACCAGAAATTGTTACTTGAGAGAAATGGGAGCTACTTTCTGTCCTCTCCCTGGCACAGGCAGAGGAGGGCATGATGGGAGACAGTGGACCAGCAATGTGAACAGCCACACTCTATTTTCTACAAAAGGATAACCACTAACCTCCAATGACCAAAATGCTTTAGGAATTCACCAGGTAAGAATAGAAATTAAGTTCTAGAGTTATGAGTAAATGGTTAAATCACCTGAACGGTTCATTCCCATGATTCCATGTCCAGACGATGCTTTCATGCACGAATACACAAAGGACATATAGAATGAAGGGAGGGTTGTCCTGAATCACACTGCCTGCTGTGCAATGCTGCCTTAAGTTAGAGGTGAGGCAAGAGGCAGCTACTGCCTCTGAACTTCCTCTATTCCACCCCTCTGTCACTTGCTCATACACATCACTCTGTGTGAGTGGACCAAAATCATTAGCCTATAAATAGCATAATACAGATTATGAATCAGAAACCAATACTGACTTACATTTATTTTGTTTCTGAGGCTGATGACTGGAAAGCATGTTTCAATAGCCATGAGTTTTGTGTAGTCCATTTTAACAGAATTCATGAATTGGACTGTTTTAACAGCAACAATCTTCTCTTCTAAATTTTCTCAGTGCTTTACTTTTGCCTTTCCATCATCTGATACATACTTCCCAGGGCTCATCTCAGCCAGACACAGAAGGCCATACTCATCTGTAAAAGAAATGATCTCTCCTCTCTCTAAAGTTGGTCAAGAATGCCATACAAGTAACACACTCTTTTGCTTTCTTACCGAGGGTCAATATTACTAAATTAGCAGGCGAACTCAGGAATTGTCTCAACATCACACCAAGCAGCCACTCCACACTGCTCAGAACTGGGGTACAGGTGAGCAGATCTCTGCCATGAGTACCAAATCCTAATATTAACTATAGCTCTACACCCTTCATGCCTTTATGACTTGAACAAGAATGAGCAGGATGCTCTCCACATAGCAGTTACTTATAATGATGGTAGAAGAAATAATGTTTCTATTACTAGAATCAATCATTACCTAAATTAATGTAAATGAATATTTAATATTAAAGAACAAAAATTGAAATATAACAGGTAATACTAATCAATATTAACAAAATAAATCCTATCTATACTAGATAAACATTTAAAAGGTCACTGTTTAAAATATGTTCACTGAGCAACTTTGGGAAACATTAATAAAAACAAAATCATCCATAATTCATTCATCAAAACAGGGTGGCTGTTAAGCCTTGAATTTCTCAAGTTATTTTTTCCCTAAGGATATAATAGAAACCATTATTGAGGACTTTGGGTATTGTACTTTATTTCCCTTCATATTGTCTACCATTTAGGTTGTCTTTAGGCTACTTTAACAGACTGTGTGTAATATAACTACTAATTGATACCCATGGAAATGACACTACTGGAATAAAAAACAATCAAAATATTTTCAAGCCTTTTGAAATATATTTAAGATATTCTTTTAAAATGGATGAGTATAAGACCAAATTACAGAGATTGCTAGCTCATCAACTCACTACATATGTAAGATTGACTAAGTTTTCAAACTTCAGCCTGTCATAGCTATGATCATTTCATCTAGTTTGTTGTTGTTGTTGTTGGTGGTGGTAGTGATGGTAGCAATGGTGGTAGTGGTGATGGTGACAGTAATGGTGGTGGTAGTGATAGTTATGATGGGGGAAATTTGTTGTGTTTAAATTAGTATTCTTCTGTAACACATAATAGCCTCAAACTTGGGATCCTCCTTCCTTGATCTCCTGAGAGCTGGGACTAGCCTATATCACCATATCCAGCTCACCTAGTCTCTGGTTGTCTTTGGTGAAGTATACACTCTTCTCTTTCTAACAGGGGCTCCTAATGATTATTAAGCTCTAAGAACTCTATTTATTATGCACATAGGCCCTTTATCATGCATGTCATGAATATCTTCTTCAACTCTATAGATACATTGTTCACTTCCTTGGATATAACTTTTGATAATGTTTTTCAACCATGTTTATAGCAGAATTTTAATTCAGCAAAGTGACTGCTCTGGCAAGGGATCATATCTAAAGACCTTTGTCATATGTGTGAGCTGACTGGAAAGACACACCTTTAATCCTTCTTGCTGGAATATAAACATGCCCTTAGCACACACCTTTAATCCTAAACAACTAAAATAAAGTTAGTTTGTAGCAGAAAGTGGCAATGTTTGAAAGTGATGTCTAATTGAGGGGTGGACAAAGTGACCAATCAGAGAAATATGTGACAGAATGAGTAACAGACAGGATACACCCAGTTCACCCAGACAGGAAAGACAGCTGAAGAGCAGCAAGACAGAAAAAAGGATGGTGTGGTGAATGGTGGGTGGGACAGTTTTACCAGGACAGTTTTACAGAGACAGGTTGCAGATAGAACAAGCTAAACACAGGTGAAGACAGAATGAGAAGAAGCCAAAAGATTAGAACAGATTGCCAGAGTTAGAGGTCAGGCAAAGCAATTCAGTCAGAAGCTGAGGGGAGCTAGATTGAATCAGTCAGCTTAGAAAGGAGTTTGAGCCTGAGTTTGAGTTGAGTTGAACGAGTCAGCCAGAATTCCAAAGAACTAGACAGGGTGAGTTTATTCAGCAAGTTTCTGAAATGACAATCACATCGGTCAAATAAAAGTTACATTTACAATTGTTAAACATTTTTAAGCTTCATGGTTTCTTTGTGTCCTAAGAAACTTACTTTATTGAACATCTGAACATTTTCTTCTTAAAAGTTTTATAGGTTTAGGTCTTATATTCATCCATTTTAAAAGAATATTTTAAATTTTTAAAAATTAAAATGTAATAAAATTGCTTTCTCCCTTTCCTTTTTTTTCCACCAACCCTTCAATTCAGCCCCCTTGCTCTCTCTCAAATCCATGATGCCAGTTTCTTTGTTGTTTTACATGTATATATATATATATACATGTATATATATGCACATATATATATACATATATATGTGTATATATATACATATATATCTGTTGTTGTTTTATATGCTATATATATGTATATATATATATATATATATGTATATATATATATATATTCTGCTAGGTCCATATAAAGCTATTGGAATATATATGATTTAATACTCACCTATTTTGAAGTGACACATGCTTACAGTATTAGGGAGGTAGTTCAGTGGTAGAGCTTTTGCTTAGCAGCACTGTGGGTGCCACCTTAGCATCAGGACAAACCAATCAACAATAAGGAAGTCTTGATGTCTGATTTCTCCACATATAGATCCAGTTTCCAATAATTTGTTGAAAGGGGTATCCTTTGCTTAATGAATTTCTATGATGTTTTTGTTGAGAATACATGTATGGATCAATTTCTGGATTCTTTATAAGTTCTGCTGATGAATATGTATATTTACCTGATTTATAATAAATCTTGCAATCAGAATAAGTAAGTCTTCCCTTAATTTTTTTCAAAACTGCCTTACTCATTCCAGGACTATTTCTATTCTCTTTATTATATTCTAGTTAAATAGATAAATTTATATTTAAAAGCTTCCTACAATATTTGCTTAAGAGGTGTTTTTATTATTAGTTTTAGCAGCTTTGTCTCAGAAATATTTTGTTAGGTTAATTCCTACGTATTGTATGATTTTTATCTCTACTGTAAATAGGAATTTTCCCATTTCTATTTTCTTAACTAATTTAGAAAAATACAACTAAGTTTTTAAATATGTATTTCTAAGGTTTTACTAATTGTGAAATTTTTCAAGTATACACAAAAGTAGAGAATATAACCAATTTTAGGTTAATCCCATTCCTGTAATCCCAGCACTTTGGAAGTTGGGGCAGTCTAGACTATGTAGGGAGCATCTGTCTGTATAAATAAATAAAACTTTGTATTTTATAAATTTTATATATTGTCTTATTGATTTTGGCCAGTGTTTTGGATAATTCCTTTGGAGTTTTACATAAACAATGACATAATCTGAATGTGGCATGAGTCCTTATGTCTTACATTTTTCAGTAGTCCCATATTGAAATGACAGTGATTTCCAGAACAATATTTAACAGATCTGGTATAGACCAGCACCCTTGCCTTAGTCCCCACCTCATTAGCAAAACACCAAATTACACAGCTCAAGTGTCATGATGTCAGCTGTACAGCTGGCCTGAACTCTTCTGGTTAGTCTATAATGGCTTGAAGTCTTTCCATGCCCCAGTCAAGGAGAGCCACCACCACTTATGAAGATATAATCAATTTGCCCATGGACAAACATGAATGAACTCATAGCCTAACACTTAGAGAAGCATGCACAAATATAATACTGTGGTTGGAGAAAAATGAACAAGATATTTATTATGAGATAATTTTGAGGAAATTAGTGAGGCCAAGAGAAGACACTTGGGACAAACAGCAACACAGATCTATTTCTGCAGCCACACTTAATACAAGAAATCAGTTCAAATGTGGGCAAACAATGATTTCTGAAGCATCATGTTCAGACAAGGGAGCCATTGTGAACCTGCTGATGTCATTAGCTCTGCCTTAGTACTCTATGTGTTTCTCAGTTTTCACTGTACACTTAAAGAGAGGCATAGAAGTATTGATTGCAGCCCTAAAATAACAACCGAACACAAGCTGGCTCATTGTGAAGGTTCTAAATTATATTCTGGGTTTTCTACAGTTTCTAGATACTGAGTAAGCTGGGGCAATTTTCTCACAAATGATCCCATCATAAAGCTTACAAAACTCTATGTCATTTACTGAGAGCAAAATAGTTGTTCTTATAAAAGATGACTTAGTACATTCAGAAAACGGGTAGACAAGGAATAAAGTGAGGGCTAAATCTCTGACTGGCCTTTGATTTCAGAGTTAGTGTTTAAAAAACAAGGCTTCTGAAGGGTGTGAAATTGTTGAAAGAAATAATTGCCTCCTTTGGGGAACTGAATATCCATGGATCAAGCACTCAGGAATTTGGTAGATTTTGCTGGACCAAATTCTTTCCTAAAAATTTCCACACAGTTTCTCTGCATGTTCTTCACATTATGTCAGTCTATAGAAACATTTGGCTTTTTTTTTTAATTATGTTTTTAGCATCTAGGGCATTTTCACTAATTAACAAAAATTACAAACATCTTGCCTATATGAACAATTAATATGTATCCAAACCAACAAGCAAACAAAAAGTCTCAAGGGACTACAAAGCAACAACCTTGAAATATCTCTCACTATTTCAGGAATAACACAGATAATTCAGGAAATTCCTAATTATTTTGAAAAAGGAAATACGGAAATAATGTTGGTTGTAGGAATAACATCAGGTTAAGAATACCCACATGAAGAATATTCAAAAAGGGAAAAAGTTAAATAAGGCTAGCTTGTCTATTAGAGATAGTACAAGGATAATCTCTGTGGGAAGACCTTGTGACTACAAGTTTAAAATTTTGGAGCTCTGGAAAACAAGTTGTCCTTGTTAAACATACAATTCTCCAGGAAGGAAAGAAAATGTCAGAGACTATTTGTTATCACTGTGGTACCCAGATCCCGAGTACTGAAGGACCAGCCTGACCTACCCACTAGGAATTCATCAGTCCGAAGAACTGCTGAGCATCTGGAAAAAAAAAATAGACAGAAGGCACTGTTCATCGACACCATCTACCAGTTGAAGATGAGTCACCATATTAAAAACAAAAGAACAAGAATTTCAATGCTTTGGATACATTCTTTACTCAAACTCTGCCAGTAATTTTTTTTTACCACCATCCAATAATACCCACTCCTTTCGAGACTCCTCCTGTTACTTCCCAGAGTAAACCAGAACACTTCCCAGGCTGCCTGAACTGGAGCTTTACACAGATGGGCTAAGCAGAGGGCTCTGCAAGGAATTCGATGTTATGCTTGCCATGAATCCAATGTGTATCTTTCAGACAGTGGCAAACATGTGGATGTGAGTGAGCCACTCCACACCACCTTCAGGTCAGGGGCACAAGGACTTGGGCTAAGGGTGAGGTCTTGATGTAGTTCCAGGCATAGACAGATCTCAGCACAGTAGGCGTTCCTTGCAGGAACCGGGAGAAAACCATTTTGGTTTATCAAGTTTGTCTTCATGGTTTGTGATATATTAGCAGCTATGAAAAATGCTTTGTAAACCAAGGGCACTGCCTAAGCTGGGTACATAATTCATATTAATTTGAATAGGTCAGTCATCACAGGACTGTTGTGTTTACTCTTGTCAGTGAAAACTAGTCTATTTCTGGTAGGCTTTGTTTTTTTTGTTTTTTTGTTTTTGTTTTTGTTTTTTTTAACATTACCTCATCTATTTATCAAGCAATGACTTTATAAAGCAGTATCTATACTGCTTCTCTCCAGAATCCAGCTTTTCCTGTCTCTTCTCTCTCATTCTGCTGGGCCTTTGTGAGCAGAATGGCAAGGAGGTGGTAGAGCTTAAAATGTCTTAGATTGTGAATAAATTAGAGAACGCTGCACACATATGCTCCACCCTGCAAAATGGTACAACACAGCGTCTCCGTCAGAAGAATACAGACTCGGATGGAAGGAAACCATTTCCTGAGTCTCAGATATGATTTATGACTCTCTGCAATTGGGCTCTGAACAGAGGAAACCTGAGCTTTCTTTTTAAGGTCTAGTCTTGTACAAATCTGCTTTCCCGTCTCCAAATTCCATCCCCCACTTTCCTACTGAACAGGGGAGCTGAAACCTGTAAGCTCGCTGGCCATGTAGGAGATGCTGCTGCACTTCTGTGTGGGAGGTTTATTGTAGCAGTTACTGAACTTCACTGCAGGAGGAGAAAGGGTTCTGGGTACCCGTCCCTGCTTCATGCTGGGCAGTAACTGAAAGTCTGTCTCTGCTATAAGGTTGCCTGAACCATCATTAATATTCCTGCAGAACACAGCAATCATAACAAATTAGCATGGGACCAAGAAACTGAACATCTGCCCTAAACCTGCCAGACTGAAAGATCCTAATTTCACTTGAGGACATTTTATTTTATTTTATTTTATTTTATTTGTATCAGTGAGATGATGCTTTGGGGAACTTTTTGGGGAGACAGCAGGACTACAGTGGAGATAGCCTACTTGTCTTACGCCATTCCTACTTATCTATGTCTCTCGATCTAGCTGGTTGGCAGAAAAAGACAAGAGTATGATTTAACTATCTTTGTGCCACAGTTTGTATCCCAGATAGAAAGCACATCTCTCTCTGGCTCTTGTCACACAATTCTATACTCAAACTCACAGATCCAGTTACACATGAGAACTATCAAAGCACACAAGACGGTTGTCTGAACTGGCAAGCTACAGCCATGCATTTAGAAGATCCTACTATCCTGATATTCTACACACATGGTTTTGACTCTGTGGACCGTTATTAGAAACTGGTACCAGACACACAGTACTGCAGCTGGGTCTCGGAAGCAAACAATAACCACTACCAGGAACAGTGCCTGGTCTGCATAGATACAACCCTTTCTCATTCCATATAAATAGCAACAGAATTCACCAAAATAGCAAACAAACAAAATCAATTTATACAAATATCTGAATAACTCATTTCAAAGATAATTAGCTTTGAAACTCATTTAGCATTACCAATAGTCTAAAGTAAGTTTTTGTCTATAACAGTATGTTACCAAGTAGCCCAGGCTGGCCTGAAACTAATTCTATAGGACAATCTAATTTTGATCTTAAGGTTGTTTTACTGCCTCTCTCTCCAAGTGCTGGGATTCCCTACTCTGCCATGTTGAGATAACCCTCCCTAAAGCTCATGCAAGTACACAGATTATACAACAAGTAATCAAATGTTCTCAAAATTGATTAAGTATAGGGTCTAAATACATGTACTTCTAAGGTGTTACAACAGTTTTGATATCTGTCTGCAAAGCCAGTCTCATTATGAGGTCAAACAGCAAGGACTTCTGGTTATCTAAGACTGAGAAATTCATCAACAGCATCCATCCTACCATCAACAAACCTATTCATTCCTGTCTCCATGAGCAACTAGCCAAGCAGCAGAACATAACCAAAGTCTCTGGTATTTCCGTTCCTTCCCCCATGCTCTTTGAATGTCAAGGACATTGGGAATCATTTGTAAATAACAGTGAAGAATGAGAGAGGCAGACGCAGGGGCAGTCAGAGAAGGCTTTCCACAGAGCTGAGACATCCCTGGGAAGGGGGATCTGGGAAGATGGCAGTCACTGAGCAGCTGCTTGCTTTGGAATAGCACTTGATTGCTCCTCCTTTTTGAATTCCTCATCTCTGAAGTGAGCAAGCCTCAGTCTTCACTGGCCCTGGTTCCAGGAAGCTGCCTGCTCCTCTCAGGAAAGGCACACAGCCTTTCAGAATTCATCAAAGCAGTAATGACTGGTTTTGCTCTACAAAGCCACACCAGGTATTTATATCTAAACTGCCCTTTGGGAAATAACTGCCTAGGCTACCAAATGGTCAAGCAAGCCAACTGGCTAAGAAAAACACTAATGGTGCTTCCATATGTAAGCTTTTTGCTTGCTTGTTTTGTTTTGTTTTTAAGGTAATAAATAAATCTTTGGATAAGGAAAAGTGTAGCTCTAGCAGTGAATGAGATGTCGATTAGCTACTATAGCAACATTCTAGAGCCCAATTTACAGACTGAGAAAACAGAAAACAGCTTTTATAAAGCTGAATCCCCAAACTCACTGAGAACAGTGTTATTATCCAGGAGACTGTGACCAGGGAGGCAGAAGAATCAAGAACCTACAGTTTCTTAATAATCTTCACTGGAACTGGCCTTCAGCATACTTCATGGTCGTACCACCACCACCACCGCCGGCACCGCCATACTACCTCCACACCCCGCCCCCTGCCAAAATAAAACATCACAGTGGTTTCTTTCCTTGGCTCTTCTACCAACTGCCTGTTCCATCTACTATAGAGCCCATGTTCCTAACTTCCACCATTGCTTCTTACTTCCTTAAGACTGAGCCAGCACACTATCTGCCTCCTAGGTTCTCTCTACGGCCCACAGTTACTCATTGGATTAGACCATGCATCCAAGGTCTCCAGACTTGCCTTAGCACAAATGGCTGAGATCACTGCCCTCTCACAAATTGTATCAGTTAGAGGAAGGCCCATGCCTCTTGGCAGGTTCCTGTCTCCGTGGCATTACTAACATTCAGGCTTCTCGGTTTGCAGGCTCCACTCCTGTGTATCAAGCTCCTTGGGTTGAAAATAAACACATACAGGCTCTTTTCCTTGCCATGACTTTTTTTTGTTTTAGCAGCACAATACAATGTTACCCAGCATTCAGACTACATTAGGCACATAAACCTGAGATGATTTCACTTAGGGAAAGGATTTAATGTTCAGACAAAAGCATATATAGATTACATGAAAAGTAATGAGTGTGAGCACCCAACCGTTTTGCTATGCACAGGGAATGTTAAAATCAGTTTTCTTCAGTACCGTATGCTTGAGCCCACCTCTGCCCTGACATTGACCTCGTTCTCCTCCTCTTGCTGACATATATCACTCACCACTCTGTTCCTTCCACTATAATCTGTCTTGCCCCATCTCTAATGTTATTAAATTACATTTGTACTCTGCCATCCATCCTTCTTCCTGCATTCCTAAATGTGGTACCCTATATTCAAACGCAAGTAACAGAACCCTAATTCAACTAAACATCTTGCCTTGAATGTTTTGCCTTGATCCTGAACAAAAGATCCCAACTAAATCTGGCACGGCTTTCCCTGTATACCCTCTATCCTACGTATTCTGTGCTCTGCCTGGGACACTGCCTGTAATTTGCCTAGAGTCTAAGCCACAGTGAGACATCAGTTTCCACTCTCTGAGCCACAGCCAACCAGACAAGACATATTTAAATAGGCCTGAATCTATCCTTTCCTCCCCACCATGTTAGTGTTTGGAATGATCCACGGCCATCTCCACAATGCCTCTCCACTCAACTGTCTTCTCTGCTGAAAAAGGATGATGGCCC
The DNA here is from genome assembly GCF_008632895.1 of Mastomys coucha. NCBI lineage: Eukaryota > Metazoa > Chordata > Mammalia > Rodentia > Muridae > Mastomys > Mastomys coucha. Next base: position 14,058,646 of record NW_022196903.1, read on the forward strand.
CACAGCACAAGCCTACTTTACATTTCTCAGCTTTGGAGGGCTCCTTGAGCGTCAATGTGCAAGCCCAAACATTCTTCAAGGCTTTCTAAGGGATCTCTTATTTATTATAACCACCCTTATTTTCTCCATTTTACCTCCTAAGCTTTTTAGGAACTAGATTTCTCCTTTCTGCACAGCTGATGAAGGGACTGTCCCTACAGGACCAGACAATCCTTAGATAAGAAAACAATTCTATATCCAGCCTGCGTTTGTCTGAAAACCAATATATGGCCACATTTTCCATGTACTTCCTCTTTATTGAATTCTCAGGCATCATCACGCTGTGTGCTTGCCTTAATTATCTCAGGACCAAGAATTGGACAGCATAGCACCTATACACCATCCAGGAGCCTGTATGCCAGCTCTAACCTTGTTTCCATGGTCTCACCAATTCCTTCTCATTTGAACTGTGATCAAAGATCTGAATCTCCTATTCCTAATCCTTGCCCACAAAGTCTCAGGGTCTACTTGTCTATAAGGTCTCTGTATCTAGGGTCCCTTCAGATAAAAAATGTCAGTCAGGGTGCAATAAAATCTGCATGCTTTACCATATCAAACTAAAACAAGCCTATGTTACAGCAGATATAAAAAAATAATTCTGAACTACAGACCTATTTTCCCAGTTCTGAGTTTGCAATGCTATGGCATGCCTGTATGGGGCAATGGGAAGTCATAGTCACTCCACTAGAGCTTGTGTCTGCTCTAAAGTCTTTCTCTACTGCTCTGATACCGAGTCCCCTCTCTTTGTGCCTCACTGTACCTATCTTGGTACCTCGCTCTTTTCTGGATCCTTGCTATTCTACAGCATCATTATTTTTAAGCAAGTCATCTCACCACCCAAGGACGTATTGTGTGCTATAAATGATTTGGATCAACAAATGTTGATTATGATCACTTGGCCTAGTGTGTCCTAAACAGTCAATGGAGTCTTTATGAATCAAATGTGCACTGATAATGAGAAGGATCATATCAGATAATGGTAATGATTAGCTTTGCTGCTTTGAAATAGCTTTTGGATAGACACTACCAACAAAGTGGAAAAACATTATGCTCGCAGCATTTGCATCATATTAGGTAATGTAATCCAGAGATGACTTAAGAACATGTATCAATTATATGCAAATGCTCTTGTTAACTTATGTCAATTTATGCAGAGGACTGGAATGGCCACAGCTTTGGTTATCCGTGAGTAGTTCTGGAATTAATTACTATAACCGTAGACATAGTTTACTTTCAGTGACTTAAAATATCCTAAAAACAAATGCAGGCAGCCTCTCACCAGTTACTTAGTCAAATACACCCCCTTTCCACCTATGTTCTATGGATATTTGAAGTGGGTATACGGTTAATTGTGGTCCTTTTCTTCCATGGGCTGGGAATCAAAGCTAGGTCCTCCAGCATGTTAGGCAAGAGCTCTCACTAAATCACATCCTAGCCTCATGCAATGTCAGTTTAAAATTTACAGTACCAAGGTCTCCCAAAGGAGAACAATTCTCTTTCAGCTAGGAACTTACATTAATATTTCAGCCCATTTTCTTTAGAAAGGTTACAGCACAGTTGTAAACCTGAGGCCTCCATCCCTGTGGAAGGGGCTTAAGACTTAAATCTGAAAATGTCACAATTCCAGGCAAGCCCAGAGCTATGGAGAAAGTATGTCCTTATTTCTACTTACAAAAGGACTCTAAAAATATCAGCACTTAATAACTAATAAGCATTACTTTTTAAAGGGATGTTCCTCCTTTTTACATTGAAAAATAATCTCATTTAGAGGATTCGAGTCTATTCAGTATGCTAAGAGGTGTTTGTCATTTGTTCCATTTTATTGGAGCCCAAGGATAGGAATGAACATACCACCTCACATGGAAAGTGTTTGCTTATGATTTAAAACCGAAAGGGAGAAACTCAAGGACTTTAAAAACTATACAAGCAAACAACGCTGGGTTTTACTTGTTTATTTAGAGGTGCCTCATGGAAGTGCATCACAGCAGTCCTAGAGCGTTCAAAATTTTCCTCCTCTCTTCAAACAATTGCCAGTATCAATAAAAGGAAACAGCTTACAATGTGCACATCCTCAGGTGGAGTTTTAACCTGGAGTGTCCCAACTGTAACAAAGATGGATGCTCTGAACAACCAGGCCCACATGGGGGGCAAATGAATCACATCTTGAAAATATCTACAGGAATGATTTTCTCATCACCAAGGGCAGCACGGAGTTAATCCTGTCCACAGGGGAAAAAAAATCTTTTTTTTTTTATTTTTATTAAATATTTTCTAGCCGGGCGGTGGTGGCGCACGCCTTTAATCCTAGCACTTGGGAGGCGGAGGCAGGCGGATTTCCGAGTTCGAGGCCAGCCTGGTCTACATAGTGAGTACCAGGACAGCCGGGGTTACAGAGAGAAATCCTGTCTCGAAAAACCAAAAAAAATAAATAAATAAATAAATATTTTCTTTATTTACATGTAAATTTCTCCCTTCCCAGTTTCCCCTCTAAAAAACAAAGAAACAAACAAAAACAACAAAAACAAAACCCCAGCTAAAGAGACACATTACTTAAAAAGTTTCTGGAAAAAGACCAGGATTACTGGGAGAGAGGCACAGACTTTGTCCCAGAATGGGGACTTGTTTTCTGATTGGCTAAATTCGATGTTTGGGTCTAAAATGTCCCAGGTAACTTCTCATTAAATTATTAGCCACTCCAAGCCTCTCTCCTGTGCAAAGCCCAGAATGACTCCTAACAGATTGTTAAGGAATAAAGAATGAATGTGCAGTGCAGGGTGGGTGTTGTTTGACATCATGAAAAGGAGGAGCAGGTCCTGGGCATGTCAAGGTTGTGGAATTACCGAGCTTAAGCTCATGGTTGGTTAGAGAGAAGGCTTCTGTGCCAAAGCCAGTGTCTCCACCTTCCTAAGCTACCTTCATGCTGAACACAGCTGGATTAGTACACATGCAACTCCTGTTAACTTTTTATCATTTCGTGGCTTCTTCTAGGTATTTTTCTTTATGAAACTGAAGACAGTATTAAGATTATTTTGCCCCTGGCTTTGCAATTCTATCAATATACTTTAGAGAGAGCAGAGGGCCAGCATTCCAATGATAACAAATCAGGCTTGAGAGACAGACAGAGTTAAGACTGGGATATGTCTGAAATTTTATTTTGGGCCCCTTAGTCTGCCCAAACAAAAAAGCTCATCCTGAAATTTTTTCTGTTACATGAGCCAAGATATTTCTTGGTATATTTTCCAAGAGGCCCCTAATTCAAAAGGCCCCTCTTAATAAGGCCTTGAGTTCTACATTTTCTCAGTGTTACGGTCCACAGAACAACAAAGCACACACCTGCTAAGAGTGCTCTCTCTTGGCATCTCTGACATCCCCGTCAGACACGGTCTGATATCTGCTCTTGGAGCATCCTGCTAGATTTCTCACTCTTAAATGCTTCCTGGCATTTGTGCAAACTGGTCTCTCTTCCAGGCAAGGCAATCCAACTATCATCTTATAATGAGTGTCCAAGAGAAAAGAAGCATGGAACCCAAACTGTGGCCCCATACAGCATCCCGCATCTTCCCAAACTGTGGCCCTATACAGCATCCCGCATCCTCTGGCTTCCATTCACTTCTACCTTATGACCTGACCCAGCCCAGTCACCTCAGAGACCTGTAAAATAACGAACAATTGTTCAACAGTTTCTGATTTTGATAGTTTAGTGTGTGGCCACCTTAGTCTGAACTCATTAGTGTATGGAATGTAATTCCCTACGGGGAGACAGTCCTCACTGTACCACACAAGGTCCAAGGCAACCAAAATGTTCTATGCTTCTACTAAACCCTTCCCAAACAGCAGTCCCATGATTAGCAAGCACAAGGGGAAAATAAGGAAGTAATAGCAAAACAAAAGGCAATTTAAATCCAGTGATCAGATCTTAGCAGTACTGCATTTCCCCCACACAGGAAACCAGTGCTTATTATAAAAAATGTCCAGTAGAAAAACCTGACAACTGGGGTCCCTATTGCTAGTACACAAGAATATAACCAGCCTTGTTGAGGGTGACCTAGAAGATCATAAGCAGTTCTTCTTGACAAAGACTATTTGTTAAAAATTAGTTGTTAAAAATTCATTCACATATAGTAGCTACATTAATCAGAGCAACAATCTTTGAGACTTCTTGATATTTAAAAAAAAATAGACAGTTTCAGTCATCTTTATGAACATATATATATATATATATAATACATATAGTTGTATATAAGGACAACTATATATTTGTAAATTATGTATATATATTGATTTTCCTTTTTATAAATTTTAATGAAGATAGTAGCAAATGAAACATAAGAAACCCACACTAAAATAGATCTTTTGCAATTTATCATAGAAATATAAACGTATATAGCAGCTGAGTACCCCACAACAACTCTTTTTACCTCTTTAAAGTGTATCCTACACGCTTCTTTAATTAAAGTAAGAAATGACTGTTTTAGAACGTTTTTTTAAAAATCTTCCAAAATAAAATTCTACAGATTTCTAGTCATTTCCTAAAGGAAAACAAATGTCCAAGTTAAAGCTTTTCCCAAACACCCTATTCAAAGGAAGAATCTGTTATCCTCGGAACACAAAATCGCAGCAGTTTCTAAATGCTCCTACCTAGCAACACTTCCAGAAGACTATAACCAGCCCCAATGTCAGCACCAGGAGTGTCCCTATGAGTCCTGACCAGAAGACTATAACCAGTGCTGGGTGTCAGCTCTAGGAGTGTCCCTGTGAGTCCTTGACCACAGTCTTTTGAATTCTATTTGAATTCATTTGTTAGACTGGTGAACAGAGTCTTAAGGAGGAGAAACAAATGTCCTAAAATCATAGTTAGTAAAGTGCATCTGTATCGAGTGGACTCAGTGTCATATTAGCACTAAGAACTGCCTTCCCAATGCATCTAACAGCTCAGTAAAGTCCTCTCCTGATAGCTAAAGGGATCAGATGAAACAAAACTCTTCAACATGCTTCTAAAGCGACAAACTATTTTACTTAATATAACAATGTAGTATTGATTTCAGTCATGTCACTTAGCATTGCTACTATCTTATCAGATTGACTATGTGACTCATTTAATAAACATGCTCCTTCTAGCCTGCCGTGCTTTGTGCATGGCTATCTCAGTAGTGGAAAGGCTGGTAGAACACTGGGATGACCACCATGAGTTCTAGGCTGGCCAAGATCAAGCTAGGTAGGCTCTGTGACAAGGCCCAGTCTCAAAAAGGAAGGAAAGAAGTAAGGAAGGAAGGAAGGAAGAAAGGAAAACAAGGAAGGAAGGAAGAAAGAGGGAAGGATTGTTACATTGAAGGAATAAATAAGTACCTTCTTATCCTGGTTTTGTTTCCCACAATTTCAGACCCCCACAATCTAAAACTACTACATGGAAAATTCTAGAAACAACTCATAGTGTTTAATTAACTTGTATTACATATACTGTTTATAATATGCTTAATTTACATATCATATTTTTACCATAAGTGTGTATGCACAAGAAAAACACATGGCTCAGTACTGTTTAGAATTTTCAGTATCTACTACATCTAAAAAAAAGCATTTCTTAGTCAGCACATGCCACTCTCTGGTCACTCACCCTGACTCTACTTCCATGGTCTTGAACACGTGGGGGATTCTAGGCTACATCACTCACCTCTCTATACCTCAGCTTTATCTTCTATATGTGATGACCTCAGGGTTCTACTCAGAAAAACATGTTTATTTAAAAACCATTTCCTTCAAATGATTTTAAAAAAACATTATATGTCAGATGTTTTATAACCATTTACTCTAGCAATAATAAACTAATAATTAAATCTGATTAACGTTAATTTCTGAAGTTATGACTCAAACTCATTTCTTAATTCTTAAAGATGAAACTCTAGATTTATGTGGTAATAAACACATTTTTCTGAGTAAATATACATAAATAAATATACAATCCTTCATATAATCTATAAGACTTCACAGCACATTTAAAAGGTTTCCAAATGCTACAAACAAAACCATGCGAAAAGCATAACTGAGCATCTACCTAGCTTTACTGAACTCTGGGACTTTTGAAACCTCCCTGAATCCAGAATCATAATCAAAAAGAAACAAACTTATCTTCTGTAGAATACAAGGGTCTTCAGTAACTACAGACTCCTCTATTAAAAAGATTTCGAGGAAAGGAGATGTCTCTAGTCCTGTGAGTGGCCTCAATGTCAGATTAGGGACAGACACAGCACAGTTATCTTACAAAAATTCCTCGGCTGGTTCTTCAGCAGTATTCCCATGTGTGTACTCTATCAGCTTTGGTGAAACACTTGCTGGGTACACAGGAGATAATTGCCTGGTACAGATTTTGGCTGTCTTGCAGAAGAGTCCAAAACTTCCCACCAGTTCTTCCTAGTCTTTCTAGAAAAACCTGTGCTCTCCAGAAGGAACCCTGAATGGTTGAGTCCAAACCCCAAGTTTTCCGAAGTACTGCTTACATCCTCATAGGGGAATCAAAGACTGGTGCAGACTCTAGAGAAAGAATGGGCCAAGGCAGGGCCACAACTGAATCTGAACAAGCTGAGTTTTCCAAGCAGAATTATATGGCCTAGAACCGTCCCCAGCATTCTGCTCTCTGGACCTCTCTATTCCATAAAACTTATCAAGGGCACTAAACATTTTTATTTATTTGAGTTATAATAGCAATTATCTTGTTAGAAAATAAAACCAAAAATTTTTACACTAATTCATTATTTTGAACAATAATGCAGTTTAGCATTATTACTATCAAGCACACTGTTAATAAATTATTGTGTATTTCCACCTCAAAGAACTCAATTGATAATAAGGCATTGTTTCTGTTCCTGCATATATCTTTTTTAAAAAATATTTATTTACTTATTTTATGTATATGCGTACACTGTAGCTGTACAAATGGTTGTGAGCCATCATGTGGTTGTTGGGAATTGAACTCAGGACCTCTGCTGGCTTCCGCCCTGCTTGCTCTGGCCCAATGCTTTATTTATTATTATATGTAAGTACACTGAAGCTATCTTCAGACATACCAGAAGAGGGCATCAGATCTCATTACGGATGGTCATGATCCACTGTGTGATTTGAACTGGGATTTGAACTCAGAACCTTCAGAAGAGCAGTCAGTGCTCTTAACTGCTGAGCCATCTCTCCAGTCCCCTGCATATGTCTTTAATGCTTATTTTAACAAAAGACATATATGCTGTTTTCTGGGTATAGTAGTCTGGGCTAACATTTGTGTTCTCTTAGGGTCTGTATGACATTTGCCCAGGATCTTCTAGCTTTCATAGTCTCTGGTGAGAAGTCTGGTGTAATTCTGATAGGCCTGCCTTTATATGTTACTTGACCTTTTTCCCTTATTCTTTCTTTGTTTAACACATTTGTTGTTTTGACTATTATGTGGCGGGAGGAATTTCTTTTCTGGTCCAATCTATTTGGAGTTCTGTAGGCTTCTTGTATGT